>NC_135309.1:90184767-90519142 GCF_048772815.1 Callospermophilus lateralis | reverse complement strand
GGTAGGCATCAGATTTAGAAAATAAAATTTACAGGATGCCCAAATAAATGTGAATTTCAGATTAATAATTTTTTAGTTTAAATATTTCCTCTTTAATATTTGGGAATTGCTTATACTAAAAAAGACTTTTTGTTGTTTCTCTAAAGCTCAAATTTAACTGGGATTCCTGTATTTTATCTGGCAGCCATATTTCCTGGGTGTGGAAGGAAAACCTCCCTTTCCCTTTTCCTTGCCTAGGTATGCCTGCGGGAATAGAGTAGGAATGAAGCCAACAGATCTCACAGTCACATGCAGGTATTCCACACTTGTTGAGACTTTGCTAAACTCACAACTTCCTGTGTCTGGGAGCAACAGCTGGGCATACAATGCACTTTTAACCCAGAAAGCACTATTCCTCACTATAGTAGCCCAAGACATGCTTCTCTGATAGTATAAAGCAATTATAGATAACATCAGGATCTTTCCACAAAGTTGCCAGATTTATGCCCGCTAATATTTGACCTTTGGTTCTACTTTGACAAAGGTGCATTGCTATGGATTAAATCGTGTTCCGCCAAATATGAGTCCCTGGCACCTCAGGATGGGGCCTATCTGGAAATAGGTTGTTGATATAATCAGCTAAACAGGTAATACTGGAGTAGGGTGGGCCCATAATCCAGAGTGGCTGATGTCCTGATAAAAAGGGGGAATTTGAACACTGAGACATATCTATGGAGAGTACACCATGTGCTGATTATGTTATGCTGACACAAACTCAGAATCTATCAGAAGTTAGGAGAGAAACCTGGGCCAGATTCTTCCCTGTGCATTCAGAAGGAGCATATCCTTGCAGACACTTTGATTTTGGACTTCCAGCCTTGAAACTGTTAAGAAAAAGCATTTCCGTTGCTTAAGCTGCTCCGTTTGTGACACGTTGTTGGGGGCACACCCAAGAGACCAACACGTGCAACAAGTGAGCCTTCTATTGTTGACATTTATTTTTAATGTTTAACTATTTACTTACACTTTTACTCTGTAGCAACAGGGTTCTGAGCTAACTGCTTGGACGAAAGCCTGTTTTGAACCCCATTCTTATCCAATCCTATTCCAGGCTAGAGGCTCTGTACCTACTCAGTATTCCATATCCTCAAAGACTGAGGCCTCACAGAACTCACAATCATTAAGGAACTGTGGACGAGCTTATAAATCGAAATACACAGAAAGGGCCCCCAGCTCTCGCCCAATCCTGTGACAGGGATTTTATCTATCTGTTCAGATGACCAACTATGTTGGCACCTCTGTACTAGCATCCATTTAATCACTGCGATGTCTGCCTCAGGTTGTAGAAAGGGTGGCCCCTCCAAACTTCTGTGCTGTGAAAAGTGGTCTCTGAGCTCTTAGTCTCAGCCATCACCTATCTTTACCCAGCTACTTATTACACTTTAAATAGAGATGTGATAAAATATATACTTGAGAAATATCACATCTCTGAATATTATCAGAAAAGAACTTGAAAGAATAAGGAAATGAACTTTAAGAAAACAATCCATGAGAATGCATTTGCAATGTAACATTGAGGTAAGGTTTGTCTAAAAGTTTGGGAAAGTAGATAGGTTTTTTTCAAAATCAATCCACTGAGGTTTTGAAATAAGATTTACCACTTTCTGGGTAAGCCTTTATATAAAGTTAGATTCATTTAAAACAAGTTAAACAGGTAATTCTCCAATGTGGTCCACAAAGCTGTGTTCATTGGCTTGTTACCATGGCGATGTCCTAGGTTCCACCTTAGAGCTACTGAGTCATTCAGACTCTTGGGAAATGTGATCCAGCAATTTGCTCAGGGAGGTTTTTATGCACATTAAAATATGAGATTTGATATGATTTAAAGTGCTTCGATGGTTGGCTAAAATTCCAAATATTCTCTTGCCATTCTTTTTCTGTATTTTTACAAATTGGATTCTCATCCTATAGCCTTCTAAGAGTCTTCCTCCAGATGCAGCAGAGGTATGAGGGACTCTGCACTGAACGACTATGGCTCTTGTGGAAGAGGTAACTTTCCTATGTTCACATATGAATACACAACCAGTGTAACTACATATCATGTACAACCACAAAATTGGGAAGTTATACTCCATATACACATTATGTCAAAATACACTCTACTGTCGTGTATAACTAAAAAGAAGTAATAAAAAATGAAAAAAAAAAACTAATGGAAAAAAGACATTTTGGGCATATTTGTTTAGTGGCCCCAGGTTAAATGTATGATGCTAGGCTATAGTTTTAACAAATGACTTCTAAACACAAAATTTCATTAATCTTGTTTGGTAGAAGAAGACTGGAATAGTTATCCAGTTAAATCTGTGTTTTAATACTAGGAGAAAAGGCTCTTTGTTTTTTCTCATTTCTGGCCATTTAATATTTAAATAAAAAACTACTGTTCCAGCAGGGAAAAGTGCTTTGTAGTTCTTTAATTAGCAAAGCAAAGTAAAAGGACACAAATAATTACTTTCAATACTAAAAATAAGCCTATTTGTTATTCAAAAAAATATTAGATCTATTTTCAGACACAAAACAATATATTTGTGTGTATTTCATATTTTACATGTTAATCAAGGAAAAACAACAATACTTTGGATAAGTACAGAACAAAGATTGAAGTGGCAGAATTGTTTTCAGATATTACTAAGAGCATGAACTCTTTTATGGATTTCAATAAACATATCTCTACCCTCTTAAATCAGAATGACAAGATGTTCAATCCTTATATAATCATGTTCTCCACAGCAGGCATTAATTCAAGGTATTATTGTATTTATTAAGGTGTTATTCACATATGAATATAAAACTATGGTTAAACATAGATCTTGAGCTTTAAGGTTCTCTCTAGCTAGTAGTGAGAAGTGGTGGTAAGCCTTCCCTGCCCCCTCGCCCCACCATATCCCAAAGTCCTTTTTCTCCAAACTTAAGGAGGAGTGTACAGGAATCGCCAGATACCTCGCTAAAACACAGATCAGATTCTGCAGTCTCAGGTGAGGCTGAGCTACAGGTCATTCACAGACTACACTTCAAAAAGCAAGGCTATAACCACAAGGAAGAGGAGGAAAGAAGAAATAAATTTTTTAAAAAAGCATTGTTTGCAGAGTAACTATTAGGATTACAGCAGTCCTCAAGGACTTGGATTCACAAATTGCAATACAATCCTTTCGGATTGATGTGCAAGCCAACTGTGGCCTCTGCAACTCAAAAGACAGAAAGGGACAGTCAAGAATTCACAAAATGTTTAAATTTGAAAAGCAAAATCTGAGGGGAAGATAGAAGGAATTCATTATGTAAGAACAATATGACAACTTAAGACTAAAAAAGCTATTAGGCAGTGAATAGAAATCAGTTGTCTTTTATATCCACGATTAAATGTTCCAAACTTGCCTGAGTATGAAAATCACCTGGTGTATTTGGTAGGGAAAAGCACTGAGGTCCAAAAGGAGCTGCTGCTTAATCAGTCCAGGTGATTAATTCTTCTAGTCCATGAATCCAGAAAACACTGGTTTGTTATACTGTTTTGCTTTTAGGAATTTTGGATACTTAAAGCTTAATGTGGGGCTGGAGTTACAGCTCAGTGGTAGAGTGCTTGCCTCAAATGTGTGGGGCACTGGGTTCAATCCTCAGCGCCACATAAATAAATAAAATAAAGATATTGTGTCCATCTACAAATTTAAAAAAGCTTAATGTGATTTTATTGTATTTCAGTATGTACAAGGAATATAATAGAATGAAATGGATAAGAATTGTAACAAGCTCAAGGGACCTTGGTAGATCACCCAGATAGTACATTAGTGGAGCCAGAACTTGTTTCAACTTCTTCAGTAGCCAAACTTAATACATCATTGCCATAAACTAAGTAAAATTATTTTAAAGCAGAGAATGGAAATCAGGAATACTATCGGGAAATTTTAAAAGAATAAACTATAATCTAGATCAACAATCATTATCTATTCTGTGCAGGACATTGCATTACATCCTGCAGAAGACATTTAAAAAATGGACCAAAAAATCCCTCTAGTTCTTATTTGGATGGTTGAGGGATGGGCATCGCTCATTTGATACATGCAGTTGAGATTATGGCACCCACAGCAGATCCCCTAATGTTTACCCACTCCTATCCCTTGAAATAATTCTTCCTAGATTAGAATTTTACAAAAGGGGGAGTTTCCCACAGTCATTAACTACTCACCAAATCCCCACTCTATGGAAGATAACACATGGGTAACAATAGGAACAAATACAGGGAAGACATAGACTGTCAGAGTTTGCCATCATCTTGGGCTTAATTGATGTATCTCTGTATATCTCACAGATATAATACATGTGTCACTTACTGACAGGGATATTTTTGTGAGAAGTTTCCTCATTATGCAAACATCATAGGTGTGCTTACACAAAGATGGCTTTGATGTCACTAGAAAAATAGAATCTTTTCAGTTCTATTATAACTTTTATTTATTGAATGACCATCCTATATTTGGCCTGATACTGACAAAAATGTCATTATGTAACACATGATTCTATCTATTTCCTTTGGTGTATCCTAATGGGTAGTTCCTCTCCTTGTGGGAATCTGTGTGTGCTCAGGGAGATTATTTTCTGTTGGTTTGGAAAATTAGGTTTTGCAATGAGGTGTCTCCTTTTTGTGAATATTTTTAACTTTATTTACTGGAGCTCTTTTTGTAATTCCTCTCCTGAGCTAATCAAGATTATTATCAAGCCAAGAGTGGTGATGCACACCTGTAATCCCAGCAACTGGGGAGACTGAGGCAGGAGGACAGCAAGTACAAAGCCAGCCTCAGTAACTTAGCGAGGCCCTAAGCAACTTAGTGAGACCCTGTCTCAAAAATAAAAATAAAAAGGGCTGAGGATGAGGCTCAGTGGTTTAGGTTTAATCCCTGATACCAAATATCAATAAATAATTCTTATTAATCCTTGTTTTCTATGGCATATGTGCAAACATTTATTTATTTACACATTCAACAACATAAAAAGCCCATGACAGTTCCATTAATATTGAGGATTGAGGGAAATAGGTGATAGTACTAATAACAATTAACATTTAATATTACTATGTGCCGGGCACTTTTTCTAAGAATTTTAAAATATTAACAGATCTAACCTTTATAAACCTCTCTATAAAGAGACTGATACAAACAGAGGTTAAATAACATGTCTAAGGTCACTTGAAAGTTAAGTTGGTACTTGAGGCCAGACAATCTGACCAAAAGTGTATCTCACGGAAGATACTAATCTATTGAGCCTTTGCACGTTCCTAAGGAGCAATGTGGTGTGATAGAAAGTGCACATACAGTTGTACTGCCATGGGTTACTTAATATCATTAGGCTTTAGTTTTTAAAACTGTAAGGTAAGATCAATAGTATCTATTGAGCTAAGTTTGGAGATAATTAGAAGCAATGTATGCAAAAAAAAAAAAAAAAGGATGATGCCTGGCTTATAAGCAATGAATAAACATTAGTTATTATGTATAACAAAATCAATATTTTGAATTAAGACTACTATGTTACACTTCAACTTTAATGTAATATAAATTATGTGAGGGAAAAATGATAATAAACTTCTATGTTAATATTTGGCCTTATGTGCATACTTTGTAATTCATACTATTTATTTGGCATCAATCAAAATTTCAAAGTCAATAGTATCAAACAGAAGAGCAGAAGAAAATTATACATGACTTGGACTATTACATAAAATTATGAAATTAAGGATTTCTTTATGGGCTTGACTCTCCACATACTTAATATTCTAGCTAGAAAGAATTATTAGCTCTTAACACAACCATTTGTATAATGCTTATACTTAAAATCTCATTAACGCATCTCTCAAAATTTTCTCATTGCAGGCATATTTTGCTAATATCAAACTTTATCGACAGTGTGGGTAGAAACATGTTTAAGGAAAAGGAGCTAGGGAAAATCAGATCATGGTAGTTAAGCTATCAATGATTTTGAAATTCTATTTCACAGGTGTCTTTCTTACCTACTTAGATTAACAAGCATATAATCTAGGTAAAATGTGTGCTATCACAATGACATTTTAAAATATCAAAAATGGATATAATGATTTTTCAGCTTACATGAATTATCAAGGATTAATGCACACAGTAGATATATTTTTTTTAACATTTGGGATATTAATTCCCTAACTGTGAGAAAGGTGGGTAGAAATTAATCTTTCACTCTGAAGCTCTCTGGTATTTATGCACTGTTAGTAACACAGTGGACTCATTGGCATTCAATTCCAACATTGGGGCCCACATTTTATGTCCTCCTTTGATGGTAGTAATTCCTGCCTTAATGATCTTGCTTTTGGTATTTCTCTGGAGAGTACTACTACCTCAGTTCCCAAATATTACAGCTACAGTGTTTCCATTAAAAGGAATGAACTCCTTCATCCCAAATAGACAGGGTTGAGGATGTGGCTCAGTGGTAGATCATTTGTCTAACACACATACACACACACACACACACACACACACACACACACATTCTCTCTCTCTCTCTCTCTCTCTCTCTCTCTCTCTCTCTCTCTCTCTCTCTCTCTCTCTCTTCTTCCAAGGACTGATCTTATAGAAATAATTCTATGAAAAGCAAGTTATAGAGAAAAAAATTTATTTCATTTATATAAATAAAAATATACTATATTTTGTTTATGGAAATTAACATTTATAGATTATGGAGAATGGAAATGGAGACATTTGTTATTCTTTATACTTTATGCACTTTTTAAGATGTCTTAAAATACAAGAATAACATAAACATTCGGGTGGGGTATACCTTAGTAGTAGAGTACTCTCCTAGCATGCAGGAGGCCCTGGGTTGGATTCCCATCACCACCAAATAGATAAATAAATAAATAATAAAGAATAGTATAAACCAAAATGCAAGTTAACAAAATCACATTACAGGAATCATCAAATTTATATCATAGGAGCTTTATCTCTCTCAGATCAAAGTAAAAAACAAAGAAAGGAGAGGAGAGGCAAAAAGAGAGGAGGAGAGAGAAGAAGAGCTATGTGGAGTGCAGATGGTAATCATGGCATGGAATGAGGGACATTTTATTTCTAGGCAAATTTAAAAATATTCAACTGGGCAGTAAAAATCATTTTGAGAAAAGTTTCTTTTTATTTTGAAAACTCTTATTTGTCCTGCAATGTAATGCAATGGGAAAATGAATCAGTATGTATAATTTAGCAGTTATGGATTGGTATTGGTAATTCTTTCAGTATTATACATAATTATACATAATTTGCTAAAAAGTTCTACATCAGATTATATAATCTACATAAGCCACTTAAAAATTATAAAGGCAATCAGAATAAACTTGTATGCCTATCAAGATTATAGAAAATGCACATTCAAATAGAGATTGAGAATGTCTCTCCGAAGACATTAATTGCTTGTGTCACCAAATAGCTTCCAAACTTCTTGATAATGGTCCTAGCTCCCAAATTTCACCTTGGTATACAACGTTAAGTGTCTCTTGGAACCCCTAGTTTTTCTTGAAAGCAGTCAATGCAGTGACAAATACAGCTTTGTGAGCTCTATTTGGTAAGAGTTTCCGTGTTCAGTCTCTGATAGAATACCAATAATAAGCTGCAAAATGTTAAAACAGAAGGATGTGAAGCAGGGGCAGAGATAATCAAACCTAGATAAACATCCCCTAAACAACAAATATTTATTTCCCATCTCCAGTTAATGGGACTTATTCCAATGACTGGAGGCTTGTTTATAATGAAAGAGTAACTTTATTTCTATTAACTGGGTCTATGTTAATTAAGTTACAAAATAAAATCCAGCTGGGCCTCTCAAGATGAGTCAGTATTCTGACCAAAATCATTTTCAACCCAGCCATTTTTACAGCCTGAAGTTTTTAATTCATATTCTAGTGGTATAAATTAGCTGAGGTTTTAGCTCTTCTTCTTAGCTCTTCCAAATATTTCAAATGCATGAATTATTTATGGTTTATTCTTGCAAAAACAGAATTTAACGTAATAGTACAATGCCAAAGACATCTGAAGGAAAATTCATTCCTGTTTTAGTCTAAACTATTGCATAGTTCAGATTTTTAAAACATAAAACTTTAAATTTACATTATTTTTTTTTTTTTGCCAATCACAAGAGTCAAGACTAGAATTATGAGAAAGAATTGTAATAAGAAGGGGAAATGAAGGAAGAGTTAAAGTCCAGTCCCAGATACATTCTCTGAATGATCTTTACAACTGCTTCTTTCTGGACCCAGCCTTCTTCATCAATAAAATAAGGCCTCCTAGACAACCTTTGCCTACCTTCCACAACTATTTTGAGTTTAATGAAATGTGGTATTGGAAAGCACTTTGGAAACTATTAAAGTATTCTACAAACTTAAAATGTGCTACTCCAACAAAGATTTAAGTAGCCAACAAATGCAAGGGGTAAAGATAAAGATTACCATGAAGGGAAGATTGTGAGAATTTCCCCTTCTCTCTTCAAGGCTCTTATTTTTGCACATCTTACTGCCACCCACAATAATTTTTTTTCTCCTTTTACCTCACCCTAGGCATAACTCCAAACCAAGTTTTTAGGAGATGAGAGGAATAATATGCGTTAGAGTTCTTTGACATTCTCTTCTTAAACATGTGTCGTTCCTTACTTTTAGTGCTGCTCTACTCAACAACATCTCCAGTTTCCATCTCACATCCTATGTCCAGGACCACACTCTTCATCAGGGCCCAGGGGCCTGGAAGCTCCAGCCATTCTGGTGACAATGATATGCATGCAAAAGTTGAGTTAAATGAAACCATTTTGTACCTAAGTTATATCGTAGGAGGTTTATCTCAGATCAAAGTGTAAAAACTAAGAAAGGAGGGGCTGGAATTATGGCTCAGAGTGAGAGCGCTTGCCTTACATGCATGAGGCACTGGGTTCGAGCCTCAGCACCACATAAAGATATTTAAAAAAAAAAAAAAAGGAGCCAAGGTAAACCTTAAAAAAAAAACTAGGTAAAAAGAGTAGCAGAAAGAAGAAGAGCTTTGGGGTGCAGATGGTAGTCATGGGGTAGAGTGAGGGACTTTTTTTATTTCTAGGCAACTTTCTTTTATCACTTGGAGTAAAATTCCTCCCACTTTCTGAGAACAGGCCAAGTGTTCCAAGGCAAGGGTGAAGAGAACTTGAGATACTATTCTGTTCTGTGAACCCAAGGTGGCGAGACACCTCAGTCAGAAGCAACAAATTACGGCAATTGAAAAGGAAAGTAGGAGTTTGACCCTCAGTGTCCTGTAGGACAGAAAAGAGATATTTAAAGAATCAGTCCAAAATAAAAAGTGACAGGTGACAGGTCCTAAGCTCCTGGTTATTTTTTGCTTACAATGAACTGCTCTGTATTTTCCATTCATAGCATCTCTGGGGCATCAACCACCATTCCCTCACCTTTAGATAGAGCACAGTTTCTTTGGGATAGCTGCTGCAAGTACCTGGAGCTGGCAGGGTGCCTTATCTGCCTGCTGCCAAGGGAAGGTGAAGAAAAGAACCCAGCTACATTTCAGCAAGACATCTCTGACACTCCGGGTGACTGGCTCCCACAGAGCTAGATCAGAACTTGACCAGCATACTTGAAATTAGGACCTTACCAGACACTCTGTGGGCTTCCCTTGATAGGTCAACATTTTCTTGTACAATTATTCCGAAAGAAAATGCTCCCCAACTTCCAGTAAACAATCTTGCAGATCATTATGTGTAACTAGAGAATAATGAAGAATTTCAAAAATAAAGAGGTAAATGGCCATTTCTTTTTTTATTTGTTCTTATTAATTATACATGATAGGAGAATGTATTCTGACATACATATATGGAGTATAACTTCTCAATCTTCTCATTGTACATGTGGAATTACACTGGTCATGTAATCATATATGCTCATAGGAGAGTAATGTCTGATTCCTTCTACTATCTTTCCTATTCACATTCCCTTTCCCTTCCCTTCATCCCCTTTTGCCTAATCCAAAGTACTTCTATTCCCTGCCCCACCATTTTGAATTAGCCTCCACACATCAAGAGAAAACATTCAGCCTTTGGTTTTTTGGTATTGTCTGATTTCACTTAGCATGATATATTCTCCAGTTCTATCTGTAAATGGTCACTTCTGCAGGTGTATGTGAGCTTAGAGATATTTAAGAAAAGGGCTACCATGTATCTTTTCATTCTTTGCAATAATTAAAAAACATCACCTCTGTTAATGGTTGATTGGTCAATTCAGATACTATGTTAAACCAGAAGATAAAGAAGAATCTGCCCCAAGCCTGTATTTGTTTCTGAACTCTTCAAGGGATTATTAAACCCTTGTTACCCTTCTCATCATGTGACAATCCATTAGGCTATAATGAAGATACTGGTCACAAAAGGTGGGCTGATTTGGTTTTGCCACAGTGACTCTCTGACATGAAAAGATTGAAGCATGGGCTGATTGAACAGAGGGAAAATAAACGTTCAGGAAAGGAATCAGAGAAAACCATAATTGAAAAGTAAACTCCTTTTAAAATGGAGCTGAGGTTTCAAGGTCACGTTTGTAAAAGGATTTTCTTCACCTATCTTTATTCATGACTTTCAGTTTCCAGTGCTGGCCCAACATATATCTATAGCCCTTTTCACAAAACCTCTTTGAGATTTTTTTTAATAACTAACATGTATTAAGTGCTTCTTTTGCGGGAGGCCCTGTGTTAAGGGTTTGGGACTCACTGCCTCATTTTAAACTCACGACAGCACCAGGAGGCAGTTTTGTGGCAATCATACTTCACACACAAGGATCCTGAATCATACAGCAGCATGTGCAATGACATGCCTCAGGAAAAACAGTTGCAAAAGGAGTTGGGGTGGCTGGGCTTCCACCCCAGGATGACTTCAGAGCCCATGGTTTCACTCCTTCACTGTAACAACTTGTATTCAAGGATCAACTCAATGTTCAATTTGGACACCTTACTTATACAAGCTAGCAGTCAGCAATTTAAAATATGAAAGAAAAGAGAATTGAATTCAAGGATTATAATTTCTATGCAATTAAAATTACACTGAGATTCCATCTCACTCTAGTCAGAGTGGCAATTATCAAGAATACAAGCAACAATAAATGTTGGTGAGGATGTAGGGGAAAAGGTACACTCAGATTGCTGGTGGGACTGCAAACTGGTGTGAGCACTGTGGAAAGCAGTATGGAGATTCCTCAGAAAACCTGGAATGGAACTACCATTCCACTCCTCAGTATATACTCAAAGGACTTAAAATCAGCATGCTATGGTAGTGGCCACATCATTGTTTATAGGAGCTCAATTCACAATAGCTAAGCTATGAAACCAACATAGGGGTCCTTCAACAGATGACTGGATGAAGAAACTGTGGTATATACACACAATGGAATATTACTTAGGCATAAAGAATGAAATTATGGCATTTTCTTGTTAATGGATGGAACCAGAAACTATCATGATAAATGAAATAATCCAATCCCCCAAAACAAAGACTGAATGTTCTCTCTGATACATGGATGCTAACACACAACAAGGAGGGGCGGGGGGGGGATAGTAGTTCATTGGATTATACAAAGGGGAATGAAGGGAAGATGGGAATAAAAAAGACAGTAGAATGAAGTGGACATAACTTTCCTGTGTTCATATATAAATATACAACCAGTGAAACTCCACATTATGTACAACTACAAGAATGGGGTCCTAATTAGAATAAGTTATACTCCATGTATGTATAATATGTCAAAATACCCTCTACTGTCATGTATAGCTAAAAAGAGCAAATAAAAAAAGACATTATCATTTCTACTAATTTAATCAATGGAGTTTGATCACAATGTTTGCTCGGTACTGTTTAGATCTTTATAATTGATATTTTCATTCTCTGATGTATTTCTAGAATAAAAACTAAAGCAAAATTTAAAGGAATCTATGTGCATCCTTTGTGCTTCTTATTGAAGAGTATATATTTTAGGGAAAAAACATCAAAGATGTATTATTTGGGCCTAAACTTTATTCTGACTCTCAACCCTTGGTTGGTAGCATCTCTATCTTTAGATTTAGAGCAGCGTGAAATCCAGCTTGAGCTGCAGGAAAACGAACTTCCTAGTTTCCTTCCCATGCTAAGCTTCAGCTTCCTTTAGAGAAGTGAAAAATCAGATAAACAGCAGGAATAAGATTGACAGGATGGTATTTTGAACCTAACCAAGTCCTCTCAGCATGGTATGGGCCAAAGGAACTGAACAGTCCCTTCAGAGCCTTCTGTAATTTGCATTATTTAACTTGGGTGATGACACATCTTCTCCAAGCAGCAAAGTCTACTCACAGTCAAACAGGCACTCAGAGAAATACATTCCAATTTGTGCACTGCATACCGTGGGATTGTCCACACAATGTTTTCTGATCATTACCAGGTTCAGGAATTGATCTTTTGAAATGACTTTTCCTGCTTTTTTTTAAAAAATGCATTTCCCTAACATCCATAGAGAATTGAATTCTCCAACAGATGAAGAAGGAAGGCATTCTATGAGTGATCCTATGTAATGTGACTGTGGCAGAGAAAAGGGAACCTCTATATGCCACAACTCAGGGATTTTTATTTATTTTTTTTCAATTTTCCATTTCTATTTCCCTTTTAGTGTATTGTATCTTTCTCCTGTGAAATGTTTCTATTGCAGTAAATAAATCCATGGTGATGATGTGGCCATTCCCTTTCAAGAGAAGTCACAGAAGCTAATTTCAGAATTAACCTCACTTTTTGGAGATGAGTCACAAGGAAATATTCATTTAATCTGTATTTTAAAGAGAAAATGGAATTGTTTAATATGGAATGTTCACTCATATCCACTTCATTTTTAATCATAGAATGTTACCCTTAAGAGTCTTCTACAGTGTAGTCCACAAAAGCTGTTACTTCAGTCCAATTACAACAAGGCAAATAAACTCCACAGCCAACCTATTTCCCCTTTTCCATCTTCAAGTGGGATAGAGGAGATGGAGTGGCAAAGCAACTATGAAAACAATGAAACATCACTGTGGGATCAAACTGTGTGAATATCTGCTTTTTCATTAGAAGCATGAACAGCTCATATTCAAACTACAGCACATCTTAAGGTCTAGTTATTAGAAAATGATAGCCTCCAAGAACTGTTTATACAAGTATGCATTTTACATGCTATTGGGTCATCTAGATAACACAGGACAAATGGAATTGATGATTAAACAAAACTGATGGCAGTCTACATGATAATAGCTGCAACTGACAATCACAATAAACTAAAATAAACACAAATTATACATCATCCAAAAATCCATGGAGACCCTGCCTCTCCAAGTGTGGTTTGTGTATACAATAGGAGCTAAGCAATGCTTCTAGTTGAGGCATGACAGTTGGACTTTTGGGGGAGTTTCTGTTTCTGTATCCTCAGAATCTGATGGTGGTAATTTCGTTCACAAATACCCAATTTTAGTTACCCTGGATAGCTCTCTTGGTGGTGACTAGTAAATAAATATTCTCTTTGTGTACATAAAAATTATTGTCTATGCAGAAGTCATTAGACTCTAAGAATACTACGACCAATCTGATATTTTGAATGAGTTCTCAGTCCCTGAAAAATAATGTCCAAGACCCCCAGGGTTGCAGCAGACACCACTTAGTGCTCTGGGGTACAGCCACATGCAAAGGCCTGAAGATGCACTAGTATGATAGTTGACAATGGGATATTGACCAGCCCTGGAAGTTTCCTTTAGAATATCACTTACTAAACCAACAGGCCACAGGATAGAAGATGCTAATGAAAACTTTTTGAGGATTAGAAAAATCAATAATTTTCTGAATGGATTTAGATGTGGGTGAAGCTGAATATAGTCATTTCAAAAATGATTTTGACAGTTGCCATCTAATAGCCTATCTATGAAGAGGAATATTTTTAAACTCCTGATCCAATTCATCTTGTACAACATCCCTGAGCATTGTACCATTTTTTCTGCTTAAAAACTTCAATATTTCCTTACTTCCTACATAAGTGGATAAATTTTGCCAATTTATTTGAAACTTATATAAAATTGATATATATCTGAAAATAATATCTATTACAATTTAAGAAGGATGAGAAAATTTGAAAATACTATCTTTTCAAGATTATAGGAATTATTCCAGAGTGTAAAACATTTATTACCCATTTTTGAGGCCAATATCTAAACACAAAAAGTTGACATTGAATTTTCAAGAAAGGAAAAATATTGGCCAAGATTACTTACAAATAAACATGCAAAAATTCCAAACAAAATTTTAGCTAACTAAATCCAGCAATGTATGCAAATTATTAAACATTATGACCAATAAAATTTTATCCTATGAATTAGAAAGTGGGTTACTATTAGAAAATAAAGTATTGTTTTATACTAATTAGTATAATTTCTCACTAATTAGACAAAATTCATATGACCACCTCAAAAGATATAGGAAAAGCATTTGAAAAATTCAATATTTAATATAAAAACTAGCAATATGTATATATATATATATATATATTTTTTTTTTGGAGGGGGTACCAGGGATTGAACTCAGGGGTACTCATCCACTGAGCCACATCCCCAGCCCCATTTTTAAATTTTATTTAGAGAGAGGGTCTCACTGAGTTGCTTAGCACCTCACTTTTACTGAGACTGCCTTTGAACTCACAATCCTACTGACTAAGTCTCCCAAGCCACTAGGATTACAGGTGTGCAACACCATGCCCTGCTAAATATATATTTTGTAGAACAAACTTCAATTAACCTAAACTTAGAAAATAAATTATTGAATTAATTTTATCTTTCTCTCTCCCCCCCTTCCTCTTTCTTTTTCTCTCTCTCATTCTCTTCCTTCCTTCCTCCCTCCCTCCCCACCCCTTCCTCCCTCCCTCCCTCCCTCCCTTCCTTCCTTCCTTCCTTCCTTCCTTCCTTCCTTCCTTCCTTTCTTTCTTTCTTTCTTTCTTTCTTTCTTTCTTTCTTTCTTTCTTTCTTTCTTTCTTGGTAAAGAGATGGGGTCTCACTGATGCCCAGGCTAACCCTGAGTTCCTGGGCCCAGGAAACCCTCCTAGTTCACCTTCCTGAGTAACTGGGACCACTAGGCTGGGCCACCATGCCTAGCATGTCTGTCTCTCCCTCCCTTCCTTCCTTCCCTCCTCCCTTCCTTCCCTCCTCCCTTCCTTCCCTCCTCCCTTCCTTCCTTTTTTCCCTTTCCCCCTTTCTTACTTCTTTCCTTATCTGTTGCAGTACTGGGAATAGAACTGAGGCACATTTGACTATAGGTTTCTCAAGAACAGAGAGAATATCTTGGAGAGGTTTCCCTTAAGAAATATCTAATAAGAGAAAATGGATATGATTAATAGTGGACACACACACACACACACACACACACACAGAGAGAGAGAGAGAGAGAGAGAGAGAGAGAGAGAGAGTAGAGAGGAAGAGAAAGAGAGATATTAGTGGAAATAGAAATGGACATTTAATTCTCAGGATCAATGTACATAGAAATTTGACTATAGTCATTTTTTAAAAGGAAATGAGAACAAAACAAAACAACCCCAGGAGAGTCTAGTCAAATACATCAACATTCTCAGTAGCAGATGGCAGATGCACAGAGCCCTTGCAGTTTCATGGGTTAATTTTCTACAGTAGCTAACACTTGGTGAATATTTTAAGTCTTCAACTGCCTGGATGTCCAGGCCCTGTTTTCTACACAGTCCACATCTATTTCCTTTGCTATCCCAGCAGCTCTCTCAATGTCTGTTTGCATTCATATGGTATTCATGACTGGGTTGAAAAATAAAGCTTCTAGGCTTAATTACACATTCAGCAACCCCACTTTGGCTGTCTTTTTTATTTATTGCATTTAGGATATCCTCTCCAATCTCATGATAAAGGGCCTGAGACATGGATTATAAGCATTTTACATAATATTTGCACATAGGTTATTATTTAATATCAATATAGTGACTTTTTATAGATAAAAGCAAATTAGACTAAGTTCCAAGGGCAGACTGTGAGAGACTTGCAGGTTAAGTTTTCTGTCTTTTTTTTTTTTTTCCACTGAGAGAAACTGTGAAACAACAGAACAGCCTGTGCTACATACATAATCAAAACAGATGTTCTCAATCTTAATTTTCATTGCTAATTCTGACAGCCAAAGAAATGTGCTTGTCTTTTGTATAGTCACCTATTTTCTCTCAAATGTGCCCTATTTTTCTCATCGCCCACTCTGATTGCTCTGAAAGCAAGGAGGCAGTGATGGTGGGTAATAATGCAACAGCAAGAACTCTGTCAAATTATTGGTAAGTCAGCCCATGGGACCTGTGATAGGAGGCATTGATCATGAAAAAGTTTGAAGTCTACATAGTACAAGCATTTATATGCATTCCTAACTTTGATGATTATGGTTTTTATTGGTTTGTGAGATCTTCATTTTGATGACACAGGCCCAGTGACATATCTGCCAGAGCAGAATCTGGTATGCCTGTCTACACATATATTTGAAAATAGAAAACCCTGTGGAAACAACAAAGTCATCCTTTCTAGAAGCATGCCTTTCCCTGTCTTCCTTGCCTTTTGTGTGCCCTTGTTGTCTGGGTGCTTCATACAGAAAAATAAATGACCACCCCTTTCCCTAAGAGTTCCTGGCAGCCTGGAATCATGAATATCAGACACTATAAAGAAGGGAGATAACTGACTTCCTGGTCTCTGTGGTGGAGTGTGTCATGTTCTTCCCCATAATGGAACACTCTCTGATGATATCTAAGTTCTCTTCTTACAACGTATGCCCTACTCCACCCATGAAAGGCCCACAAGGCCAAGGTCACAGGCCCCCTGTGCTATAGTGCTGCCCTGAACAATGGCTTGCCTCTTGGCCTGGCAGGAATGGAGGCAGGTGCTGGAGCAGCATTGCCAACCCCTGTTTTCTTCTGCCTGAGCACCAGCAGCCCATGGGTACCTCATGGCAGCAACACCTTCTCCAGTCTCCTCTAGCCTTCTAGGTCATGGGGCTCTATTTCTTCAACACAGACTGGAGGACATCAAGAGGAGCTCCAAAACTCCTGGCATTCCCAGAAACTCTATTTTCTTCATAATTAGTCTGGATCCTCTGACAAGTATTCCAGACCCATTCCATTTCAAGCTCACTCTGGATGATGGCCTCATTCTTCTCAGCAAAGCCCAATGTGGCCTGATCCCCAATCCAAGCATTGCCACTGTCCTCTCTGCTTCAGCAAGTTGCCCTGTACAGGCTTAGCCCAGAAAACAACAGCCAGGGACCTAAACGGTTACCCACATGTCTTTCACCATGTGGGAGAGCAGGTCATCAAGGGCAGACTGACCAGTGGAAGAGAACACTATAAAGACAGGTCTGGGTTGTGGCTTGATAAATTTATCCAGGGTTAGTTCCATACTCCCACGCCCCAAGAGTGAGTGCAAATAGGAAACACAAAGTCTTAGGGGCTGCATGGAAGGGGCCTAGCCTGGTTAAGGAGTTGAGGGAGAGAAGGAAAAAAAGGCAGACACCTCTGTTGGGGAGATGACTGTCTCTTAATTCAAGGGAAGTTCCATGGGATTGGGGTGCCAGAAAATGAATCCTTTCCCACAAAGTGGAAGCATGGACTGAGAGCCAAACTAAATGGACTAGAACACAGGGGAATGGAGGGAAAGGGTGCTCATCTCTGCAGAGAAATGTTTAGCAAAGCAGATCTGAGCAGAAATTCACACACAGAGCATACTCTGTCAAGGCTAAGCAGAGAGGCTGTGGGGCAGGCGGGTCCTCAGCTAATCTGCAGTGCAATCATAGCTCACCAAAACCAGAGCTTGAGGCAGCACATGCAGCTCATGAGCTGGTCTCTAAAGCACTTGCTGGCTTGGCATCCACTGATTTGGGGACAGGCTGGATCTGAATCAACTGCTACCTTCTGTGCCAGATACTGGGTTGGGTACTTCACATACATTTCCTCTAATCCTCACAAATTTCCAAACAATGGGGAAAACAAAATTAACTTTATACACTTCTAGTCTCAGCTTGAATGTCACTTTCTCAGGGAGGATTTTTCTGAGCCTATAATCTAGATTAATTTCCCCCACTATATAGTATATTATTTTCTACTTTAATGTAACTCGGTATAGCTTATAATTTGATATTCATGTATGTGACTAGAACTCCTTTTGAGCATACATTGTGTCCATTTTGTCCCCCAACTGTGGCCCCACAGTTTCTATCACACTAGCTCTCAAAACACATTTTTGCATCCTGGAATGCATAAAGGGGAATGAGCAAACCATCAACAGTACATCACATGTGAGCCCAAAGGCCCTTGTGGGTGGAACCAGGGCCACTGCACACATAAAATACCTCAAAGTCAGACTGACATCCATGATCATATCAATGAGAGGTCTTCAATAAAATTTAACATTGATTAGATTCTTATTAAAATCTGGCAATCGTATAATATTATCATATCTATTATACTTCTTTCCTAGACATCTAAGAAAACAAATAAGGAAAATATGTACACATGAAAGTCATTTTATTGATACTCTTTCCCAGAACTCCCATGTCAGAAAACTTCTAGAGAAATTTCAATAGATACGTGAGAAAAATAAGTCTTCCCTTTAGAGTTAAAAGGTTTAAGTGGTGTCTCTTATTAGACTTCTCAGAGACTCTAATATGAGACTACACTGTCCTTATGTGTGGTGATTGAGGAGTCAGATGGTAAACAGATGCCAAACATGTTTGGCTTTGTTTGTAAGAACTAATGGACCCCATCCCTCCTTCTGCCCCTATTTTCCAGTAAAATCAGAATGGAGAGCAATTCTGTCAGTTCTGCAGTACATTATGTTCCACTCTCCTAACCCTAGCTAGATAAACATTGAAGAAAACAAATTACATAAGGCTGAGAAAATATAAACAAGAGTTTGTAAACAAGAGTCAATAAATCACTCTACTTGTTACATTTACCCTGCAAAGTAACAAGCTTTTTCAATTTTTGCCCAAGACTGTCTCACATGAATTGATGCCATCAGAGACCAATAGATTGGTGAGTGCTCAAATTAGGATGAGAAGTGGTCTTGTGCATTGATTGGCAGCATGAAGGGGCCCACATTGTACTCTGCATCCAGATCTTCTATTGCTAGTTCCAAATAGGATATTCCAATTCTCATTTCAGAAAAAGGAATCTGGAGCCCAGAGATGCCAAATAATATACTCAAAGTCACAATATGGATATGAACCCAGGTCTTCTAGCTGCAAATCTGGAGTCTATTTGTACATGCTTTTTTCTTTTTTTCCATATTTTTTATTGGTGCATTATAGTTGCACATATTGATGGAATTTGTTGTTACATATTTGTACATGCACATAATATAACAAACAGGTTATCATTCCCCAGTTATTATATATGCTTTTTCATTGGAATGCATGTAGAGATGTCAACTCATGTGCCACATGGCCCTTTCTGTTCCTATTAGAGCTCATCACACTACCCTGTGGTCACATTGCAGCCTGGCTCTCCTGTTCAGCTGATCATCCTCCTTTCCAGAGAGTTCATCTTAATTTTCTTAGTCTTGGGCAAAGAAAGACCATTCTTACATCATGGCACTTGCCAAAACTATTTTTTATCAGAAGAATCTCAGCTTTCATTAGTTTTCTCTTCAGACTCATGGCTCAAATTATATTAGATGTTGAGTCTTGGCTGGAGACTTTGGCTCAGAATTGAGGGCACTCAATTGCTGCTGCAGGCTATGCATATGCTACCCTATCCTCCCACCCCTGTATACCTCCTTAGTAAGAGTGCGGAGTGCAGAAATGGCTGATCATAGCCCCTACTGGATTCATGACGCAGAACATTCTGTGAGCTCTCACAAATCGTTTGTTCCCCCATATCTACTCAAATGGCTACTTGTATACTCAAAAAGTTTCTCCAGTTTATGAAGATGGCAGCACTATGAGGTGGGAGTACACCATATGTATCACCAGTAGCAAAGTGTTCTCCACCTGGAGTGTATATTAGAATCATCTGGGGGATGCTTTTCTCAAAATTTACATTCTTGATCATGACCTAATGAATCAGAATCTCTTAGGCATAGGCCTGAGCACATGATATTTGAACATGATTCCCTGCTGAATGTGCTGCACAATGCAACTGAAGAATCAAGTGCTATAAGATGAAGGCCAAGTTCCTTGGCACTGTCCACAGAGATGTAGAGGACCATGTGCTCTGCAGTGCTGATGCGTGTGTTGGCTGCCCATTTTCTGAAGGAGCTGCCAAGAAAAGCAGCAGGGCTGGCAACTAGTAAGGCTATGCTACATTGATGACAAAAGTACAGGTTATTAACTACTGTAGGGCACTGTTCACTTATTGCCATTCAGTAGTTGAGTGATATGAATAGGTGCATATGTTGTTTACTAATACAATAATTTACATTTATGATGTTTTATGGAAGTTTGAATATGCATTTATTTCTAGGATCTGGAAAGCTGAGAGATCTGGAAAAGCAAAACCAGTCTTAGATGTATAGGTTAAATGTAAACCTGTTTTTACAGGTATATCAATAGTGCCAAGTGAATAAAATAAAGGCAAACTTTCAGGCATGAGAAAATTTTCTATGTCTCATCTGTAGTTAATATACATTATTCCCCTCAAAATGGAAAAAAAACAATAGTAGCCAAAAGGAAATTGACTTGAATGGCTTTATGCTGTGCACAATTAACACTGTAGTAAGAAGTAAAAATCTGATGTGTCATTTGAATATTAAATCAGAGAATTATGTCTTTAGTAAATAATGAAGTAAAAATATTGTAGAGGTGGTGTATGTCAGGAACCCCATGCTCAGCGGAACTGTGCCAGGACCTGGCTATATAACCTTGGAAAAGTCCTTTAATTTTCTGTTGCAGAATAGTTTTCCTTTGCAAAATTAGGAAGCTGAGCTAATTGACCATTAAAGCAAATTTTACTTCCCAAATTTTATAAGTATGAATTACATACAATTCAGGTAAAGGAAGAGATTATGGAAATTTTATACCTGTTACAATTCTTTGAACTACACTGACTTACTGAGCTAAACTTTAAAAATAAAGCTGATATTTGGTTTTTAGTTAACTTTCATTTGTAAGACTTTAATTAAAATTATAAAATGTAATAATCTTTCATGATAATTTGCAAAAATAATAGACAAAAATGAGGGCGAGATCAGGACATAATGAGAAAAGTATTTTAATACAGCAAGTAGATTTCTGTTCTTGATTGATTTAAAATATATTACAGTAATGCTTAATAAATAAGAAAGTGTATAAGTGGGGACTCTACCTTTCATTGTAAAGCACCTGCATTAAGGACTAAAGGAACAAATCTATTGTTACAGGAAAATTTTCCCTGTGTTTTCTTCCCTTAAGGGTAACTATCTTAATATTCTTTCTCAAAAGTGACTATTGTCAATATTATTAGCTTTGTGGTGGTTTTGAAATTGTAATAGACCTTTAAAACACTTTTGAACATAAATATACCATGTGACTTATATCAATGATTTAAAACAGGTAATAAGAATACAAAGTGTTCTTAAATCTGGTGCATTAATAATTCTTTTTAGTTATTTACTTATTTAAAGTACCCATTTGTCATGAAGCATTCACTCATTTTGTTTCACTCTTTCATTCATTCATTTACTCATGTCCACTAAGCATAAAAATTTCTCCAATTCCAGGCATGGGCTTAACAAAAAATTTCCAAGTGGATAAGAAATGAAAGTAAGTTCTAGAAATGATATCAAGATTCACTGCAGTCACTAAATTGAACAAGCAAAAGAAAAAGGAATCCCATTCTAAAATAATTCACAGACGTTCAGAAAATGTGAGAGGAGTTAGAAGATGAATCCTTCAGTGAAGGATGTTGAAACTGAGCCTCTACTATAGTTACATGGAATCCAGGTGTCCTGTTAGCTGGGATAACACTGTTCACTGCTGGCTTGGAACATGGTATTTCTAAGGGAACCACAGGAATTGAATGCATCTCCAATAATACAAAGCACTTGCACACCAAGGAATAGAATGTCCTCAAATAATGACTCTGTTCTATTTTGTTTAGGGCCATGGGAAAAAAAAAATCTATCCAATGATTCTGCGCTGATTGGGGGATTTTCTTTTCTTTTTGTTTTAATGATTGTTTTGGGTCAAGGCCAAGTGTGTAATTTTCCAAATAGAGTCATTTCCATTGTCTACAACTTGGATCTATTTTGCCCCTATTTAGTTTTGCTTGTTCAAGTGTATTTACAGGAAAATTTTCTCTCTGTTCTTCCCACCCTTTGGGAAACTTGTAGAGCTCCTAACTTGAGCCCTTGGTCACCATCCTCATTTTGGAAACCCTCACTCACAGTTATGGATAGTGACAAATAAATTTTGATTCCCAGTCTTAGTGTGAGCAGGCCAATGAAGAAAAAAATCTTCCACTTTTGAATTAAAAGAAATATTGTAAATTACTAAAAAATTGATTTTATAAAATCCCTCTTTCTTATTTGATATTCTGTCCCACTTGTTTTTTCTTCTTTTTAAATATTTTTTCACAATAAATTTTAAAATTGTTAAATTCTAACAATTATCCTTAGTTTGGGTGTACAAATTTATTTTAATCTTTTAATTTTATTATCCAATCTAGGTCTATTTCTGTCATTATTTCCCTCTGTGTATACACTCAGGCACACATACATATATTACATATATTATACATATATACATATATTATATATACATATAACTGCATAATTATAGCTTTTTGAATTAAGAAAGTGAAGAAATTATAATTCATTATGTATAATTAAAAACCTTAATATGAAATAGTAGGAAGAGCTTGTGGCAAGAAATGGCTTACATCTATGTCCATTCTAGATAAAAATATGAGTTGAACTGAAGTAAAGTCTTCCATACTTTGTACATCATTCCCCTGTGCCCACATACTCAGTGACAGTCTGGTCCCAACCCAGTTTCAAGCATGAGTCATGACTTGGAGAAGATCTGGGGATGCCCCAGTTTATCCCTAACATTCATCCATCTATGCATCCATCCACGAATCCACCCACCTACCTGTCTACACCCAGCCAGCCAACCAGCCAGTCAACTTGCCAGGAACTGTTTCTGAGAGTCTGCTGTGTATTAGGCTCTGTGCTAGCACTAAATGTACACAACATTATGAAGCAAGTTCTTCGTTGCAAGACATGGGGAAATATGAATTTAAAAACTATCCAAGAATTTCAAGCATATTTTGAGTTGTCTCTGGATGAAGCAGATCTAAAAAGACCTGGTTGCATAATTGACCTAAACTTTTCCATTATACCATTCACTCAATTTGCTCCTTTACCCAAATGACTATCATAAGGAAATGTTTAGGAGCATATATGGAAAAGTAGACATGATATGAATTTTCCCTTAATATACATAAATTCTCACAAGCTTTCCTGGAACTGCATGCACCAGGTGACTGAATATCCTGAAAACTGATTATGCCCAATCGCCAATCTCAAAAATAATAAAACAACAACAAAAATCTTTTCACATAGTCAAACCATGATCACTCACAAGAACTGTTATCTTTGCTCATTCCAGACACATTTTACATTAATACCAGCCTCACCTCATATGGTTCCCAAATAACTTCAGTATATTTTCAGATCATAAAGTCCTTGGCCTCACAAAGAATGAGAATGTTGTAGTCATCAAAAGGACTAAGTATAATAACATTACATTTTTTTCCTGTCCTTTTTGTAGTACTTTATAGTAATCATTTCAAATTACCAAAATCAAGAGAAATCTAAGCTGAGGCAGCATAAAATGTAGTTAAATATCTTGACTCTGAATCCTGACTACCATGGTTTGACTCTGGTTATTCTATTACTATTTGTGAGATTCCTAGGATAAGTCATTTGATTTCTTTATACTTCAGTTTCTTCATCTATAATAAGTGAATGGTAAAAATAATAAAAAACAATAATAGTGTCAAAAGCTTATAAGGTTTCTACAAAGATAAATTAATCACAAAAAGTTATCATACAGCCTGACTTAATTACTGGACATGATTATTATTTTCATCCTGGAGAGAAGTGCTTGTGGAGTGAAGGATTTGGAACTTGATATGTTATATTTGGGCATGCTTCTAATTGCCATGAATAAATATTACTAATGCCATCCCACTAGCAAAATGACTCAAGCAAAGGGAGATAAGTGACTAATGTGGGTATCTCTACTAAATTAAGATGGAATTAAAACCCAGGAATCAATCTCATCATCTATAACAAAGACACATCTATGAACCTTTCTAGTGGGATGGAATAATTCACTTACTTTGATGTTCACAGGATCACTAATCAATACCAATTAAGCACCTATGGGAAGTATGAGATTGTTATCTGGCATGAAAGTGTTCTCCCAACTTTGTAGATATGAAAACAAAAATTTAAAAGTAGATGAGGTTTTCATTGTCACCTCTGGGGACAAACCAGAGGAACAGGCCAATATTATCATGAAATTGCTAATTCCTCTCACTGCGTTCCTATGCCTCAGGGTTTGGTTCCTTAGACCTCACACTATCCCATTGCATTTATATGTACCAAAAGTATTTTTAAGATCCATTCCTACGTATCTCACCCTTGATATCTGAATGGTTATATAGTAGATTCATTCAGTTGGAATCAGAGCAAACATGAGTGTTATTACAAAGCAGCACTAGGACTTATTCATAAGATGGCATGATTGTAAGTTTCATTTATCTCTTAAAGCTCTAAGTTGCAGCATCGGATACAAAGATAGCACGTACTTTTCATAGGAGTTACATTTTTATTAAAAGAAATGGTGATACTATATTTTGAGAAAAAAAAAAACAAACAGTTCTAGAGATAAAACCCAAGACCTCATGCATGATAGGCAAGCACTCTGCTATTGAGCTATTGTCACAGCCCTTGTGTTTTATCTTCTAATCTTACTGTTAAAAGGTTTTAAATCAACACCTCCTCTTTAAGTCTTGTGTTTACTGATATAGTAGGTCATTAGCTTCTATAATTGTGAAATCATCTTTTTCTCTTGTCATTGTCCTTAAAAATAGTGAAGTATTATAAATAGAAAATAGCCAGATCAATTCTAACAGAAATGGTTTGAATTTCATAGGTTGTTTAAATTTTGTCTCTTTTTAAAAGGTAAGCATTGGGAGAAATCTCTTTTTGTTAACCAAAACTGAAGTATAAAAAAATCTACAACGTTTCAACAAACGTATCCAAACAATCTACCATATCACCTTCAATCTTAAAAGCAGAAATATATGTATATATCCTTATTCATTCAATATGTTTACTTTTATGGCTCATCTCCCAAGAACAAGGACTTGAATGCTTATACTATGGCAATAGCAAAGAAATTGCAAAAGTCAGATAGGATATTTGGATAACTATTCCACAAATCCATGCTTCATCAAACTAGACCAAAGAGAGAATCCTCAGTCCACAAAACCTGCAGAGAAAGTAATATGTCTTCAGCAAAGAATTTAACAAAGAATATATATTTCTATGAGCATGTTCATCAGCATTTGTAAAGCATTATTAATTATTTTTTAAAAGCCACCTCAAGGGTAGTACAGAAGAGCTAACAAGATAGGCAAAAAGATACAGGCTTCAGGCTTTTCTCAAACACTACCAATGAAACTTCCTTAACTCATTCCAACCTTAATTCCCTTCTTCATGAAATGACATCTAAGTTCCCTTTCAAATATGTAATTATGAATATAATACTCTGTGATGATGAAATTTGAGGATAACATGAAGTTCACAAAGTGCTCTCACATCAATAATCTCATTGGATCTTTATTATAAGTGATTTTCAGGTTAAGGTGAGTGCAGTTATTACTCATTAATTTCCTCAAGTATCTGCTTTGATATTAGGTAGGATTCACTAGATCTAAAGTACCATCCAGAAAACCTAAGTTTTCAGGAGTCAGAACAAGCACCTTAAAATCTTCTTCTTCCTATGCTATGGTTCCTCAAACCATGAATGCTTCAAAGACTTAATAAAAAGAAGAAAAAAGAAAGAAAGAGAGAGAGAAAGAAAGAGAAGAAAAACGTGATGCTGAATACTTCTGATGATGAAGTTCCCAGTTGAGACAAATCATATATTAACTTTAGTGAAAATGATCTTTAATTGCCATTTAGTGAATATTTGAGTGAGAATGAATTTCCTTGAGGTATTTGAAGTTTGAAAGACCACTAGGGCTTAGGTAAAATTGAGTTTTTATTTATTTTTTTATTTTGGGGTATATATTATCTCTGTAAAATGTTTTCATGTATGTTGAAAAGGGACAAGAAATAAATAGTTTAGAAATGAAAAGATGAGGGAGCTGGGGTTGTGGCTCAGCAGTGGAGCACTCACCTCACAAATGCGGGACCCTGGGTTTGATCCTCAGCACCACATAAAAATAAATAAATAAATGAAATAAAGGTATTGTGCCCACCTACAACTAAAAACAAATATATATATAAACAGAAATGGAAAGATGAGAGTCTTTATTCCTAAAAGAAAATATCTTAAACCCTGGGTGGAATTTCAAGTATCTCTGATGTGTTTCAACCCCCATTACTTTAAGAGAACTCAAAAACATTTCCTTAAAAATATGCCCAACACTTCATAGTAAATAAAATACAATAACATAGTAAATAAAATACAATAACATCTTTTCAACAGTCCCATGAGATGGGTAAAATCTGAAATGTCTGTCCCAAGTTAAGTTCCCAATTAGAAATCAGTGATAAAATAAAAAATTAAAAGCTATTCCAATACCTGGAGATTAATAATATGCTATTAAATTAACAATGGGTTGCAAAAGATATGAAAGAGGAGATTAAAAAATTCTTAGAGGTAAATGAGAATACCAATACAACGTATCAAAATCTCTGGGACACTATGAAGGCAGTTCTGAGAGAAAATTTCATTGCATGGAGTTCATTCCTTCAAAGAAGAAAAAGTCAACAAATAAATGACCTAGCATTACATCTCAAAGCCCTATAAAAAGAAGAACAAATCAACCCCAAGAGCAGTAGAAGACAGGAAATAATTAAAATCAGAACTGAAATCAATGAAATTGAAACAAACAAAACAATTGAAAAATTGACAAAACAAAAAGTTAGTTCTTTGAAAAAACAAATAAGATAAACCATTAGCCATGCTAGTGAAGAGAAGGAGAGAGAAAACTCAAATTACTAACATCCATGATGAAAAAGAAAATGTTACAATGGACACTACAGAAATACAGAAGATAATTAGAAGTCAAAGCATTTCTTGATCGTTAAAATCCATGTTATCTGAAAAACTGATTTTGCATTATATCTAACCCCTTCCTTCCTTCCTTCCTTCCTTCCTTCCTTCCCTCCTTTTTAGACCTTTATAGTTATAGATAGTAGTTGGATTTATCCCAACAAACTCGTACATGCATGGAAATTATTTCAGTTCATAATCCCCCCTTTTCCTTTCTCCTTTTCCCTCTTGTCCTCCCCATGCTTCCTCTTTCCTTCCCATAGTCTACTAGACTAACATCTTTCTTCATCAAAACTATTATGAGCAGCAGCTTGGGAGGCTGAAGCAAGAGGAACACAAGTTCAAAGCCAGCCTCAGCAAATTATTGAGGACCAAGCAACTTAGCGAGACCTTGTCTCTAAATAAAATATAAAAAAGGGCTAGGGATGTGACTTAGTGTTCAAGCACCCCTAGATTCAACCCCCAGTACAAAAAAAAAAAAAAAAAACAGAACAAACAAAAACCCTATAAGGAGAGGTTGAGAGGCAGAAATATGACACCCTTTGTATGCATCACTTTCCTTCTCTGCTCTCCTGTTCCCTCCCTCTTGCTCACTGACCACACCCCTCTGGAAGTGCAAAGAATCAGGAAATCAGCCAAAGGATGGGCAACAGAAAGGAAAAGAAACAAGATGCCTCAATAATGTGATTAGGCAATCACCAGTCAGTTGTACAACATCACAAATAATTATGTTCATATTTGAAATGGAGCATATTACAAAAACCAGATTTGATAACATTTTGTCAACCTGAGTTGCCATTCCTACTAACAGTTTTTATGGCCACTATAATTCATAATGAAGACCTGGAAACAAGGCAAAGTGCAATAAGACATGCTTCTCTCTTTATGTGGGTGTACTCTATTCTTTTTATTGAAGTTTAATAACTCACACATAAGCATAAGGAAAAATTTCTAGCAGAATATCATTTGAACCAGAATAGCTCCTTCCTTGCCCAGGCAAAAAATCAGAGTATGATACATAATCTAGCATCAGGATATTCTATTTATAACACTTCATGATCCTTTAGAATTTGTGCTTTTTCACTATTTGAGGTCCCAAAGATTCTCAGTGCTACGTTCTTTTCTATAATTCTTTCCCTTTCTATTTTCCACATGGAATGCTGTCGTCACATATGTTAGGAAGTTTAAATAATGTTAATTTCTCCTATAAAGAAGAGGGAACCTATTTTCCTTCCATCAGCTTATTAACCTTTTGACCTTTGCAAAAACATGAATTATTGAATACATGTCTAATGAGAAGTAATTTTCATGTTTTAGTCAGAACCTAGTAATTTAGTGGTGGATATAATTTTGAAAAGAATTGAAACAATTCCTAAGCACGATAGTGAATCAATTAAGAAAAGATATTCATAATGTCGACTGTTATTAGATACATTTAAAAAAAATCTCAATTGATTAACATCTTATAAATTCAAAGCAATAGCTCTCAAAATCAAATTAACTTTATTTTTTAACCTCAAACTAATTTAAGGAGCTTAAATATGAGGGTCCAAATTTATGAGACCAGACACTACCTAAAACTTTGATTTGATGTTATTTTTTTAAACAATAAAATGCCAAGACAGCATTCCTGTCTTTCATCCCAATCTTTCAGCAGCCAGCTTAAAGAATTTGAAAAACAAACCTCTCAGTCATTCTCCATCCAGATTCCTCTATCCACACAATTTGTATATGACTGTCTCCAACAGCAACTGAGAAAGCAGGCTATGATAAATAAGCTTGTACACATTTTAAAATAAACAGATCAATCAGAAGTTTAGAAATATGGTATCTGTTCATTAAGTAGAGACTCAAATACAACAGAGAGAGGCTTTCACTCCTTTTCCACTTTAAACTTTTTAGTTACTAAGACCACTTTTATTTTAATGAAGAAATAATTATGGAACTATAATTATTTAGAATAAATTTTTAAACATAATTAATGGGACTCTTGTGTACATTTCATCTTTAACTGAGATCATACAGTAACAAAAAGAAAAAATTAAGACCCAAAATTCTTATAAAGAAAAAAATTACCCTAAATCAATATAAAACTACAACAGTATTTCCATTACAGGGTCTACATTTTTTATTATAAAAAACAACTGTTATCAAAGGAATATTTATCCATTAACCTATATCACAAATGGATTGTACTGGGGTTTTAATTACTTACACTAGAACCCCAAATGTCATCTCCAGTACTCTGTGAGAAGGCATTTTCTGAGGCACCATCAAATACTGAAACTGCTACAATCTAATGAGTGCACCAAAACATGATACTTACCTTACTACAAACAAATGGCAAATTGTAGGCACTTTTCAGTTTGCAGCTATCTAGCATAGTTGTTCAGAAATGAACAATACATCTTCCACTCCAGTAAGAGAACTGCATATCCAGACTTGGATTCCTTCACTGAACACTGGCAAGAGCGTCTGTTCACCACCGAGGGATAGCAACAGCCTCTTTGCACAGAGCACTTGCTGCTCTGAACTGCAGTGACTTAGAATGAAAGTAAGAGGAACCCGTGATGTTTAAATACCGTTGCTTCAGATTCACAGGATGTGACTCAACTCTCAAACCAGTAGGGGTATAGTTTCCCCAACCAAATTGTTAGTACAGATTACGTAACAAACATCATATTTGGGATCTTAAAATGTTCACAAACATTAGAGAACCATTCTCCTGTTCAACCAGACACAATTTGACTAAACAATCAAAGTCTTTCCTATGGCACAAACCACAGTCAGAAATGAGAATAATAACACTGCATAAAGAAAATGAATCTGCTTGTTCCCTGCAGTGATTCCATTTAATGTTATTAAAGGTGTGTGAACTTGCCAACATCTCCCTGACAGACATAAAAAAAAGGCACACCAAAGTTACTAACATTCCCATCAATGCAAAAATAATGTGTAGAATAAAATTCTATTTTAACATGCAAGAAATGGCAATTCTATACAACACAATAGAATCTCTTTCACTAAATACAGAATGGAAATAGAGCTTTGTAGTTTTCTAGTATTGTTTCCCACAGAAATCCTGTCCTACGCTGTCATTACCTTGTGATGCTAGTTCTGCCCACCTATCCAACTCCAAGTCCTTCTTTATCTGTTTTGTGAACATTTCTAAGAGAACATGACTAATGACACAACTTCTCTAGTAAATGTGGCAATTTTCTGTGCTTTTTCTACCACCCGTTACCCCTTAATTCTGAGCTGTATTAAGCTTGAACACACATTGAATTACCTTATTTGAGCACCTCAGTGAATAAATATTATAGACTTTGATCCTTGGAGAAAAGCCTACTATGTAAATTCATCCACTATCATCCTCCCCAAGGAAAAAGATTTTAAAAAACATGTTAATTATAGCAAATAGGCTGAAATAAACTAAACCAGGACGATTAAAAAGAAATGTAAGGTCATCCACCTATGAATCTTAAACATTTTAGCACTCATATTAACAAAGTAAAAAAAAGTAATTTTAATAAAGTTTACTATAATATATGTAAAACATCATGATTTTAACATTAATTTATACAAAAAATACTATTAAAATAATTTAATACTTTTGAACTAGTCTTATAGATTGATATACATTTTACACTCATGTTATATTCCATCTGAGCTAGTATATTCAAGTGCTCAGTAGCCACAAGTGGCTAATGGCTACCATAATAAATAACAGGTCTAAAGTTCATTCTCAGTCTTCAAGTTGTAACTCAAATGGTCTCTTTTCAGAAAGATCTTCCCAGACCTTTTCTAAAATGACCTTCTCTAATGTCTTCCAATTTGATATCTTTTTTTTTTATTTTTCATAGTACATCACAGTCTGAAATAGTCTTCTTTATTCATGTTTGCTTACAAACAGTGTAAGTAAAGTAAGAAATCTGAGGTTAAGGATTTTGTTGTATTCAACTTTTTATCTCAATGCATAAGAGAGAATTTAATAAACATTGTTTAATAAGGAAATAAAATATATAATTTCTATTATGGTTTGGCAAATAACAGAATGTTACAAAGTATGTTTTTCATATCAGTGAATTTTCAGCAAATATATTAGGGCAATGCTTTCCTGAATTAAGACATTGCCTCTTTTTAAGAATATTAATGATCCTTAATCTGTAAAATATTTTATTCTTATACACAATACTATATGTCATTTTATTACTCTAGCAAATATCTTATTCTCCCTCTCTCTCTCTCTCTCTCTCTCTCTCACACACACACACACACACGCACACACACACACACACAAAACACACACACAAACACACACACACACACACACAAATCACAAATCAGGTTATATGGCTCAGAGAGCCACAGTACTAGGGTCAACAATGAGCATATGACCTAAGTTGTTTGGGGAGAGCCATACTGCCCAATCTTGCTGATAATGGGAAAGAGGTTAAGTTTGGAGAATGTAAGCCTGAAACTGATGGCTTCAAATTTACTACCACATTAGGTGAAACTGTCTAAAAACAAGGCCAATCAAAAAATAAAGTCAAAGACATAAAAGACAAATTTCTGGCAACGCTATTCTAATTCCCAGATATGGTCATGCATTAAGTGACATCTGCCCTCTGCTTTAATGATGGATATGCTGGAATGTTCAGTGCAGAATTGTAATAATGAAAATCTGGAAATTTTGCAGTGGATCATGAACAGTGAAAGGGTTAAATAAATAGTGGGTTAACTATACCAAGGGTTACTGGGAAGTTATTTTTTGAAAGAATCAGGCTATATAAATGCACTGATAGTCAAAGCTTCCTGAAATATATTAAATGTATTAACTGGAAATAACATGGCAGAAAAATACATTATACCTGTATGAGTATATGAATTTTTATGTGCTAATTCATAGGAAAGTATCTGAAGGACTACATACCAATTGTGGACAGGTGGTTATGTCTGGGAAAGAGATTTAAAAGAAGGGATGACAAGGGACAAAGAGAGATCTGATCAATTTGCTGGTTTATTATCAATTGTCTATGTCATTAAAATGAAAATGAACTCATGTATTCCTTAAGTAATTTGAAGAAAACATTTACTTTAACAATATTTTTATCTTTCCACATTTTGCTACGTTATACTCACTCTCCCTTATTATTTTCTCAAAACAATGTAACAGAAATAAAAGTGCTCTTCCTTGGCTCAATCTCCACTTTTTTACAGTCCCAATTTTTTTTTTCCTTATTTTTCAGTCTGGCTAAGGGATATGCCAAAGACAGAACAGAGACAAAGGACAGAGAGCAACAGAAACAGACGGCAAGCTTCATTAGAATCTCCAATGTGCCTTCTAATGCCAGACAATGTCTTTGACTGTTTTTCTCTTTGTTTCCTGTATGCTCTTCTATTGGCTTCATAAAATAAAGCTCAGATTTATTCAAGTGTACACATATCAGCAGTCCAGAATTTATGACAACATGCCTTTCTTAACTTAATGTTGGAACAGAGTAAATAAACTTGATTATTTTACTGCTCACAGAAAATTCTCTGATACTTGAATTGGGTACAATAATTGCTTTCCTAATTAACCCATTGAGTTCTATATTTTTAATTCTGTGAACTTAACTATTTCAAAGTTACCATAAGTGGCATACATATCACTTGGCTTAAGTTTTTAAAGGTGTTTAACATGGGAAATAAACAAAATGGGTAAACTCAAAATCTGAAACTTTGGTTGCTTTTTTGGTTTGCTCTCTCTCTCAAACATCTTTACATTATTTTGGGCATACTCATAATACCTTATGTTTTGGTGTTTCCCTAGATTTCCACAGTGTGCCCTTATTTTTAAAAGATATTTATTTAATTGTAGATGAACACACAGTATCTTTATTTATTTATTTATTTTTATGTGGTGCTGAGGATTGAACCCAGTGCTTCACCCATGCAAGGCAAGCGCTTGACCACTGAGCTACAGCCCTAGCCCCGAGTGTTCTCTTTCTAAACATTCCACAGCTAAAGATGCTTAGAGTCTGAGCAGGAGTCAGTACTCTTTTGACTGTTAATATGACTCACCAGGATTTGAGTGCATACTGAGTTGACAACTTAATGTAAATACTACTGTTTTGTTCTTAAAACATACTTATCCTTTATAGCTTAAACCTTCTACATAGTCTATTGATATTCTTAACATCATGCCAAATTTGCTTTAGATTTTCTGGAATAAAACATTACAGATACACTTGAAGCCCACATATATCCCTTCTATCCCATTCTCCTTCCTTTCTCTCCAACAGTGAATACTACTGGGCTAGCATGTATTGTTCTCATGCATTTTGATACTTTCACTGGATATATGTATATCATAAATAAGATATTAATTTTCATGTTTTAAGTGTTATAAAAACAGCATCAGAGTTTATATATACATAGGCATATATCTTTTAAATTATTTTTGGCTTAACATTATCTTGAGATTTACATGCAGTTCTGCATAGATTATTCTTTTTAACTGCTGACAGATTTCAATTTATGTATCTATCCCCCTATTAGTGGACATTTAGGTTGTTCCTAATTTATTGCTATAATCAAGCTATTTTAATTCTCATCTATGTGAAAGGATTTCTCTAATGATGGGTACCTATCAATAGAATTGTGGGGTCATGGGATATGCACACCTTATTTTTTTAGATATTGACAAACTGCATCCCAAAATAGATTACTTTACAATGCAGCCAACAATGTATGAGAATTCTTGTAATACTCATTCTTGCAAATAATCTCCATAGTACTGTTACTCCAAATGTTGAAATATCAAGAATGTTGATTTTTCCTGACTGGCACTATTGCATTTTGTTTATATTTCGTATAGAATCTCAGTGTATTAATTTGGATTTCCCTGATTGCTATTGAAATTGAGCATCTTATCTTATTGTTACTATTTTTTCCCTATTAGATCATTGGTCTGTCCCTTCCATATTTTGGGAAGATATCTTAATTTGTATAAGTCTTTATATATTATAAACACTACTTTGTCAGTGTTTTGAGTTATAGTTATATCTGTAACTCAAAACTCTTTATAACTTTCTTTGCTGTTTTGTTTTTAAATTTTAAATATTTTGATCTGGTTTTAATTTAAAAAATCTATTATTTTCAGTTAATTACAAGTATTCCTTGTGTCAAAATATGAAAATTGGGCCTAGTATAGTGGTGGAAGCCTGTAATCCAGGGATTCAAAAGCTGAGGAAAGAGGATCCCAAGTTCAAGGCTAATCTTAACAATTTAGTGAAGTCCTAGAAACTTGTCTCACTAAACCTGGGATGTAGCTTGCACCCCTGAGTTCAATCCCCAGCAGCAATATAATAACAAAAATGTAAGAAAGAAAATTAAGTTCTTCAATCATTATTCCTAAAGCATTACCAATGATACTGTCATTTTATATCTAAAGGAGAACTGAGAATTCCTATTTCATAAGAGCAATTTAGTTCCCCATTTATTGAACACCTGCCATGTGCCCCATACATGCAGTGGTCCATGCAAGTAATCAATTTATGATCGAATATTGGTAATGATGATGATGAAATGAAAATGTAACCATATGCCAGAGATTATGCTAATGCATTCTTTATAGTAGCATAAGCAGGATGGACTAAAATGTCATTGTAACACACACATGCATACACACACACAGACACCCAATGCTATGGACATAGAAGGAGATTATAACATTGTACCCCAAAGACTAAGGTATAGTTTGTACCTGAAAACTAAATACAGAAGACCTGGAGCTAAGATTCATATTTTCTCAAGGAGGTCTATTCAGATCACTCAAAAATTAATCCTAATTTATTTAGAAGATAAATAAAAGTTAAAGGGAAGGAAAGGTTATTAATTTCAATAAAAAATGTTCCCTTGGGAGACAAGTTTATTTTTATAATCAGTGATTCAATCAGTTTCTCCATTCATTAGAGAAAAAAGTAAGAAAAAATCCTTTGCTTCTTAAGAATCCTAACAAATGGTGCACACTTCTTGCTGTATCAGACTATTAATAATTTATAACACTGAAGATAAAAATAGGCTTTTGTTCCTGAATGAAGTCATACAGTAAATACACTTAGACAATGCATTCAAATTTCTTTCTTTTGTAAATATAGATGCTCACATTACATTTAAAACTACAACCTTAAAAAGTATGGAAAATTAGACTGTTTGATATTCTTCACCCAGGAGGAAGAAAAGCTCTTGAGCTAGAAATAGAAAAGGGTGACCATCAGCACCACACATTTCCTGAGGAAAGATTAAGGGCATCCCACTTCCCTGCAGCTCTGTGACTTACACTTGAGCCTTCCCTTCACTGTAACCCCAGGACTTACTAACTTAAATGTGTTTTCCCTACTCAGGGGTGACAGAGAACTGAATCTGAAAATGAGAAAATAGAACTGCCATCTGAGAATTAAAGTTGGAAATAAAAATCTAACAGGTCAGTGCATAGATAAATGAAGGCAACTTCAATTGTCAGAATGATGCAAACTCAAATGGCTGGAGGCACACACATTACTAACAGCAAAGCAGACCAATATCTTAGATCTGGTAGGAACCATGGTAACCAGAATGAAGGGCAGGACTCTAGTCTTATTTAGAGAAGACATTCTCAACTCAGTGCCAGACAATTAACCAGATGTGGAAAGGAGGCAGATCTCTGGATTGTTCAAGAAAGGCTACAGATCTGAGTTGTTTTGAAATCTTAGCCTCTATACAGTATGAGACAAAATAGGCTTTTGAAGTCCAAATGTGTCCCACGGATTGTCAGTCGACTCTTTGGCACAGCAATAGCCTGATTGATTGAAACAATGTGTGAAACAGGTAGGACATAGCATAGACCAGGAAAATAAGTAAAAAGTAGTTTCAGAAGCAAGCACAGGCAGTAGCCATTCAAAGAAGACTGCCATCTGAGAATTAAGGCTTGTAATAAAAATATACATATTAGAATATAGATAAATGAAAGCAGCTTCAACTGTCAGGATGATACAGACTCAAATGGCTGGAGGGATGCACATTACGAACAGGTAATGCAGACTAATGTCTTTCACCTGTGGACCTATCTTCCTAATACTACTAAACCTGCAAGTCCAAGAACAATCTGCCCTTCTGATTCCATGTTCACCAAGCTGCTATCTGATTAGAATTTGGTATATCTAGCATGCCTTCATGGAGAAACTTGACTTGAAGAGCAACTCAGTATCTGTCTTCCACTATAAATTAAAATGAACAGATGGGTTAGAGATTTCCACATGTGTGACTGGCCTCCAGACACAATGAACTGGATGGGCACAGGAGCTGCTCATGCCCAGAAGTTTCACTTCTGTTGCAAATGGAAATATTGGCATTCTGATCTTGCATATTAGTTGTTATTCACTTTGTTAGAGTGAATCCAGCTTTGGAGGAGAGATGTGCTCTGAAACCGCTGACAAGTGTGGTTTCTGGGCCCACAGGCTTTGGACCAGACTGTGGATAGTAGCAAATACTCTAAAACAAAGCCACCCTGCAAAGTCTGTTAGGATCTTAAGTAATTTATTTTGCCCTCACTCTAGCCCCATGGCCATCCATTTCAAAGAGGATCCTGACCTAGGTCTCTAGATATCCAGAAAGGACTTAGAAATGTGAACTTGAGAATTAAAGATAAATCCCCAGGGACACAGCCAGAACATTCACAGGAATTAGAATACATATTGGTAATCATTGGCACTAGGGAGCAGGCACTGTGCTGTGTGCTTGCCATAGACCATCCAATTTAATGATCGTAGAAACCAGGTGAAGCATGTACTGTTTTGGGTGATTATTCCATTTTACAAAGGAGGAAAACAATACTTTAGGAGGTTAAGTAATCTGGTCACATGGACACATCAGACAAGTAGTGGAGTTGGGCTTGAACCTTCACCCTCCAACCTGCACCACACTATGATGTGTAGACTTTATTTCACTCTTTTGTTGTTGTTGTTTCAGATCTTTTTAAAATTTTTTTTTGTTTTAATTAGTTATACATGACAGTAGAATGCACTTATATACTTTGATATATCATACATAGATGGGATATAATCTCTCATGTTTCTGAGTATATATATTGTAGAATCATATTGGTCATACAGTAACATATATACATAAAGTCATAATGTCTGTTTCATTCTACCATCTTTCTTATCCTCACATCCCCTGCCTTCCCCTCCTTTCACTTCCCTCTACCTAATCTAAGGTAATGCTATTCTTTTTTTTTCCACTACAATTCTTTTTTTTAAAATTAATTTTTATTGTTGGTTATTCAAAACATTACATAGTTCTTGATATATCATATTTCACACTTTGATTCAAGTGGGATATGAACTCCCATTTTTACCCCATATACAGATTGCAGAATCACATCAGTTGCACATCCATTGATTTACATATTGCCATACTAGTGTCTGTTGTATTCTGCTGCCTTTCCTATCCTCTACTATCCCCCCTCCCCCCCTCCCCTCCCCTCTTCTCTCTCTACCCACTCTAATTCATTTCTCCCCCTTATATTTTCCCCCCTTTCCCCTCACTTCCTCTGTATGTAATTTTGTATACCCCTGAGGATCTCCTTCCATTTACATGCAATTTCCCTTCTCTCTCCCTTTCCCTCCCACCTCTCATCCCTGTTTAATGTTAATCTTCTTCTCATGCTCTTCCTCCCTACTCTGTTCTTAGTTACTCTCCTTATATCAAAGAAGACATTTGGCATTTGTTTTTAAGGGATTGGCTAGCTTCACTTAGCATAATCTGCTCTAATGCCATCCATTTCCCTGCAAATTCTATGATTTTTCCACTACAATTCTTAATACACATATATACCACAATTTTGTATCTCTGTTTGTTGTTTTACACCAAATATACATTTTGCACTTATTTATGCCAAATGCTTTTCTAGCTACTTTACTAATATGACTTCATTTATTATCCTTGATGCTATGAAATGGACACTACAATAATCCTATTCTTATAAAGAAACTGAGACAAAGAGAAGTTAAGTAATTTTCTCAAGATTGTACAGCTAGTAGGTGGCATAACCAGGTCTTAAGCTCCAGAGGGCAGCCTCTCAGACTTTGTACTACTCCACAGAGAGAAGTGATAAAGACTCCAATTTCAATATCATTACTGCTTTAAGTACCATTTTCAGGTGGATGGATGGAAACACAAGGTAAAGGAATTTCTTATGTCATATCATTTTTCTTTATTTTACACCAATTAGAAAAACTGCAATTTTTCTTCAGGATTTAAGAACTATGGAACAATTAACTATACCATAAAACACTACAGTCCTGAAGACAATTATGGTAAGGAGATCCATCCAAGGAGGATGACAATCTAAGTCTGCTGCTTTTCTTTCCTCACTACTGCAGAGAGAATTAAAGGAATACTTTTTATTTCTGCCTTCATAAATCCTGAGAGGTAAAGATTGGAATACTTTTGAGAAATGTAAAACGAAGCAAATATCTCAGAGTTTAATTTAAAAGTCATTTCTTCTAGAAATGAAGGAAATTTAATTTCAGAATAAAAAGACATTAAACATAAAGAAATAAATGTGTATACCTCCTATTTTAAGACAAGTTTTCTGTTTTACTTAAAATAGAACTTTCAGATCCATAAATTCTTGACTTTTATTAAGAATAATACTTTGGAATTGATTTGGTAAAAATAACAACTTCTGACTCATTATAAATGTGAAGGAAACCCTTCTATTTAAATAGTGAGGCCAGACAGTCACTGGTTCCTATACAATCAACAGTGCAGTTAGACCCTCTCAGTCAGAGGCTAAAGAACACAGTCAAACCTAAGTCAGGACTCTTTCCTTAAGTTCCCAATCTGCCTTATTCCTTTTCAGAGTGATTTAGTTCATTAGCTGCTCTAGTGTTGTAGGGGACAGATGAGGCAAGGCACTGAAGATAGCAGGAAATAGTTTTATTTGGCTGCAGCCAGGTTCAGAGGGCACAGCTTTTGCTGTAATCAATTAATACCCTGAACCCTGAGTTCAGGTAGTTTCAGAACTTTATACCCAGCATGTAAGGGGAGGGGCTCAGAAGTTCACAGTCTGCAGAATTTCACATAAAAGCAGCTTTTTCTTTCAATGTTCTGGGAAAGTTAACCCTTCAAGGACAACATCTGAGAAGGGGAGAGCTTCTTCTTCTTTCCTCCCTCTGCCAGCTGTTACCATGGAGCCCAATTGGTAACCTCCCTTATCTTAGAAATGTAGACATCTCTGTGAAGCTCCAGCTCAAGGCCAGAGGCCTTGTTAAAGGATTTGTCTTTTTATTATCACATTTTGCATTTGTAAACACACGTCTACAGACTATTATACTGGATAAATGTTTGTGAAAAACTAGTAAAGGAGCGTTCAGAACCTGTAGTACTGATTTCTTCCAGGCCAGTGGCCAGGTAAAATAGAGTAACAGGAAAATACAAAGTTTGCCTACATTGAGGTCTTTTGTAGAAACTCTTTTGCTGATAGTCCTAAAATCAATTATGGTGAAGATTTCTGGAGAAGCTTAGTTAAGATTTTCTGTGGAGGAGGGGGTGCCACTACACTAGAAACCATCATCTTGGGAGATAGAGCATGCCATAGAGCCAGCTCATAAAGTGTCACTGAACAAGGGACTATACTTAATGGTATTAATGATACCTTTTTTCAGTTCTCTGTTCTCCACAAATGGCACAATCATTTTTGCTCAAAACAATTTATATCATCTGGTTATCAAAACAGAGCTCACTCGCCTGGCAGTACACCTCCCCTAGCCTTCTATTACATGGGGTTTTCCACACAGCCCCACATTGAGGCCCCTGCTGTGCAACCTTATCTATTTCATCTTCATCTCTCTCTCCCACTCTCTCATGCTGTTTCCATTCTTCCTTTCATTCCTTTACAAACCAAAAAAATAATTTTAGGGGTCTTACAGCAAACTTTTAAGGAAGTGCTGCATGGCTATTAAGATAGTATGCTTTAAATCCAGACTATTATACCAGTTATGTACTGTGTCTATTATTGTCATCATCATTACTTAATGTTTAAAATTGAATCACTTGACTCTGAAGTAAGAAATAAAAATAATTTAAAAATTAGAAATATAAATTACCTAGCTTTCTTTTTTAGCCAATGCCTCATTAAAAAAAAATACGTAGTAGTTCTGATGGTAAATCAATTAGAAATTATATTTTATACATACTCTTAATGAGTTGTCTGGTCTTTTCTTCTTAGTCCTCTTTGCTGTTTTCTCCTGTCCCTTCAATGCTACTGGTCCAGAGTCATGAGTCCTAAGTCCTCTGCTTTTCTTGCTAAAAAGTAGATGTCCTAAACTTCATGAAGTAGAACAGGTGTTCAGCACACATTAGAGGCATGGCTGGGGCATTTACTCTCCTATCCAAAGGTGCTGCTATTTTTTTCTGCTCAGCACACACACACACACACACACACACACACACACACACACACATATACACAATATTGACATATATATCTTCCTTTCATTCAGTGTGTGTATATATATGAATATAATATATATTATATCTATATATATATATATAATCTCCATATTCAGAGGGGTTTATAATCTATCAAAATATTTCCTAGATACCTTCACCTGGATATGTTCCTGGTATATCAAACTGGGCTTTTGGAATTGTATCAGTGTCATCCTACTCCATAATGCCCCCTCCATTCCAATCCTCCTTTCCTTAGTGCTTCCTTCCTTGTTGCTACAGGCTTTTGCCCAAAACAGACACCTGGAATTCATCCAGGACCTTCTTTCACCACTAAGGGCCAATCACTCACAAAGGCCTGCCAATTCAGTGACCTGTGATCTTCTCATTCCCATGGCCTACTTTCTGTCCTTCATAAAACTTCCCTATGCATAATTACCTGCATGAATAATTGCAGTTACTTTATGTGGCAAATTAAATAAACATGTTTGAAATTGTTTATGACTCCTATTCTGAAGAGGTGGGGTTTATGTCCTCTCCTTTTGAAATGAATTGGCTTTTGTGACTGTTTTGAACAATAAAGTATGACAGAAGTGGTAGCCTGTGACTCCTCAGGTGAGATCCTAAAAGGTTTGCAGTTTCTGCCCTGCTCACTGGTACAGCCTCTCAAGAAGCCTTCAGCAACTCAACTGCTCAGGGCTAATTTGCCCTGGGGAAGCCGCCCTCATGGGAATCCCTGAGAGGGGTGAAAGCAAGAATGAGAGAGAGAGAGAGAGAGAGAGAGAGAGAGAGAGAGAAACTGTCAGTTCTGACTGCCTGAGCTTCTCTAGCTTGTCCCACATCTATTTCAGCTCTGAGTGCTATCTGAATGCAACTTCAAAAATGCTGAGCTAAACCTTTCCAGGAAAATCATGCACACAGTCCTGTTTTCGAAGATCAAGAGCAAAATAAAATGGTAGCTGCTAAATTATAGGTAATCTGTTAGCTATAGTAACAAACACAGAAGTAAGGGTCTACCATAATAGAAACGTAAAGGACTTATGTCAGTGAGTAAGGAGATGCTGAAGGGTTCTCCAAGAAAGTGTCAGCAGAAATTAGCAGGAATTAGTTACAAGCTTCAAGGAGGCTCTCAGCAAGCGCTCAAAGGAAAGAAAGAAAAATATTGCTGGAAATTGGGAGTAAGGGTTTCCCTTGTAATATAGAATTGTATAGCTTGGCAATGATCATTCGTGGTAATGTGGAAATTAGAAATGTACCTAAAATTTTTGATGATTAAGATGAAGATATTTGTAGGGCTTTTTGTTGTTGTTGTTCTGTTTAATTTTTTGTTTATTCATCTTTAATAAATGCAAAAGGAAATACATGAGGTAAAGAACAAATTGTTGTTGGGTTTAACAGAAAAGTAAACAAATATCTGTTTCTTATCCTCAGCCTCTCTAAACAGTAAACTATTTTCAGTTTAGGAACAGTATTAGGCCAGAGAATCCAACAATCTAAGATGAAATTATAAGATCTCTATTAAGACTTCAGCTAAGTCAGTAACACTTCAAACTTTTAAGGTTGACAATGACCCTCCTATATTTTTTTAATCTCAAAATAAACAACCATTTTAATAATGAGAGTTACACTAAAACCCATTTTGGTTATAATTACTTAATAATATATTTCACAAATTCTCTGCATTAAACAATTGGGTTTGTAAGTGTCTTAAGAATTTATCTTATAGGGAACCTAAGTAAAGCAGTACTTATCTTGGGGGATATTGGTAGATATGGAATCAGAAAAACCACCATTAAGGGAATTGTTCAGGTGTAAGAAGCACTGATTCAGTACTAAAAAAAGATAGGGACAATATAAAATAAAAAGTGGACTTGGACATGTAACATTCTATGGGCTGCAAACAGGCTGAGAAGACTAGTTATAAATGCAGTATCTTTTTTAAATGCAGTATTTTTATTGTTTTTGTTATTGTTTTAAAAGAATATAAAATAAAAACCAACTCAAAGGGCAAAACTCACAGTATGGAAACCAGAATTGCAATGGATAAATCTCAGCAGGAATATTAAGCACTAATGAATAAACTAGCAACACTAGTCTGGCTGGACAATATGCTCACTATGGGCCAGTTACTGTATGTGCCTCCTGATACCCCCATTTTCAGTGGAAATGTCTGAGCTTGTCCAATCACTGAAAGTTGGGGGGGGGGGGTGTGGGTGATGACCTATACTATCTCTTCAATTAAGTTTCATCAGACTGAGAAACTGTACCCAAAGAACTATCACAAAGAACCTAATCTTCACTTGGTTCTTAGATATAAAATAGACTTAAGAAGATGTTTAGATTTTTAGGATTTGGGTTTATTTTGCACATGAGAATGACAGAATTTTAGCTGCTTGACTAGTTACAGAAGATTGCATTTTCCAAAGATGGCCACAAGTCTCTCCCATTCCATATGCTTTTCTTACAACGTGACTTTGACATATCAAAGGTGAGATGGAGGTCCCTTCCCCTTGAATATGGACAGGATTATGACTGTAGCAGAAGTGATGCTCTGTGACTTCTGAGGCAAGACCATAAAACCTGCTACAGCATTCATCTGGCTCCCTTGAGGTCTTGCTCTAGGATCCAGTTACCATACCACAAGGAAACTCAAGCAGCCCACGGAGAAGCCCTTAAGGAGAACAATCGAATGCCCCAGTCTAAGCTCCCTGCCAATGACCAGCACAAACTTTTCAGGTTCTTGAATGAATCATCTTGAAGAGGATCCTCTAAACCTCACCTGAGTGGCGTAGCATAGAGGCCAGCTGCCTTTGTCAAGCCCTGTCAAATAGCACATCAGTGAGCAAAACAAATGACTCTTTTTTAAGTCATTAAACTTTGGGATTTGTTGTGCATCAGTAAATAGTACGCTCTTAGTGCTTTCCTTGCCTGCCCTATTCTATTTCCTCTCATTACCCATGAATTTTTAGAAGATGCGTCTGTTGAAGTCATGCTTTAGACCTTTCTTTCTTCCCGTTTGAGTCTCTATCATGAAACCCTAAGGGTCTCAAGGCCATGAGTGGTTTCTTAACATCACAGTAGCCTTAAAAATTCACTGAAAAGATTATCAAAATATTTGTTCCTGGAAATTTATTAGGATTATCATTGGAATCCTGACTCATAATACACGAATTCTGTGAAATTGAATCACCAAATTAACAATAATGTTGATTTCCCTTTAAGAAATCCAAGGAAAAAATTTTTTTAATGTTCAAATGCTGAACTAGTTCATACATACAAGTTGAGAAACATTCCTTATGAAAACACCTTGTGACTAAGTAAATGTGGTGTGAAAAATCACCAAATGTTTCTTCATAAGTAGATGACATGTTGTTTTGCTTAAACTTGAATAACCTGATTTTGATAAATATTGAACTACAAATACAGAGTATTCTGTTTTGTCACATAGAAGCACAAAATTGTAAGCAATCCCCAATATCCTAAGAATACTAGTGGCTATTAAAATTTCTGAGAATTTCAAATTTTTCTGTTAAAATAATATTCTACTTTTTTCCCTGAGAATTAACTGTTTCTGTAGCAAACTCCCCCTGTAACAGATTCTTGAGTTTGCACCTTTGGTTTATTTATTTATTTATTTTTGTTTCCTTGTCATTACTTCTGTCCAAAGCAGACCATTTTCTTTTGTCTTATTTGTGTTAGGTTTCTGTAACAACTCTTTCCTCCAAGGAATTTAAGGTGCTTAGCATGAAGAGGTTTGGGGACAGAGGTGTTTGTTTAAATGAACATCTTCCACACTGCAAGAGCAAAGAAGAACAAAGTTAGAAGGAGAAGATCACAGGGTAAGGAACAGAGCATCCTCATCAGAAATCAGTAGGGGTTGGTCTATTTGCAGAGCAGTGAGAACTCAGGGAATTGTAAAAATAACTGTATGCAAACCCGCTGCTTAACCTTAGAGTATGCCCCCACTTTGGGAAAAGAAGGTGCCAGGAGTTTCCGTTTCCCGGTTGATTTCTGGATCTGTAGATGCGGCTACTCTGCTTTTTCCAGTCTTTTATGTTATAGTAATTACTCTTTGTATATTATATCAGATTTGAGCAAGGCTAAAAGTAGAAGTAGCCTGAAGTCATTGACTCTATTTGACCTGAGCTGTTTCTAACCCTCTGAGGAAATTAATTGACTTATGAGGTAAAGAAGTAAGTAGTGGTAGTAACAATGGATTTGAAATAATGGAAGACACAGAGGGCAGAGAGAACAGGTAGTGAGTTCTTTCTCTCTCAGAGGCATCAAGGCCTCAAAGAGGAACGTAGTATATGACATTTAAGGAGGTAGGTTCTTAGACACTTGGAATTGGGGCTCAGACTTAGAACTAACCTGATTTAAAGATGATGAAGAATGTCATATTTATCAACTACCTGATTTTATAGGAAGAAACTCATTCAAAAGTATCACATGTTCAGCAAAACAAAATTTTAAAATCACAGAGTATTTAATATTCCCACTGTGGAAGACTGACTTCTTGAGAGAAAATTTTGATTTTGGGGGGGTGGGTGAAGCATGGCATTTCAACAACTTCTTAATGGGGTCACTAGGAGGACCTCATCATATTTAGTGGAACAAACTAAAAACTGGCCCCCACACAGTGGTGCATACCTGTAATTCCAGCCACTCAAGGAGGCTGAGGCAACAGGATCACAAGTTCCAAGTTAGCCTCAGTAACATAGCAAGGTCCATGTCTCAAAATGAAAAACGAAAAGGGCTGGAGATGTAGTTTAGTAATAAATACACCTGGGTTCAAGCCCCAGTGCCAAAACAAAAACCCAAAACAACTCTAAAAACTATTTTATTCTCAGGCAAACAAATGAAATTCTTAATTGCTTGTTCAATTTGATAAAGTTATATAATCAGAAAAGGAATAAACCTCATATAACAAACCCAGCTTTGATTGGCAATTGCAGAGCAACATCCAAGAGGGCTGATTAGTAGCAACCCAGTTTCTACTTTTCTGAAAGTCTAAAAAGCAGTGAAGGAAAAGGAAGAAAGAAATGGAATGCATGTGAAGCAATAGCAAAAACAAGAGAAAGGGAGAAGCCAAGAGTTGCTTCAGAATTTGCTTGAGAAAATGGGTCTGCTTTAAAAGGTTTTCCATAAATGGAAGAAGCTCTAATTCTTGCAGTATGCTAAAGCACAAAAGCTTTTAGTATCTCACAGAGCTGAATTTCAGGAACGAAAGCTAAATACCATAAAAGGTCTGAAATGGTTTTTCTTAGAAAGGGCAGGATTTTAATTGTAAAGTCTTCCCATGAATATTGAATGGAGAAGAAAAGAAATAAGTTAAATTTCAAAATAGCACCACAACATATGAATGAATATGATATCATAGTATACCACGTTGTTCTAAACAGCTTAAATGGGAGCCAAGCTATACAGTTTGGTGTAATTCCATTATGTTTTTGCATTTTTGTGGTGTTGAAATGAATTACACATTACAGTTCCTCCAATATACAGATGTGGTATTCTACCATGACAGTAAATCATTTTAACAGCATTTTTACTTTGTTATTTCAATAATCAATGTCTATTTCCTAATATATATTGAAGATTTCTTTGAAATGTTGTAAGAAAATATTTTTATGACATAACCTTTTGCAAATAGCCAATGTTAATATATTCATGTTTTTAACAAATATTTATGAGCACTTCCAATGTGCCAGACACTTGTTTTAGAATGAAGCAGAAACTCCAGCAGAGACTGAAAAAGAAATCCTACAAGGAAATAAATAATATCAAACATGAAAAACTATTGTGAAGAAAACAAAACAGGTTAATGGACAGGTGAGAGGACTATAGGTGGGAACTAGGAAGAGCTTGAGCCCGTACAGAAGGTTGGGTTACTTTGACAAAGTCTTCAGTGGAACCAATTGATGAGGAAGAAGCAGTTGTGTCAAGATACAGGGGAAGGTTTTAAGATGGCTTCAGGAACACAGGCCAGCACAGAAATGATCTGTGCAGAAAAGTCAGGAAGAAGGCATGACCGCGGCCTCATAAAAGAGGAGCAGAGTCAAAGAAGAAAAAATCAGAGAAATGAACGTGATCTGAGCCTTTGGAGTCTTGAAAGCAATAGAAAGGAACTTGGATTTCATTTCAGTGGTTCCCATCCTGGGAGTTTGTGATCTCTTCTACAAAGAACTGCTGGATGCAGATTAGATCTGAGGATGAGGGGGATGGGGAGGGGAGTGAGTGCACATGTCATGAGGCTTGCAGGAATTCAGGTAGCTTGGATGAGATGTGGTAAGATTCCGGAAGTATTTGGGGTAAAGGTGATAATAAATAGCTAAGAGGACAGATTAAAATGTGAAGAAAGGGATCAAAGATGATTTTTTTGATTTTGGTCTAAAGAATTGGAAGCATAGTCATTCTTATTATACAGTAGTAAATAGGCATACATAAAGTTCTTTTTCACACAGTAAAAAATTATCAAGAAAAAAAACCCATGAATTTTCTCCATAGTCCTTGCCTTCCTGCCAACAAACTGAATATTTCATTTTTGATTAGCTACCAAGGGTCTCACAGACACAATTAGATTTAAATTATAGTAGTTGGAATCTGAGATTTCTGGCATATTTTTCTTTATACAACTAAATAATTTCTGATATTTCAACTTCTTTGATCTACTTTATAGATCAATTGTGGGTCTACTCTTTAAAATAAGATTATATATATATATATGTATATATATATATACATATATATATATATATATATATACACACACATATATATGTGTTTATATATATTTTTTACAGTACTAGGATGGTTATATAATATAAATAAAGGTAAATGTGTTCCAAACCAAGTAACCCTAGAAACCCTGAAATTAAATCATATTTATACACATTGGTCACTTAAGTTTTTCTTCTGTCATGGCTAACTTAGATATTTTGCTCATGTTTTGATATATTTTTTAATGAGAGGAGTTATTTTTCTCAATGACTTTTAAAAAACTCCTTTTATATTAAGAAAATTGTATGCAATATATATTTGTCAATTCTGTTCCAATTTTATTTTTAATGTTTTCTGATATATAAAATTATTTGTTTTTTACACAAAGAAATGTATCAATATTTTCCTTCATGATTTTTGTTGTCTATAATATTATACCAGCTAAACACTCACCTATATATACTTTGAAGGTTTACCTTTGAACCCATTTAAGAATAATTCAATCATCCTAAAATGGGATTTTGTGGGTTTTAGGTCCCAGAGACTTGATCCAATGCTTCCATAGGAATAAACGCATCATTCCTGACACTTCTGTTTTTGCATGCTCAGTTTCAGGATTTCACCATTGACACACCTGAACAGGTGTAGCATCTCACGCCCCACAGCTAGTGATGCCATTTCATCATCACATATTCCCAAAATTAAATCATCAGATAATTCAAAACATCAAATCAACATTAGAGTAGAAACAAAACAGAACCAGACAAGCAATGAAAAAGAGCAAGGATTAAAATTGAATACAAATACATACAAATTAAACTAACAGTTTATCAAGTAGTTCACCTAGTCACACTGAGAAAATATGTATTTCAAATATTTTCACCAAAAGGAACCAGGCATTCCTACATAAATATCTGATTCCTGTCTAATGGAGGGAAAGCACAAGGATGAGTTTGAATATCACACGCCAGCAAGCAATGAGACATGACTTAATATTAATAATTCATGCCATAAGAATACAGGATCCAGCTTGAATACATCTATATTGGATAGAAAAAACTAAGAAGTAAAACAAAACAACTGTAGGTACATAGTGGTATTTGACAGTAAGATAAGTCAGGTGGAGGACACTGCTCCCTGCAAAAGAACTTCCACAACTAAACACAGAAGGAGTGACAGAATTTAAATATTTTTTAAAATTAAAATATAAACAAAAGTCTACTCGCAGTATATTTGTATAAATTTTTTAAAAGCTATATGTTCTGAAACAAGACAATTTTATTTCAAGATAGGTAGTTCCTGTTGAGATACTACATAGTACACATGGGGGAGAAAACATATTGTGTCTTTTGGGTTCAACTATGTGAAGAGCAATTCAGATTGCCCTCTTGACCAAAGTGACAACTTTCATGTATTCATGTTTTATGTTTCTTATAATCAACCTTTTGAGGTTTCTGAGCCAGAGCCAGGGATGTGAGAAGTTACCAATTGTCCCACCAATACTCCAGTTAATCAGATTTGTCCTGAATATGTATGCCAGTGAGTGTGCCCAGGACAGAGTGGGCAGCAAGTGGAAGTTAATCTAGCAGAGAGAAAGAATCCAAATCATGCTGAAGCTGCATTGGTGAGGGATCCCACTCTTCTTGTAGCTTCCAGAGTTCCCGCTAGGAATATCTTCTGCTGGCCACAGGTACAATGAGAAAGAGGGAATGAAGAATGTGAATTATTCACAAGCAGGCTAGACTTAAATGAAGGAAATGCCTATCAAAGACTAAACAAATAGCTTCAGTGATTTCTAATAGTGAGTGAGTGGTGGAAAATATAGCTCTTCTAAATGACCTTACAAATAATATTGTATTTTATCCAGTAGATCATCCAGTAGATCCCTTAAGGCAGAGACTTTGTTTTTTCCTTCACCATTTGTGGTACCTGTGAATGTGACCACAATCTTTTACTCCTCCTTGTATTCATACATAAGGCAATATGTCTTTGCTGCTCCTGTTAAGAGGTAGAATTTATTTTACCTTTCCTTGAACAGAGGTTGGTTTGTGACTTGTTTTAAATGATAGCACACATCTAAAGTTAATGCTGTGCTAGTTCCAAGTGCGGCCCCAAGAGGCCTTTCAAGCTCTCACAGACTTGCCAGTGTGAATAAGCTCAGGCTAGCCAGCCAGAGCATAAGAAACCAATTCCATCAAAGACAAGTGGCGGAGGCCATTCCAGTCTAGCCAGCCTCAGCTGACCCAACAGCTAACTGCAGATGCATGTGTGAACTAAGCCAACACCAGAAGACAAGCCCAGCTCAGCCCAGCCAAAATGCCAACTTGCATTATAAGCTAAACAAATGGCTATTTTAGCCCCAAAGTTTAGGGGTGTTTACTCTGCAACAAAAGCTGATAGATATACCACCATCCCTAGTGAAAGCATATTGAAAAGGTACACATTAAAAGTTGCATAAATATGTTTCTAAGGAGATTAATCCGTCTAATACAATGCCTATTGTGTGCCAGTGCTGTGTGTTAAATCCAGGATAGAGAGATAAGAGATGTGGTTCCTGTCATCAAGGCACTCTGGGGCTAGCCAAAGAGACGATAATTACATGTATTCATGTAAGGTATAGCAACAATCCGTAACAATGCTATGTTCAGAATAATGTGAGAGATGCCCAGGACCCAGAATAAGGGAAGCAGAAGTCAGAGGAAGTTCTTGAGGAGATAGGTTGACAAAGTGTTTTTAAAACAAAGCAAAACCAACTAAATGAAGCAGTACAGGTAAAAGTGTGGGTATGTATGTACCGTACAGACACAAAGGAAGACTTGAAGGCTACAAATTTAACTGCATGGCAAGATGGGACTGCAGAAAGAGGGGAAGATTAACTTTTAATAGTTGCCCTACTCACCAACTACATGAACCTCAGCAAATGACTGCACTTGTCTAAATCTTAGTTTCCTCATTAGCAAAATATAATATGAACAGCTCTTAGTTCAGAGGGTTACTCTAAAGAATAAATAAGACCATCTATGTGAAGTGCTAATACAGTACTAACATGTAATATGTACTTCATAAAGGCTGTGTGGGTTTTGTTGTTGCTTTGTGTTTTAGTCAGCTCTCTTACTTCTGTGACCAAGACCTGATAAGAACAATTTTAAGGAGGAAAAGTTTATTTTGGAGTTCACAGTTTCAGAGGTCTCAGTCAAAAGATAGCCATCTCCATTCCTCAGGGCCTGCGATGAAGCAGAACATCACAGCTGAAGAATGTGGCAAAGGATATCAGACCAGGACATGGTCACCAAGAAGATGGAGCTCCACTAATCAGGAACAAAATATAGACTCCAAAGGCATGCCCCGTGGACCCACCTCCTCCATCCACACCCTATGTGCCTAGAGTTATCACCAAGCTAAGTCCTAACAGGGGCTTAATTGCAATTAGGTTAAACCTTTTATAATCCCATCATGTCATCTCTAAACTTTCTTGCATTGTCTCATTCATGAGCTTTTGGGGGATACATATCTAAACCATAACATTTTGTTTTGTTGTTTTATTGCCTTGTTACCATAAGCATATGTTTCTTTGGGTTTAAAAGTATTTTAACAAAATAGAAAGTAAATCCTAATTCAAGAGATCACTGAATACTGCAAATATACATACTCAAACCTTGAAAAGATGCAAATTCTTTATCTTATTTTAAAATATTCTGTTTCTGTAATAAATCAAAGTTTTCAATTTGTTTAAAAAGTGAAGAACAGCTGCTCTAAGCTGAAGAAACATCAAGTATAGAGATAGGGTGGTGTGAAACTATATGGTACATATGTGGGACTGCAAATGCCAAATCTGACCAAAATATAATGTGCGAGGGACAAGGTTGGGATAGATGAGGTAGGGAAAATAGCAAGAGCCAGTCACAAAGGAACTCATATTCAAAGTAAAGAGTTTGAGGTTCATCCCAAAGGCACTATGGAGTCACTACCAACTCTCATTTGGAATTAATATATGCAGCAGTCTTTTGGGAAGCAGTCAAAACATAAACTTGCTATTTATGCAGGAATGAGATGACACCAATTCCTTTACTCAGCAACAGTTTTTAAGTGCCTTCTATGGATTGGCACTTCTTCAACACAGGGGATTCCAAGTACTAAGATGTAAGCCCTGCTCTCAGAGCGTTTCCAGGCTAGAAGACAGGACAACCTTGGAAGCAAACTGCTACAACTCAATGTGCCATGTTGTAATGGGGCAAAGGATCTAGTTCCATGAACGTAATTGATTAGAAATACGAATTCTGAGAGCCAGGGAGGGACTAAGAGGTTAAAGTTGTTTTTGTTTTGTTTTGTTTATTTTTGCTTTGTCATACTGGAAATTGAACCTGGGGCCTTTCACATACTAGGCAAGCACTCTACCACTAAGTCACATCCCTAGCCCCCTGGGAAGTTTAAAAAGATATGCAGTGCACTGGATAAAATATGACTCCAGTCTCCCTATTTCTGTGATCTCCAATTTCTCTGTATCCCACTTCTTTCTAAACCCTCTCCAACATATCTGAGCAGCATTTCTACTTCTGCTTCTACTGCCTGTGCTTACCAACATGAACTCTTGAGCTGTCAGTTATAAAAGGAATAATAGAAATATTTATACTGATATACTACCTGGCCCAATAGAGTTAAATCATAAACACTGCATATTCAGATTTACCCCATTCCCACATCCCAGAAGTGAAATTTAGCATTGATTGCTAATGGAACCAAATTAAAATAGCACTCTAAACCCAGTAGTTAATGAAGAACACAGCTTAATAAAACTCTAAGCTGATTCTGAACCCTTTTGGCTCTCAGTTTCATAAGTTTGGGGTTTTGTTCAATGTCACATTGTGTATCATACATGAAACCAAGTTGATAACATTTGAATTTTAAGAAGTAAAATCCAACATGAAAAATACCTTGTAACTTTTTTTATTTTGTGGATTATTGCATTTTCCTTAGAGCAAGAGCCAGTAGTCACCTCTTTAATCCACATGTGGAAGCAACCATAGATGCATAGGTGCTTCTTACTGGGACCCCATCTATGAGTTCATATTTTCATGTTTCATACCTGTGTTCAGTCTGTGTTCCTCTATACCACAATGAACACTTTTATTATGCTGTTTTAAATTTCAGTATTATACTAAAATCTACTGTAAGAACATAGCCAGGCTCAAAAAGACAAATATCACGTTTTTTCTCATATGTGGAATCTAGGAGGATAAAAAAGACAACATGAAAGAAGGGGGACTATTAGAAAGGGGAAGTGGGGAGAGAGAAGAGGGTGAGAGAGGTCAAAAAGGAGAGTAGGCATGACCAAAGTATGCTATATCCACATGTGAAATGTTACAAAGTAACCCATGATTTTACACAATTAATATGTGCTAGTAATTATAATAATAAAAATATTTTGAGAAGAAACATACCTACTAACAGGTACTATGAGTTCTTATAACAAATAAAAATATTTTCAGCAATCTTCAAATTTCTGTCTAGGCTGGGAACCTAGGTCATCATTCTCAACACTGAATAACTCCCTTGCTTTTGTAAATCCTCTCTCCTTAACTGCATATTTAAATAGGGAAGACTAAAGATGACATTAAAATAAAATAGCATTTCTTCAGATGAATAACATCAATTGTTATTAACTATTATGAAAAAAATTTAATTCTTCACATTCACATGCCTTATTTAATATTGCCCCCAAGTAGTGCTAAAAGTTTCCTAAAAACAGACCTATAGCGGTCCATAGCATGCTATATGTATTTTGTGTAATTCTCCTGCTTGGTATAATCTCAGTGAATGAGCAGTGAATGAGAGCTACTGCAGCAGCTTGTGGCCAATTAGTAAACCATGGAGCTGGGATTTGAACCCAGACAGTCTAGCTCCAGAGTCAGTACACTTAGCCACCAGGATCACATGACTCACTTCCAGTAAGTTTAGGTCATTACCATAACCAGAACAACACAGGAAGTACTTAGTGTAAGTCAGCTATTATTTTATTTATCGTTGGTATGTATGTGTGTGTGTGTGTATATATATATTTAAAATCTGTTATAGATTTGTATATGTGACAGATTCCCATATAGCTGATATATATGTATACATATGCACACAATATTTAAAAAATAAATAAAAATCTAACCAAAAGGAGAAAGACAATTAAAATATTGTAAATATATTAATAAATTAAAGAAAGTAAAAGACAAAAGCTTTATTTTTTTCTCCCATGTGTTTTCTTTAGTCTACCATGGTCATTTTGTTTTGGTGAATAATTTTGACACATGATGACTACAAAAATAGTACACAAGTAAGAGTACTGAAATATATCTTTCATGAAGAATAAAAAAAGAAAATCATAGAATATGGCTCAGTGGTAGAGAACATACCTGGCATGCATGCATGAGGCCCTGGGTTGAATCCCCAGTACCAAAAAAAAAAAAAAAAGGCAGATATTAAGACAAAATTTTGACTCATGTTTCCTTTGAAGAAATCTGGAAATGATGATAATAATGCTAACCATTAAGGAATGGTGAGACTTTTATTTCTTAGAAGATATACTCAGCTGCAGTCTATCATGTGTATTTTAGTGCATCTGTGTATGAATTTAAACCATAATATGAAGATTCACCATTTAAACTTCATGGGAAAACTTCTGTGTAAACTGTAAGGTTCTTGCCTAGCATCTGAATTAATCTGGTGAAAAATATTTCCAATTTGTTAGTATTTTAATTTGGATGTGAATATTTGCAAAATTCATTTTTAGTTAAAAATTTAAACAAAATATTATTTTGTTGTCAGGATATATTACATCAAAGTTAATGAAAGCTTGTTATATTGAATTAATAATTGATGTGAAATTCTTTAAAGGCCAATTATCCTCTCTAATAAATAAAAAATATTCATAACATGTAAAAAATGATATAATATATATATATGCTTATTCAATAGGTCAGTATTAATGAAAACAAGTTTAAATATTCACTAAAATTGTGCTATAGCAGATCTTCATTTTCTAATTTTCTTAATTAGTATGATTTCTCCAGATATTCACAAAAATATAAGAGTCAATGATACCAGGAAGCAATATCTCACAGGAATAACTGGGGTTCCCAGAAGACTTGCAAGTACATCTTGTTTTTGCAAATGAAGGGAGAAAGAAGACAAGTATGCTGTTCAGGTTTAAAAGATTTTGGTATAATTCTATAATGAATTTTAGCTTCTCCTTGGTCTGACCTTGAAAACTTAAAACAGTACCTTATTATGAAAACTCTAGCAAAGTATTAATCCAGAAATAGCCTGTTATGGAACTTGGGATCATTATTAAGGCCTCAATTTGTCTCTTATCTTGGGGAAATCTGGGATCCACAAAAATTTTCATAGGAATGAATATGCTTGTGAGCATTTATAACCCAAAGAAGAACATGATGAAAGCATTCAGGGAACTTTTGCCAAGTCTCCTGGGCATGGATGTGTGGAAGAGGATAGCATATCTTGTTAATATATCTTTATTCACATACCCGTCGTGGGAAGGATGGAATGTGCAGGGAGTTTATGATACCAGGATGGAGTCTTGGAAGCACTACTAATAGGATAGTCCAGGAACTGTGCCCTGTGAGAGTAGCAGGAAGAAATGTTAGTCTAAACAATACTGTGCTAGGAGCTGTCTATTCCAGCATGACTCAACTTTAAAAGGAATTTGGTCCCCAGTGGACACACTGTCCAGGACAAATATGATAATTAATCCTTTTAAAATTCTCCACACCAAGGATAGATAATACATTTTTCTCATTACTTCTTAATGGGTTTAGGAGCCCAGAAACTCCAAGTAGAGTCTTAAACCTATACTAAGTCCTAAAAACACCAAGTCTACTAGCTGCAAAAAAGCCCAAGGCAAGGAGATTTACCTCATTTTATACTTAGTCTCCTTTGTATTTGTTATATGATGCCAACTGCTGCAGCCCTTATTCTGTAACATTTCCCTGAGTTGGTGATCATCTGCTGGCATCTTTCTGGGGAACCTACACTCCCCCTTCTTAAAATATAAGATTTGGGTGGAGATGATAGCAGGTGGACTTTCCCTGACCCAGGTCTGAACAGAATATACTTGCACAAAGGTATGGGTTCAGAAATATTGAGGTTACCTGAACAAAGCCACCAAGTAGCAAAGCATTAGATAGGGACTTGTGCTGAAGCCATCTGGAAAGACTCTTCTCTTCGGGAGAAGGCCAGGTGTCAGGGCAATCAAAGTATAGGGTTGCTTGTGGGCTTCCTTACCTTCACATTCAGGGAACCCACCATCCCTGAGCAGAGCAGAGTGCACAGCAGCAAGAGAAAGGACACTGAGGAGACCCTTGGAGCCTGTTGAACCTGAAGCCGTGTATATAGCTGGAATTTCTCAGCTATTGATCCAATAAATTACTATTTTGTTCCGTCTGGTTTGTGCTGCTTTTCTATCACTTGGGAAACAAACAAACAAACAAACAAAAAGAATACTGACTATCTTGGCTGTATTTCCATTTACTTCCATTCAACAGACAGCATTTGAAGACCTTCTGAGGGCCAGACACTGCATTAGATTCTGGTGTCTCAGATATGAATGAAATGGAGTTTCACTCCTAGGAGTTCTGAACTTGGCAGTAACACAGGTCAGCTGGCCACATGCTGTTTTGAAAATCACAGTTCACGAATACTTGTACTGACCCTATCTCACTGGACCAGAACAGTCATTTTGAAGGGCAAGGGAAAATACTCAATTAGTAAGCATGCTTTCAAAATATAAATCTGGCACTATGTTTTCACAGTTTAATAAGCAAAACATAACATCTTTGAGATGCTACTCAGTGAGAAGCAGAATTTTTCTAGGACACAATAGTAAATATTTAAAGCCTACTACTGAAAACAATGTCAAAAAATATACTAATGCTAAATTTGATTGGGTGCTAATTATAATGGAGATAAATAAAACCCAGAAAAAGCATAAAATATGAAACATGGTACACACTAATTTATTTAGAGAATTCTATGTTTTGAATAATTTATTTAAGTATCATTAATCACTACTTACTTTCAATTTTAAAACACATGAGGAAACAGCTTACCTTTCCAAATGAACACAGATTTATTTATTTCATGCTATGAATCAGGTATCCTGGGAGATACAGCACTGAAATGCTTTGAGGCATTTGATTTTAATAAATGAAGAATTGCCAGTAATACCCTTCATAAAACTAGATGAGTCAAAAAGGAGACATTTTTCAAAATCTTATATTAGTATCATTCACCAGTTATAAATAAAAGCCACATTTTATTATAAAAATGTCTAAAGTAGAACATAATAAAAAGGTAAAATAAAAATTAGCATATAACTTTTACAGAAATATATCTGATAAGAATACCAAGGCTATCAAGAAGAGCAAGAAGTAAAGATAAGAAGTACATAAGGTTTGGCTTCAGCCCCCACTTTTCTGAGCGTCTATTTTTCTATATAATTCTTCAGGTTCCTGTGCCCCCAGATTCCATTAAGCTGGAAAATTTTCAAAATTCTAGAAATATTCCTCTCCTCTCCTTTTGTCCAAGTATTGACCATCAGTAGACTGGAATTATATGTTGGTGTATAGTTTGAAATGTTACTTTCTTTAGGTGGGATAGGACTAGGAAAACTTAATTTTCAGTCTATTGAGTCTTACATTCAGAAGCAATACCACATACCTGCATTAAAAGGGAACTTGGGGGCTCAAGTACCAATATCTTTAAGCCAAGGTGAAGGAATGAGCCCAATCTGAATGCAAACTATAGTTTAAAAAGGTAGGAAAGCAGTGCTCTACATTCCTCTTTATAACATATACAAAGGTTTATTTCCTTTCTCCACATTCTTCCTAGTAATAAGACCAAGGTTTACCTCTGCTTTCCTAAAGAAAAGGGATTCGATCCGTCTCCCTTCAAGTGTTCTTTGTTCCAGGTACAGCTAGAAGGAAGGCCAGCCCATGAGGAGGACCAGATGGTCACCAAGAACTTTTGCTGAGTCAAGGCAGCTCCTGTCTGCTGGGTCCCAGCCCTGACACACCTTACTGACTGGAGCAACTGCACCAAGTAATTCTCAGTAAAGTACTAATGTTAATGATTAATAACCAGTTTAATGTGTTACAAGCTCAAATACAGCCAGTAATATATTTTAAAAGATATAACGACAAAGAAGAGAGGATAGAACATTTTAATGTTATATCAGAGATTTAGGCTGCTTATAAAGTCTTTAGATCAATAAGGCATCTAGCACTCCTCAAATCTAATCAATTTCATAACATTTATTTCATCCATCATAAAAGAAAGCAGGTCTTGTTAACAATTGGTAAATAGTCCATAGCCACCTTTCCTTTTGTGCCATCTGATACTATTACCAGTGGGTAATAATATCTACCAATACCCATAATAAAGTCCATCACACCTAATGGAGGCAAATAAATATTTGTAAAGTTGTCTTAGAATGGGTTGGAAAAACCCAAAAGGATTCAAACAGCATTGAAAGGATGAAGATCCAGAAAAAAAAATAGTAGTTGGAGGTAACAATAGGTAGCTATTAGCATCTACTATATATCAGAGGCTTTATTTTGAGTTAAAATGATACTTATATGCCACTCAAATCACAAAAAATAGAATTCAATAGAATAAAATTGTTCTCATTTTAAGAATGGTCCATGTGTGGCATGAAGATACCTGATAAAGGCTTATTCAATGTATGTTTAAGTTTACCAAGAGTCTGGACTCAAGGTCACAAATTTAAGCTGAGGTAGATTACATGTTTTCTTCAGGAGGTTCAGCTTCTCCCCCAGACCATCCTGAGTTTAAGAACTTCACATTCACCATGGTCCTGACCACTTAACTTTTCCCCAACACCAAAAATACTCCTTTATCTGCCAGTGGAGGAAGATATACTCTTTAAGCAAAAGGAAGACACAATATTGAAGCAAAGTTAAGAACAGACATCAACTAACCAATAGAAATGTTGAGTCACAAAAATATTCTAAAAGTCACTCAAACTGGCAAAAAAATTACAGAATGATTTTCAGATTTATTTAGATTGTAAATATTTCTTCAAATAAAAATTATCAGAAGATAGGAATTGTTCATCAAGAAAGTGTTTGATAGGCTAGCAATTTTCTCTTTATTCTTGACCCTTCATGCTACCCCTATATAATGAATTCTTTAGGCTCTGATTTTGTCCTTTAAAAATCCCAGAGGTTTATAACTAAGGATCAGATAAAATATTTAGTACCAGAAAGAGCCCAAGCTGGATCAAGTTCAAATCTAATTTTATAGCTGAGGATGGTGAGGACTTCCCTGCAATTATACAGAGGCAGAAAATAAGATCAGAAGACAGCTCTCTGGCTTTTTACGAGGGATCTATTTCTTATACAACTACCTATGTCCTGAGTCCAACAGTTCTTAGTCATTACATTCTGTTGTAGGTTAATCCCTTTGGTAGAAGACAATTTCCTTATATCAATACTTCATCAACTCAAATGTTTACATACAAGCAAAACAAATCAGAAGTACTTTTTGTATAATTTCTTATTTCCTTTTAGAAGGGATATGAAAATTAAAAAAAGAGTAGGTAGGTTTTCTGTATTCACAGAATCACCCAACAGAGCCATTCCTCTGCTATGCCGATAACAAGTAAATAATTAGTACATGGTAGACTGGTGAGTATTTAGTACTCCCATGCCCCAGTTATCTCTCTAGGGATTTATAAACATCTATCCAGTAGGCATAAAATATTTCCCTCTAAAGCATCACAACTTTGCAAAATGAATTACCACTGGGTTTTCCACACCATCCCTGATACAGCATGATCAAATTTAACTGTGAAGACAGCACATTCTCTAACAGACCTTATGGATCCCCTCCCATAATACAAATCCTGAGGATACAGCAAATTTACTTTGTTTGTTTTGTTTTGTTTTTGATCTTTTGTCAGAAAGCAACTACCCAGTCATGTTATTTCCTACCAACTCTCACATCTAGGTGGGGCCACATGACTAGTTCTCATCAGTGAATCCTAAATGTATCACCTATCAGCAAACATGGATGACAGGAGGCTGTGCCTTCTGCCTGGCCACTGAAGAATTTTTAAGATCAGTAACAAGTAACACAATCCCAACACAGAAAGAACCCAAATTCTTGGAAACATCACAAACACCCACACTGAACATTATTTGAGTGAAAACAAGCATCTATTATTGTGTTAAGCCACAGAAATTTTGGAGTTTATTATTATAGCTATTAGCAAAGCCCCAATTAAAACATTGACTTAACTAGATATAGCCAGAGCAAAGTATGCTGGGCATTCAGACAATAATAGTTGCTGAAAAATGTGGCATAGAATATGTCAATTTTATTATTAAAATTTTCCTCTATCATGCTCCTAAGATCATAATCACTGGCTAGGCTATAACTAAGTATAGCCAAAATTCAGGAATCCTACAGTTAAGCTGAACATTTAGAAGGACTTTATATTCTTCTAATACTCTGCATTTCAAAGCTTACTGCAATTGTACCTGACTTCAGATTTCTACTGTAAATCACATCACTTCAAATCTATGAAATTCAAGGGTGCTTCCTTGGGACTCTCTATTTTATGATTCAGCAAAGCAATATCTCTTTCCTAGTAGGCTCCATGTAAAAGAACTTATTCTTTTTGCAAAGGTGGGGGGAAAAGCATCAGTTCCTGGTACTAATATGAAGGATTCTTGGAGACACTTTACAATCTGCCATAAATAAGGTCCTAAAATATGTTCAGATTTCTAAGGCCTGACTAAAAGTAAAGTTGTGCCTCCTTTTTAATTAAAAGTGTGTGTGTGTGTGTGTGTGTGTGTGTGTGTGTGTGTGTGTATTCCTACAGTTAAAAAGTCTTGATTTAAATAAGTTAAATTCTAATGGAAAGGTTTGTTGTCCTGTTTGGCATCTGTTTATATATTAGTGAAAATGGTATCTTTTGGGGGGGGGGGTCATGTACTTGGGATTGAACTCAGGGCACTTGACCACTGAGGCACATCCCCAGCCCCATTTTGTATTTAATTTAGACACGAGGTCTCACTGAGTTGCTTAGCTCCTCACCTTTGCTTAGGCTGGATTTGAACTCACAATCCTCCTTCCTCAGCCTCCCAAGCCTCTGGGATTACAGGCGTGTGCCATCGCACCCAGTGAAAATGGTAACTTCTTAAGAAAAAAGAAAAAAAAAAAAAAAGCTGAACTGGGGAAATATGCCCATGAAGGTGTGTTTCTTTCAATGGTATGTTGAAGAAGAAGTGCTTGAAATAAATTAGTAGTACAGAGTACCACAAAGTTTTTTGGTTTTGTCTGTCCATTTTTTTATCACAGCTTCTAACAGAATGACCAAGTTTGAGATCTTCATACTTCACAGCAAAATCTATTTCCAGCTCAGCCTATGTTTGTTAAATCTAAGGTGATGCTTACATAACCCACACTCTAAAGCCCACAAACAATTTCACCCACTTTAAATATATGTTATAGTCATCAAATAACAAGATCAGATTTCCCAAAAAGAGTTTCAGTATAAATTAAACTTTTAATTTAAAACCATATATACAAAAATACCATTATCATCTTGGAAGAGGGTCTGTTTCAATTGAGTTGAACATAAAAACCCAGTGAAGTAGATTTTTTTCCAATAATTGAGACTGAATGACTAATTTCCTCTGGTGTTAATTTTTAACCAAAATTTTAGAAATGTATGTTCATGAAATTTTTCTTATTTTTCTCTAGTAGATGTAATCTCTCTCCTTATGTACATTGTATGGCACTGATAATTCTCTGACTTATTTTTCTAACTATTTATATATTGCCTGTCTATATTAATAAACCATAGCTCTGAGCATGCATCCACATTTGATTATTCTGGTCTCTCCTGTACTCCAGTACATAATATAATGACACACGTGTATAAAAATCACAACAAATGTTTGAGAAGTATGTGCATACCATAGAACACCACCCACAGGCTCGTGTCTGTAATGTCTCATGGGGGAATGTTCACATCCAGATGTCAATACGGCTTCTGTACCTCGTATAACAAGGCAGCTAGAGTGGAAATGCTCTTGGACACTCTCCCAATAATTCAATGCTTCTTAATAATGTCAGAGGACAGCTCTCACTTTAACTTCAGTGGAACTATACCTAGAACAAATACTCAAATATAAGCATTTAAAAAATATATGGAAGGGCTGAGGCTCTGACTCAGTGGTAGAGTGCTTGCCTAGCACATGTGAGGCATTGGATTCAATCCTCAGAGCCACATTAAAATAAGCAAAATAAGGTTGGGGCTGTAACTCAGTAGCAGAGCACTTACCTAGCATGTATGAGGCACTGGGTTTGATCCTCAGCACCACATGAAATAAATAAATAAATAATGGTATGCTGTCCAGCTACTATATAAAAAAAAAAATAAAAATAAATAAATGTATTTTTGAAAAAAGAAATCACAGATCCCTGTTTTTTTTTAAGTAAATGGTGTTAATTACAGTATATGCCGTTAGGTGCAGTCTTAACCATTGCATTTATACTTGAATTAATGAATGAATTCAGCAAAGTATCAGGATATAAAATCAATACCTGTAAATCAAACATGTTCCTATACATCTGTGATGAATCTACTGAAGGAGAAATTAGAAAAATTACCCCATTCACAACAGCCTCAAAAAATAATAATAAAAACACTTGGGAATCAGTCTAACAAAAGAGTTGAAAACTACAGAACGCTAAAGAAAAAAATTGAAGAGAACTTAGAAGATGGAAAGTCCTCTCATGCTGCTAGATAGGTAGAATTAATATAGTCAAAATGGCCATACACCAAAAGTGTTATACATATTTAATGCAATTCCTATTAAAATCCCAATGACATTCTTTGTAGAACTGGAAAAACAATCATGAAATTTATTTGGAAAAATAAGAGACCCATAATAACCAAAGCTATCCTTATCAAGAAGAATGAAGCAGGAGGCATTACAATACCAGGCCTTAACCTATATTCAGAGACATAGTAACAAAAGCAGCATGGAATTGGCACCAAAACAGTCACACAGACCAATGGTACATAATAGAAGACACAGACACAAACCCACGTAAACATAGTTACTAGACAAAGGTGCCAAAAACATTCACTGGAGAAAAGGTAGCCTATTCAACAAATGGTGCTTGGAACATTGAAAATCCACATGTATCAAAATGAAATTAAACCTCTATCTCTCACCCTGAACAAAACTCTAAGTGGAACAAAGATTTGGGCACTAGAAAAGATACCCTGCACCTAATAGTAGAAAATGTAGGCCCAAATCTTTACCATGTTGGCTTAGGATCTGACTTCCTTAACAAAACTCCTTGAGTGCAAGAAGTAAAATCAAGAATCAATAAATAGGATGGGTTCAAATCTAAAAACTTCTTCTCAGAAAAGGAAACAATCAATAATGTAAAGAGAGAGCCTACAGAATGGGAGGAAATCTTTACCACATGCACCTCAGATATAGCATTAATCTCCAGGATACATAAAGAACTAAAAAAACTTAACACACACACACACACACACACACACACACACACACACACACAAATAATAAAATAAAAAATAACCCAATCAATAAATGGGATAAGGAACTGAACAGACACTTCACAGAAGAAATACAAATGGTTCAACAAATATATAAAAAAATGTTTAATATCTACAGCAATTAGAGAATTGCAAATCAAAGCTACTCTAAGATTTCTTCTCATTCCAATCAGAATGGCAATTATCAAGCATACAAGCAACAACAAATAAATGTTGGCAAGGATGTGGGGAAAAACGGACACTCATACATTGCTGGTGGAACTGCAAATTGGTGCGACCATTATGGGAAGCAGTATGGATATTCCTCAGAAAACTTGGAATGGAACCACCATTTGACTCAGCTATCCCACTCCTCAGTTTAGAACCCAAAGGACTTAAAATCAGCATACTACAATGACTCAGCCACATCAATGTTTATAGCAGCTCGACTCACAACAGCTAACCTAGGTGCCCTTCAACACGTGAATGGATAAAGAAAATGTGGTATATATACACGTATACATATACAATGAAATACTACTCAGCCTTTAAAAAGAATGAAATTATGGCATTTGTTGGTAAATGTATGGAGCTAGAACACATGCTAAGCGAAATTAGCCAATCCCCCCAAACAAAGGCCAAATGTTTTCTCTGATATGGCGATGCTAACTCACAATGGAGGAGGGGCTAGGGAAGAATAGAGTTACTTTAGATTAAGTAGAGGAGAGTGAAGGGCTGGGAGGGGGTCTAGGGGTAGGAAATATCATAGAATGAATCAGATATTATTACTCAAATATGACTGCAAAACTGATGGTATTCTACAGAATAAGAAGTTATACTTCATTTATTTATGATGTATCATAGTGCATTCTATTGTCATGCATAACTAATTAGAAAAAAATAAAAAAAAAGAAATTACAGATCTCTCTTTAAAAAAACTATATGGAGTTAATCACAGTATATGCGGTTAAGTACAGTCTTAAACATTGCATTTATACTTGTCCACAGCATTTCTTCATCTACATCCTGCAGTGGCATTTGAAAACCATAAATATTATATTTTTAAAATGTTAGAGATATCCATCACTCTGTAGCCTAAAGGCTAAAAGCAAAAAATGGTTGGGAATAAGCATTAAAATGTTAAATTTCATCTGAAGTTCTAAGTAATGATCTAGAAAACTCCTCCTCATTTATTTAATCTACCATAGTTCCAACTTGTCATTTATTTTAAGAAATAGAAGACAAAATGTATTTTATCTAAAAACGTACTGATCTTGTGTTATGCTATCCCCCACAAATATAAAGCAATTACTATACAATTGAAAAAATAAAAACTTCCAGTTCATCATAGGATGCCAACAATTTTGAGAAATATTTTAATTTGTGAAAAGTTAGAATGTGTAATAAAAAATACATCTTAGAATCAATGTAATGAGAAAATGGACAGAGAACATGCTAGATGTAATAAATATATTACGGAAATACAGAGTGGAAGATTTTCTTTTAAAATGTACACTTATTTCCCCAAATAATATTAATTACGTATAAAAATATGTAATTTTAAAAGTATGCAGTGTATTTAGATCTTTAATGATTTAAATCAACTCTTTAAATAAACTTAATGATCAAAAGAGTGCAACATTACACATATCTAGAAACTTGTAACCCTTACTTTCTCCAGAGAGAGAATCAAAACACGGAATACAGTATAGGAAAGAGAATTTTTTCCATTGTCCCTTAATACCTTTTGAAGTAAGTACTGTAAACTGGTACTATTTTTGCCAATTTAAAAAAAAATAATTAAAAGATCCTGTCTTTTAAAAATTGATGTAACATAATACAAAATGTAAACAGTTTGATTTTTCTAATCCACTGGACAAGGACAAAGAAATTATAAACAAAACATAGGAGCTTAGACTCCTTGCAAGTCTTCCCCTGTGTTTAGATGTCACCAAGGATCCACAACGTGTACCTGAGAAGAGAATTACATTTCCTTTGATGACTTCCTGGGTTTCGCAAGAAAAATACTCACTCTTTGCATGTGGAATATTTGTGTCCCTCTCTTGCTGAAGACATTATTATTTGGCTTCTTCAGGAAAGGTGAAGTTCACCAATTGAAAGAAATAAGATACATACATTTGTATTTTAACAAGCTCCGATTTTTTAGATGCATTTAGTAATATATAAGCAAGGGTTTCCTGAGACTCTTAAATGTCTAAATGCATAAAGAAGAAGTTTGGAAGAATAAAATGCTATTTGAGAACCAAACCTGCCACCCCAAAGATGCCACAAGGCCCTGGAAGGCTAAGACCTTCACTCACCCGGCAGCTACCTATCGCAGTGTGGTTAAGATCCAGAGTAAATGGCAGTTTAGATGAATTTTCAACTTTGATTGTTCACCAAGCTGCCTCTAGCTGACTGGCACTCTCTACTTCAGAAAGGTTTCAAATTTGAACCATAGGTGGGTGCAGTGGATAAAGATGAGTGAGCTGACAGATTTGTGTGGGAAAGCATACACTATCTGTCAGATTGTCTTTATAAAATTGGAAAAAGGCACTTTATAAAACAAGAAAATCTGACTCAAAAAGTATATAGATTCGACAAAGGACTCAAATCAATTCTTTAAAATGTTCCTATCACCTTAAAAGCTACTTTTTTGCTGGTGATTCACACACCCTTGCTAACATTCTGCTGTGATGCTGTGGCCAGAAACACATTTTCATAGTATCTGCAGCATCTTTCTGAGTGGAACGTGCCCTACAGAAATCTAGTTCCTGGGTTGCCTGCAGTAATGCAAGAACTAGAATAAATACTTCATAGGTTCTAAGTACCTGTTCAAAACCTGAGCAAGGGAATCCAAAACAGCACCCCAAGAGAATCTGGTTGAGTTTGCACTGACATATATTTGTCATGGTCTTTGTGTCATTAATTGGGACTAAAAAGGTTATGGAAAGGGATTTTTTGCCATAAAGGTTAGTGGGATGAATCAATAGTTTTGTTTTGATCCATGTTAACACAGGTTTGAAATGACTATTGGGTAGGCCCAATGGCCTACCTCCTGTAAGCTCTGTAAGCTTGGAGCTCACTGGAGAGGACCAGGTTAGACATGGGCATGAGTCAGTAGTGCAGAGATGGCATTTTACAATGTAAGGTATGAGTAAAGAAGAGGACTGAGGACAGAGCTCCAGTGAACTACAAGTCTGATGGAGGATGGGGAACCAATAAATGAGACTCAGAAAGAAGAGCCAAGAAACTGAAATTAATTAAGGTGCTAATTAAAATTTCATACTCTGCATGGTTCACAGAGCCCTAGGAAATGAAATGGCTCAGAAAGGACACTGTAAACCATGTTTGTGCTGCTGAGATGGCAGGCAGAGTGCTATGAGGTATAATAGAGTAATATAGATAAGAAATAGAGAGCCAAACAGCCCCACCTCTGCTACTGATCAATGGTAAGACCTTGTTCAAGTTCTCCAATCTTATGGTTTCCTCATTTGTAGGATGGGTATTATGATAGTACCTCTCTTATACAAGGGTTGTGAAAATTAAATGAGTTAATATGTATCAAGTACTTAAAATTTGTATCTAACACACAGTAAGCTTTATAGAGGAGTTATCATGAGATTATCATTATTATTATCTTTGGCAAGATTTTGATCTTAATAGAAGCCATTTCAATAGGGTGGTAGGAATAAAATCCTATTTCAACTGGTTAAGAGAATATGAGATGAAGAAAAAGAATATAACAAGAAGAAACACTGTAAGAAGTAGAGAGAAAAGGGAAGTCACTGCAGGATAACAGAGGCTAAAAACAACGGATTTCTCTATTAGTAAATGAGAATACATGCCAAATGAAAATTACACATAAAGAAGGGGGAAAATTCCAAAACCAGGATGGAAAAGAGGTAATTGCAGAGTCAATTATGCAATGGATCTGATCCAGTGCCTGAAAATGGATATAGCCTTAGAAGAATCAGGAACAGGTCCGCCACCATATGAGGAAGGTTGGCCAAGGGTGTGGTAAGGGAGGAGTATAGAGCAATAGATTTTTTGGCAGTGAGAAGATGTAAAGTTTGTCTGGATGTATTTATTTTCTTTGTAAGTATTTGAAGAGATAATCAGCTGGGGATAGGATACTGAAATTTTCAGAAAAAAAAGAAGGAAGAAGAGTAAAAGCATGGTCTTTTACTTATTAGGTGAACTTATCAGAGATGAATAAGATCATCTGACAGTGTTGAGTATCTATTTAAAATTTGCAGCAATAAATTTGTAGTGAGTCCAGTCAGGATTATTCCCAAATATCTTTTCAAAATTAACACTATGAAGTGTTTCATGAGTAGAAATTGTATAACTTATTTAATCTGTACTCTCTTCATATTAGACAATTACAGTTTAATAGAATTTATTTAAAGTTTACCATTGAAGTTATCTATTCTCTTTATAGAGAGCTATATAATACATACAAACATTTGTTATTTAAATTTTTGGACACTCATTTTCATACTGGAATGTGGAACTCCCCAAAGAGGATCACTGGGTTTTGAAACAAATTAATGTTAAAGTCATTCATTCAAACAATGTGTTTCAGAGCACTGGGATTGGATGTTGTAAATGTTATTTTTATGTGTCAACTCAACAGGCTAAGGGATGCCCAGATAGCTTCCTTCTAGGTGTGTCTGTGAGTATGTTTCCAGAAGTGATGAGCATCTGAAGAATAGAAAGTGTACAGATGCTCTACTATGACCAATGTGTCCAGGAATCATCTCATCTATTGAAGATCAGAACACACCAAAAGGCAGAGGAAGAGGAATTCTCTTTCCTCTTGAACTTGAGCTGGGATGTCCATCTTCTTCTGCCCTTAGACATGGGAGTTCCTGGTTCTCAGGCCTTCAGCCTTAGGGACTTAAAACAGCTGCACCCATTTTATAACGCATGTATACTTGTAAATTTCCTATCGGTTTTGTTCCTATACAGAGAACCCCAATAGAGATACCTGTTAGACATTAGGTTCTAAAACACAGTACTTGTTTCAATATGAGAAATATTCTGGAACTGTGTTCTAATATTTTACCTCTTTAAAATGAGTCAACAGTATTTGCAATCCTTGCTCCTTCAATTGTGCATTTATGAAGCATATGCTGAGGGTAAAGTATTATCCTGTTCTTTATAGGAAAGCAAAGGAATAGTTCCTAAGCCATAGAACATGAATTCCATCTCATTTTCCACAAATACGTGATCCCACTCAGCTGGGTTCTGGGATAACTAAATCACTTATTCAAATTATTTGATAAAATGTAGAGGATAGCACTTTTCAAAGGCATTTATCTTAATCTTTTTCTTCTCTTCTTACATTACCTGATGACTTTCATCTTTCACATGCCTTTTTCTTTTGTTTTGCTAGAACTTAAAAGTGCTTTCATCTGGACATCAAAGATACCACTTCACCGCAAGCAGTTTGCAGCCAAACCATAGGATCTTTCTTTGAATGTCCTTCAACAGTATCAGCAATCAAGAGTCAGAGTGCACTGAACTTTTCAACATAAACAACAAAACATCTTAGAAGGTCAATATGCTTTTTAACACTGAAATTAAGCACACTAAAAGTTAGGACATGTGTGTTTTGTGTAGAAGGGGAGGAATACTGTCATTGATTATTAGGAAATAAGTCTTTGTTCAACTCTTGACTCTTGATCTCCCTGTCTAATCACTTCTTCAGGTGATGATGATTGTCTCTTTGGGGTACCTAGGAATGCAAGTATATATCTGTTAACTTCCAAGTGAACAAAAAATTGTCTGGTTTGAATCTGGGTGGAAGAATTTTAAACTATGAGCTATTTTACAGACTGACTACATGATCACAATATGACTTTCTGCTGTTAGTTAATTAACTTCACTCCCAGCAGAGCCTCCAAGTCTTTGCCCATAACAATACCTCTGCCTGCAATTTGGTAGTCCCAGTCTTTACCTGACTGTCTTCTTGTCTTTGAGATGTTAGCTTAAATGTTGTCACTTTAGCAAAACTTTCTCTGGCCAATTTAAATATTATCCAACCCCGTGCAAAGGCACGCTATGAAATCAGACTGTCTTATCTTGTTCCTACCATTCACTGGCACCTGAATTTTTATTGTTTTTTAATGTAAACCCCATTAGTATAAAGACTGCACCTTATTGATTGGTGTGTCTCCAGGGTTTGAAGTAGCTCTTAGCCATAGTAGATGCTCAATCAATGCTCTATGAATGAATAAATAAGTGAAACCATAAACCCAAACTATGTGTGTCTTAAAATTATTGTTAACCATGTATCAGGTCTTAAAAATCTTACTTAATTCAGTCACTTTATAGTGATCCAATTCTCATATGTCAACTAATTACCCAGCCAAACAGCCTTTAATTTTTCTTCAGATTACTCCAAAACTGCAAGCAGCATATGAAGATTTCTTCTACAAACAAATATAGTAGTTCCCACTTCTCCATGGGGAATATATTCTTAAGCTCTACCATGGATGTGTGAAACCACAGACACTAACAAACCCTATATATACCATGTTTTTTTCCTATAATGCTTAGTAAGCATAAAGTTTGATTTGTAAGTTAGGTACAGTAAGAGATTAACAACTATTAATAATAAAACAGAACAATTATAACAGAATACCGTAATAAAAATTGGATGACTGTTGTCACTCTTTTTCTCTTAAAATATTTATTATACTGCATGAAAATATTTATGGTACTGCATTCACTCATCTTCTTGAGATGATGTGAGATGATACAATGCCTGCATGATGAGATGAAGTATGATTCAGTGTTTTCCGGAGAAACATGTTACTGTCCTTTGGAACATGTTTTCTATCCACCAATGCAATGCTTTTTCATCTTAATTAAACACCCATCATGCACTATTGACCATAACTTTCTCAGTTTGAGGCGCAAGAGCAAAAGTAATGGAATTTTATTTTCCTTAATCACAATTTTAGTTGAAAGATTTGTTCTTAGCAAACTCGGCATGGATTTTTTTCTTTCCCGTTAAATTGCAAGCCTTCTCCTTTTCACTGAAAGGAAGCACTTTACAGATTCTCTTTGGTATATCTGAATTTCCAGCATCTGCCACTCATATTTTGTGGCCACTATTAAGTAAAAGAAGGGCTACTTGAATACAGTCACTGTAGCAATACTGCAACAGTTGATCACATAACCTACATGACCCCTAAGTGACTAATGGGCTGGTAGTATATAGAGTGTGGATACCCTGGACAAAGAGATGATTTATATCCCAGGAAGAATGAAACAAAATGAGATGATATTTCCCCACAAAACTCAGAACGATGTGGAATTTTAAAATTATGAATTGTTTATTTCTAGAGTTTTCCATCGAATATTTTAAGACTGCAGTTGACAACAGATAACTGAAATCATAAAAAGTTGCAGAGAAGTGGAGAATACTGTACCTATAAAAATCTAACACAAAGCTATAGAAAAACATAACATGCTAAATGTTTTTTTGTAACTCTATCAAAAATAATTTTGAATAAAGAACAAGAGTTGCTTGTTGCAATAAACTGAGCACTTTGGTTAAATTTGTACCATGTGCTTGAGGTATGTAGGGGGGTACAGAAAGAGAGAGAAGATATACTCAGATGAAACTAATAAATCTCTCACCTCCAGGCTCACACAGCTAAATAAGCAGGTCAATAAAGAAGTCAGTGCACATTTGAAGTTTATGCTTGTCTTTAACATTAAAAAATCTAGAGATAAACTGAGGATATCACCTAAGAACAATGTTAGTGTTCCTTCCATTTATTAATATCAATAATAGTGAAGTTACAAAAATTCTATTTGAGAGTTATTTGTATTTAACTTGGCTTACATCACAGGAGTGAAATAAGTCATATATATGAGACATAGCGAAAACAAAGACCAGAAAACTATGCATGTACTTCTTCAAGCTTTTCATTTTCATGTGCCTAATTATCTTTTTGTTTCAGGAAAATCTCTGTTTCAATTAAAAACACAGTTCACAAATGTTCCTAAATATGGTTTTTAAATTGAATTTGTTTAGCCTCATAAACAACCCAATACGTGTATTCTTATTTCTATAGCAGACTAGATATTGTATGTCATTATTTTATTGCATTTAAATGTACTAAAGCAGGAAAATGCTGGAATTATGCTTTACTATGTTTGCAGATTACATTTTCAGATAATAAAGAACCTGTTCACAATTCTGGCTAAGGTACAGTATGTGAAGCATCTAAGAAGGCAATTTTTTTTCTATCCACAGCAAATTCTTTCTAGTAAATTCCACATGGAAAATTCATTTGGTTCTTGAAAATATCTTTGATGAGAAAAACACTTAATGAAGTCAATTTCCCCTATGTCAGAAATCAGTGGAAACCACCAGTTTTAAAATAACCACTTTTGGTTATTTCTGATGTTTTGAATGATCTCCTTGAAAACCTCATTTTACCAAAGGAAATGAAAACAGGAGGATGAGCTACGTTTTAAAAAGTGATTTTTAGTAGAGCAAGGAAGAACTTTACTCTTTTGGGTGATTTCATAAATACAGCAGGGAAAGCTCTCCTCCAGCCTTCAGTAAATATGAATGCCATTTGGATGACAGATGAAATGTCCCTTGAAGGGTCGGTGACAGAGAAACTGACATTAGATCTGCAGAAGGATTTTATCCTTGATATCTAACCTTCAAATGAAAAGAAAGAGGATTGCTACTCATTAACTTCTTCACTCTACCAATATTTTTTGAATATCTATGGAATGACAAGTAGGAAGTGCTCCTCCATGGAACATGCGGGGTGATGTTTTCAATTTTTGACACAGGACACTGAAGCCGAGCAGACCTGATGCAGTGTGGGAGTAGGTTCTGGAGGTCACTGGTGCCTCAGTCCCTTAGTTCCTGGATCATGAGGGAATCTGGGGAGCTTAGGGCAGGGCTCAGGGCATTGTAGGTGGTGGTGTGGTCCTTGGGAAGCTTGAAACATCATCTATTTACAAACAAGTAAGGAAACACTGAAACATTGTAGCAATCAGTAGGGTCAGTAAAGAACATGGAGGACATATACTGACCCCAGACAGGGGAACTGTGAGTGGAGGCATCAGTATACAGGTGAAAGTGCAAGAGAAGGAAGATCTTGAAATATACAAGGAGAGTAAGTGGTCAGCTGACAGCTTCAACCTCTAGTATACACAGCCTTCAATTCTTTACCTTTAAAGCCAAGTGGAACATCCAAAAACCCTGAGATGGAAATAACTTAGATTGAGCCTTGAAGCAATAGATGCACAAGACTTAAGAGCAAAGTATGTTATGGGAGGGGAACCAGAGCCACAAGGTACTAATGAAACCTAAAGTAAGAGGCAGGAAGAGAACAGGCAGGCTGGGCAATGCCCAGAGAGTGGGCACACATGTGCACCTTGCTATAGATGCTTGCACACCATCAGGTGCTACAGAAAGCCAGGGGAAGGTTCTAAACAGTGAAACCATGTGGTTAGGAATGCATTTTAGACAGTTCAGTCTGGCCCCATGCAGAGGTGTTTTGAGAAGGAAAAAGCTGGAGGCTGAAAGACCAAACAAGAAATGCATTCAGCAGTGAGGACACTGCACTGTGTACAGCTGCATGGTGAGGTCTGTGATCAAGAGCACAGCTGGGATGGTGGCTCCAGCCATGAAAGGTTTGGGAAATAATCTACTATTTCTTCAAATGGTTCCTCTGAGGACAAAATATAGAATTATTATATGACCCGGCAATGTCACTCCCAGGTATATGCCCAAGAGAAATGAAAATACACATAGACACAAAACTTATATATAAACATTCATAGAAGCATTATGTATGTAATTCTTTAAGTTTTTCATTTTCATGTGCCTGTCTTTTTGTTTCAGAAAAATCTCTTCTTCAATTAAAAACACAGTTCATAAATATTCCTTAATATGATTTTTTAAATTGAATTTATTTAGCCTCATAAACACCCCGATACATGCATTCATACAGCCAAAAAGCAGAAACAATCTAAGTGGTCATCAACTGAAGAATGGATATATAAAATGTAGTAGAGCCATACAGTGGAATATTATCATCAATAAAAAGAAATGAAGAACTAATGCATGCCACAACATGGGTAGAATCTTGAGAACATTATGCTAAGTAAATGAAGACAGTCACAAAGGATCACATACAATTCCCCTTATATGAAATATCCAGAGTAGGCAAATCTATAGATTCAGAAAGAGGATTAATGGTTTCTTAGGACTGGGAGAGGGAGGAAAAGTGGGGAGACTGGGGAGTGGTGAATAGAGGCACAAGATTTCTGTTTGGATTAATGAAAGTGTTATAAAAACAATTATGTGATAGATGCACATCTCTGTGAATACACTAAAAGCCTTTGAATTGTACCTTTTATATAGGTAGATTGTATATGTTAATTGAAGCTCAACAAAACTGTTTAAAGAAAGGTAGTTGTGGCCCTTCCAACAAAACAACAGTAGCCCTAGAGTGGTACCTGAGCAATACCAGGTGGAGAACCCAGTGGAATAAGAAACTCCCCAAAAAAGAAAAAATGGTTGGAAAGTTTTGGGAATGGAGAGAGCTAAAGGAATAAAAGATGCCTAAACATATGAGGGCCTAAGTTTATTTTAATAGGGAAATGAAATCATATACAAATTTATGAAACCATAAGGTGACCAAAGCTTCCAGTTCAAGAGATCTAAGACAACTCCTTACTAAACTGCATGTCAGGTTAAAGTAAATACCAGCTCAGGACCATCTTACAGGAGAGGCTTCGCACTTGAGAAAAAGACCAAGTTATCAGTCTTGGGTTTTTCAGCTCATAAATTTCAGCACTTCTTAGCTGACATAAGTTTCATCATTTTGGTCAAGTGTGCCAAATCAATGTAACTCAATAAACCATCTAACTGAAGGGTGTGCTCCTGGATGGTTCTTCACTATGCTTTTCAACTTAAGCCCTGTCAGGAGCAGTTACTCAATCTGTAAAACAAAGGGCACATTCCAGAGATTCTGTGATCATATGTGAGTGTGATGGTTTATTTTCTGTATCAATCTGAGTGGGCTGGGCATGCCCCCAAGAACAGACAGCATTTTGAAGGAATTCCCTTGTGTGCAGGAAACTGAGGCCTGATTCTACACTTTCATCACACCTCACACTGCTCACCAGGCTCACCTGCCTTCTTGCAGATCCCTGACTGCTCTGCCTTGTGCTCTTACTGCTTCAGCACCTTGGAAATGGCTCGTTCCTCTGCCAGGTATGCTGCCCCTATCATCCTTCCTTTCATCTGGTCGTACCAAGGGGATTTATCACAACAGGTGGTCATATACTAGGTGACTATTTGATTCATACTTGTCTCCACATTAATCCAAGTAACACAGGATACTTGTGGGTCAGTGGCTATTTCACTCATACTAGTTCCCTCCAATACATGTTGCTATGCCCTGCAAAAGTAGGTGCTTGGTAAATATATTCATTCATTGTGTCCTCACTTTTCAAGTGTTGGACACTGGTAGAAACCAGGTGAGGAGCTGAGAAAATGACAGCTGAATATTTTTGGATTCTGACCAAGCTCTTTCTTTTGCATGAGGCACTTAAATGAAAATCATCATACCTATTTACCTGGTCCCTCTACTTATCTAGTTACCTGGTTGCTGTGTAACAAATCACCTCTAAGGAAGTTCTGACTTGGTTTAAGATTTGATCATATATACCAACCTTCTTATGGGAGATAATATAAAAAAGTCCCATTAAGATAATATTTATAACTGTTAGAAAACACTAGTTAGAAAACAAAAACAAAACCTTTTGTCTGCACTTAAGGTCTATGTAGTAAGTTTCTCCTATGGAAAGAAAAAACATTTGTTCTTCATTTGAATATGTATTCTTCCTACTTGAATAAGAGCTAGACATACCTGTTTTATTTCTTTCTTTGTTACTTTTTCTTGGCTACCAAGAAAGACTAAAGGTGAGCTCTTTATAAGAAAAATTAATCTATACTTGGCTCTTTTCTTCCGTTTCTCTGATCTTTGGAATCATGTTGTATTCTCTTTAACTACTTTGGGTCTACATATTTAATACTGTAAGAAGCTTCAGATCTATTCTGTAAATAGGTGAGATTGGAAATGATAAGTAAATCTTTAATCTTTCCAATGTTAAAGTGTTTTAATAATTTTAGTAAGTTTGTGCTTTTTAAAACTCTACTTTTCAAAATATCTTGAGTTGTTAAATATTTTTCACTAAAAGGACTGACATATTTTAGCTGGCCTCAATTCTGACATATGTATAGTCTCCTATATTACCACTGAGGTTACATAGAAAAGAATGGCAAGCAGTGGATAAGTATTGCTGTGTAATAAATCACTCAAATTAGTGGTTTAAACAACAATCACCTCCTTTGCTGAAGATTCAGTTTACTGGTAATTTGAGATGGGTTTGACTGGGCAGTACTCTTTTGGACTCACACATGAAGCTGTAATGTGCTAGTTTTTCAGGTGGAATCAGAAGGTCTAAAGATATTTCCACTCACATAAGTTGCTGCTGGCTATTGGTCAAGTCACAAGTCTCTAGCAGGTGATCCAGGGTTTCTTGAAGCAAAAGTTGGGTTCTAAAAGCAACAAGGGAAACAGACCCAATGTGGAAGTGTTTTCAAGGCTTTGTTGCAATGCTTTGCTAATATCCTATTGGCCAAAGCAAACCCAAGTCAAGCTCCAAGTAAAATGAGACACTGATATGGGTAGGCCTGATAAACTAGAAGCTATTATTGTGACAATTTACTATGAAGTGTAACAAATTAATCAAAATAATTTTCCTTCTCAGTTTTCAAAATACTATTGCAGTTAGTACCTTTGACCAAATAGCAGACAATCTCTGAACAGTAGTTGGGGTTCATTACAACCTCTGTGTTACACTGCTTTTATAGGGTTTTGATTTAGTTTTGCCTGATGGCAAAACAAAACAAAACAACATTTCCTTCTTTTTCAGAATTAGAAAAAAAGGTCAGACTCTGACACTGAAGTATGTGAAAATCAATATTTCATCACATCAGGTACAGAGGTACAGTTCCAATACCAGGGCAGAGAAATAAAACTGAAGAAAAATATATGTTCGCTGAACAAATATGGAGACAGTTTCTATAACTATAAAAAAATAGTGAATAAAAATAACTCATTCTTAACTTCACGCAGGAACCAGAGATACCAAAAATATTTCATATATATATGGAGTTATTAATGATACAGTTATGACTTATTTATAATCTGAATTTCAAAAGCCCTGGGAAATAAACAAGTTTGAAAAGCAAATGATGTGTCATTGAATTCATTGATAATTATAGTATTCTAGTTCAAAAATTCAAAGAAAAAAACAAAAAACAGTTTGTCATACTGTATCAAACTAGTTCTTTCAGCATTCTGTATTTTAGAAAATCACATATGTATTGAGAGAAAGGCTCTAGTACCCACTTGAAGTTTGCCACAGAGTGGATTTCAGTGTAAATTGGACCAGGTTTCAAAAATCTGTCCCTAAACTCCTTTAATATCTTTATTTGCTTCAGAGCATGAGTCTTCTATCCTCCAGGTAGCTTTAAACACTTGGTTTTTTGCATTCACCTTGGCAATCATTGTTTCTAAGCCTCAACATCCCTCTCATGTATTCTTTGTCTTTTGGAAGATTCAGTGAAATGGAACACTCCCCCTTCATCCCCGCATCCTTCCCTAATGCCCCCAAGCAGTTATAACTCTCTTCTGGGAACTGTGTGTTCCCTGTGATTCTTGGTAGCCCTCAGGCTGGTTTCTTGGGAAGATGGTCCTATCCACTTGGGGAAAAGCCCAGGTGTCTCAGGTTCATCCAGGTCTAGCTATCAAGTGCAATTAGACAAAGGAGGACAAATTGGGATAAGGAGAAAGAGGAGAGGAAAAATGAAAATGGCAAATTCTTGGGAGGGAAGATAATGTCAGGGAGAAAGAAAATCAAAGAGGAGGGAATTTGAGAAGGAAGGAATTTGGGGAGGAATCAAGTCAAGAAGAGGGAAAAGTAAGGAAAAGGGGAAGTTCTAACTGATAGCTAACAGCATGTCTGACTCTAGGTTTTTAAAAAGTTGACAGACATTATCTTTTCTGATGTTGATAATACTCTTACTGGATAAGTATTGTTGTTATTCCTACTTTACAGATGAGGAAACTGAGGCACAGAGATAGAATACCTCATCCTGATCTCAGTTAGAAAGAGGCAAGAGTATTAACTAGTATTTAGACCCCCTTGAGGTTTGAACCAGAGCAATAGCCACTAAGCCTTCCTGTCTCACAAAGTTCTGCCCTCCAATCAACAAAGAATAACTCCATTCTCTTGCCTGGAACTGTCTCCTAATCCATTTCATCAAGAACACAATGGAGAAAAAAATACACTTAGCAAAGATTATTTGTGAAGGATATCCCATCTATTAATCCAGATAGACTATATTTTAAACTTCGACAATGAAAGCAATTATTAAGCTTATTCATTCTTGGCTTACAACAGAAATTCTTTACCAAAATTCTTTCGGTGAGACAGCCCAGCTTACTTGAAGTGATATTATAAGCAACGCCTCATCATGGAATCTAATGTTGCGTTTGTGGCTTGTTGTGCAGGTCCTTGGTCCTGCTAGGGGAGGCAAGAAGCATTACTCAGGGGAGGAGTAACCCACAGATGAAGAGACAGTCTCTGAAAATCATTCAAGTCCTGCCTCCGACTGGTGCTCAGTGTGTGGCATATAAAGCTTATTGGATTCACTAAACCTCTGTTTTGACATCAATATCATGACAGTACCTGGCTCATATCGCTATTGTGAAATCACATGAGGAAATGTTTGCGAAACAATACCATGCCTACCACATAATAGGCACCCCATAAATGTCCTCATTAGACAGTATCCCCTAATAATGTTCTATGCAATTTCTTTCACATCTACATTCTAGGAAAGACTTTGCTTCTTCTAAAGTTTTAACATACTGTTCCTTTTATGGATGCTTAGCTTCTCTTTTAGCTCTGGACACTATTAAAATCTTGGGATAAACTTTTACCTTGACCTTAGCAGATTTGTGGGACTCTGTTGCTTGACAATCTCTATCTTAACATTACCTTCCTTCCGTTCTATCTATATTTTACCTCATCCTGACTACTTGTTTGTATTGGTATACATACTATTGTAAGTGGCTTCAAAGATTAGTGGGATAAAGCAAAAATAATAGATGAATAAATGATTTTTCTTGTTTCTATATCAGCTTAACCATCAAGAAAGACTACTCCTCTATGGTGGGGAAAATGGTTTCTCCCCACAAAGTCAAGCTTGATGATTTGCATGCAACATGTTCTTTGAAAATATTTACTGAATTGGTGAATGAATATTGACTTTCAGATGTAATAGTTATTGGGCTGGGGATGTGGCTCAAGCGGTATCGCGCTCGCCTGGCATGCGTGCGGCCCGGGTTCGATCCTCAGCACCACATACAAACAAACAAAAATGTTGTGTCCACCAAATACTAAAAAAAAAATAAATATTAAAATTCTCTCTCTCTCTCTCACTCTCTCTCTCATTCTCTCTTTAAAAAAAATAGTGATTGAAAGTCCTACAGTGAATATTAAAATTCCAGTTCCATATAACAATCATGAATGTTTAAATGTTTTCAAATTACTTCAAGTTTATATTTCAATAGAGTGTGTTAAGGTTTAAGTATTAGGTATACCCCAAGAGCTCATTTGTGAGACAATGCAAGAAGTAATTGAGTTATGAGAGCCTTAACATAGCCAGGGTGTTAATCCCCTGATAGGAATTAACTGGTTACTGTAGGCAGGTAGCATGTGGCTGGAGAAGGTTGGTCACTGGGGGCACGTCTTTGGGGTACATATATTGTGAGCTGAGCTTAGTCTCTCTGCTTCCTGTTGCCATGTCCTGAGCTGTTTTTCTCTATCACATTCTTCTGTCATGATGTTCTGCCACACTTTGAGTCCAGAGCAATGGAGCTAGCCATCTATGGACTGAGACCTCTGAAATCATGAGCCTCCGAATAAACTTTTCCTCCTCTGAAATCATTGTCAGGTCTTTTGGTCACAGTAGCAAAAAAGCTGACTAAAACAGAGTGTAACAGTTTTCAACATTTTCTTTAATAATAATTTCAACTAATATCTCTTTCTTACAGGAGAGGAGATTGAGTTGTATCTGGTAGCAAAGTCACCATGATCAGACAACAAGATATATTCACAGATATAAAAAATTCTCCATTAAAATGATACATGTTTGCTGGGTGTGGTGGTGCATCCTGTAATCCCAGCGGCTCAGGAGGCTGAGGCAGGAGGATGACAAGTTTAAAGCCAGCCTCAACAAAGGTAAGGTGCCAGGCAACTCAGTGATACCCTGTGTCTAAATAAAACACAAAATAGAGATTGGGATATGGCTCAGTGGTTGAGTGCCCCTGAGTTCAATCCCCAGTACCAAAAAAAAAAAAAAAAAAAAAAAAGAAAGAAGAAAAAAAGATACATGTTTTCATGTTTTTTGAATTGAAATGGAATGTAGAAGGCATTGAACTCAGCTATGTCATTTTTTAGATGAGAAAAAAAGATCTTAAGAGTTTATAGAGTATAAATATAGCAGCAGTGGAACTGAACAGTGGAACTGAACGCAGCTTTCTAAATGCCCATCTGGGACATTCTTATCACACTCTCCTATAAGTTTCAAAATAACATTTTTCATGACTATGACAAAACACCTGGGACAAATAACTTATAAAGTGAAAAGGCTGCTTAGCTCATGGTTTCAAAGATTTCAGTCCATGCTCCCTCTTTGAACCTGCTGCTTTGGGCCTGTGGTGACAGGGTACAACATGGAAGGAGGGTGTGATGCAAGTGGAGATCTGTTCACTTCAAGATGGCCAGGAAGTAAAGAGCAAGGAAAAGGAGGAATTATCATCCCATATCCCCTCAGAGGGCACATTGCCCCCAGTGACCTAACTTCTTTCCACTAGGCCCCATCTCTCTCTCTCTCTCTCTCTCTCTCTCTCTCTCTCTCTCTCTCCATTTTAATAACTTTATTTTATTTTTTTTAATTTCTATGTGGTGCTAAGGATCAAACCCAGTGCCTCACACATGCTAGGCCACCTTCCAATAGTGTCATTAGCTTGTGCCCAAGAATATGAGCCTTTGGGGACATTCAAGATCCAAACTATAGCAGTGACAGAACACTAAATTAGTCACATATACAAAGAAAGAATTATCCATTCATTCAGTTTAAGATTCCTTTCTAAAATGCCTTGTTATCCAAACAACAAACTGTTTGAATAGAAATTTCATAGAACTAGTGCTTTTGGTCTATCAGGTTCTCAAAAGGGTTTAGGAGAGGGTTTGGTTTGCTAACCAAAGAAGCAGACTCATCACCTGTCAGTTCACAAAACAAAGGTCACCTCCTCACAGAGACCTTCTCTGATGGCCCATTTGAGCATCTGTCCCTCATGCTGCCCTCACCCCACTAGCCACTCTCATCACACAACACTTCAGATTCCTTATCACAGTATATTATTATTCCTTATATTTTGCTCATATTTTTGAACTGTTGAGGTCCCTAGAGTGTACAAAGCAGACCCCACCTATAGCTGGATAGACAATTTTCAACTAGTTGTAAAGTATCTGGACAATCCCATTAACAGCTGTTTTCAATTAGATTTTTCTAATGTGTTAGATTTGTCAGGGTCTTCTTTTATATCCATTTTTCTTTATATATTTTACATATACACATAGGTATGAATTACTTATAGGGTTGTCAGACTGATCTTAGAGATCACATTTTCGAAATATTTAAAACGTATATAAATATTTACACTTCTTCCTTTCAAATAGTCATCAGTTTAACCTTAACTAAGATATATAATTATGATTTAGGACATCACTAGAAAGTTATACTTTCATATTAAAGCTCAAAATATAAATGCCAAGAGAAAAGATTATTAGATGAATACAAATTGCCAAAAACATTTGCTGCTCAAAATAGAGGATAGATCCAAATTCTATTATTCTTAATGTCTTTGAAATCTAGAAGGCTTTGTGATAATATACCCAACAGGAGGAAACAAGGTTGGAGATTTACAGATATTTGCATGGTTTTCATTCTGGCAAATGCAAATTTCTTAAGGAAATTAAAAGACCTAAAAATTGCAGCATGTGAAATGAAAATGAGTGCAGGTGAGAGCAAAATTTGCCTATTGCAGTGTCTTTGCCTCTCACTTTGGAACAAGAGAGCTTCTTTTTATATTTTTATCCTTTTTTAAAAAACTATTTTAGCCAAAGCAATCTCAAAATCAACCTTGTTTTTTTAACAAATTAATTAAGAACAGATCACTTGAGGCCAGCACTACATAAGAAGAATTTTTGCTGCTCATAAAAGGTTAGTTTCTATACCAAAGGTTTCTATTTTTAGCAACTCGTCCAGGAATACAAGTCTAAATCTGTACAACTGCAGATTCACAGCAGCTGTTTCCTCATGCGCAATATTAAGTGGCATTAGCCCCACTCCCCACTATACAGAGCTCCTAAAAAGTGAAATTGGCACTAATCTTTGTTTTATTATCTAGCACACAGCCTGACACATGCAGCTTAATAAACAGCTGAATAATAGATGAATATGGGAAAGGGGATCAACTTTCATAAGTTTTATTTTACAAAAGATGATCCAGAAAAGAGTGAACTTAAAAATCATTAAATTTAAATATTTAGTGTTTAGAGAGACTTTTATATTTGTCCTGCCAAGCTTCTTTTCAATGTTGGAATCCTTTCAGAAAAAGTTAAATTCACTTTAAATTTAGCCTGACCCTCTGTCTTCTCATCTTCATGCTCCCACTTGCAGCCAAGATTTGGAATTGCAGAAAGGTGTACCATTTCTAAACAGGCCAGGCAGGCTTTTACCTTCATGAGAGCAATCATTCACTTCCTCCTTTAAAAAGTCCCATTTGCAAAAATCTGTTTTCTGCCATCTGTTTTGAACTCCAGTCTGTTTTCCAAAGTGCAAGCTGTCATTCATATCAATCTGGAACTTTGCAACACTATATTGAAGGTGTTCTAGGGCAATTAGTAACAGGAAAAATTGTACCAAATGCTTCTTTTATTACTTCTCTATATTTCAGAGAAACCTTGAGAGGACATGACAAACATGACATTATTTTATGTAGGAATTTTTAAGCCATACTACTATTATGAAGATTTGAAACTTCAAAAGGCAAAAACATTTTTTTTTCAATTTTGGAAAAACAATCATGACAATTAGTTTTTGAACTATCATTTTGCTTTATGAATGATTTAATGAGAGCACACAAGAGGACTATGCATTTCTTCCATGATCTACAGTTTCAGAATGAAGTTATTTTCCAACAGAAGAGGCACAAGACAAATGCAAGAGACTTGATATTTCTTCTCCTGGTCAGGAACATCATCACTCCTCTTCATTTAGGGTAATCATTTACCCATTTCAGTTCTCTCCTAAAAATTCCTACAGATTTAGAATTTATCATTGGAAATGTTAACTTTTACTTTTAATTATGAACTTTTAAAAGCATTGACTAAGTAAATAAAAAAAAAACTGCAAAGTTATTGCAATGGGAATATGCTGGTTACTCAAGACAACAGTCTGTTTTAAAAACACTTTAGAAACCCACTAATCACTTAAATCAAGAATGCCCACCTTCAGAGCCTAGCTTTTATGCATGGGGCTGTTGCGGGGGGGGGGGGGGTCTCAAAATCTGGCTAAATTTACATCACTGCTGTGCTTATGCAACAACTTGGTGTTTTGCCTTAAAAAAAAAAAAAAATCCTTCCTTGTGTTGTACTCCTTTCTGCCATCTGATACCAAAGTCTCAAGAGCATCTTCTCCTCCCAGTGTCTAGTAATTATTGCTCTGCCCTTCCTCATTATCTTCTTGGTTTCTCCTCATTTTCTTTTCTCCTTCCTCTCTCTCCTTCATTCTATTTTTCTTTCTTTCTTTCTCTTTTTATGTGCCACTGTTAGTTTTCGTATAGAAATGAAAACTTTTATCTTTGTTTGGACTACAATTTTTGTTAGGGCAGTTCCAAACTTTGTTAGGCAGTAAACTACCTGCTAAAGTGTTTTTCTTTAGAAAAATTATTGGTAAAGAATTTTTAAAAATACATTAAACTATTAACTTACTGCTAATTTCTATTTTCAGGAATAATAAATAAAATCAAGTATTGCACACTTTTAAAATGTTTTCTAGAAGAATATCAAGAAATTTGCAGAAATAAAACTTTATTTTTTTCCAAATTTTCCAAAATAGTCTTCCTTTATCATTTCAAATTGACTTGTCATTAAATTTTACTTTTTTTTTTTTTTTTTTTTTTTTAGTACTGGGGAATGAACTCTGGGGCACTCAACCACTGAGCCTCATCCCCAGCCCTATTTTGTATTTTATTTATAGACAGGGTTTCACTGAGCTGATGAGTGCCTTGCTTTTGCTGAGGTGGCTTTGAATTCACAATCCTCTTACCTCAGCCTCCTAGCCATTGGGGTTAGTATATAATGAATTGTCTACAAGCTCTAAGGCAGGTTTCATGAAGGCTGTATACAAAGCTATCTTTACTTATTAGGACCTTTAATAACACAGACTTTAGCTTGGTCATTGTTTCTAGAAAGAAATCACATGATTATCTTAATTTGCCAAGTCTCCAGTGAACAAGAATCAGGGCTTATCATGTATCTCTATTGTTATTACTGATTTGAACTGACTGCCAAGAAATAAAGTTAACAGGAAACATAATAACTTTTTACAATAGAATTTGAGCATATAATTAGGAATTGAACATGGGATTTCCACAGAAGGCACAGCTCTCAGGCGTCCTTGGAAACTCCATTCCAGTTTGGGCCCTATGTCACATTTCCCTACAGACACATTGAGATCAAAATCTTGAATTCTCAGAAAACTGAAAGTTATAATTGTCTTTCCCACTATGGGTAAAGTAATCAAATAAATATAATGTAATCTGAAAGTTATAATTGTCTTTCCCACTATGGGTAAAGTAATAAAATAAATATAATGTAATCAGAGATTGGATTCAGATTAATTTAATTTAGTTTAATTTAAAGGTTAACTTTTTGATGAAAAAACCTAAGAAACCCCCAAGAAACCTAAGAAACCCCTGCTTTTCAAGTAAAAATTTTCAAGTTTTTCAAATAAAAATTCAGAGTTTATTTTCATGGAACCAAAGATCACATTGGTCTCTATCCAATGATTACTCAGGACCTTTTGCTTTGGACCACTGTGGACAGCATGAAGTCTTGATTACCCAGTAACACAAAATAATATTTTTAAAAAATCAATAACATTAATGACATGATAAGAGATAGTAACCATGCAGTTGAGGTCATGGAGGGACTCAAGCCAATGAAGGAAAAGCTATTGCTTTACATATGATGATGGATGTGGAAAAGAAACACAAACTATCAGCATCACTGTGCAAAGAAAATGTTATTTTCCCTAATGACAAGAAATTGAAAATTCTAAAAGGAAAGACAGGGGCCAAATTCCAAAATGTTACCAAAATATGGGTTACTAAGAAGCTGCTTCTTTTACCCTGCCAAGGATGATTACCATGTGTCATAGGAGCCCCTTCCTCCATAGGGTACCCCCACTGTGACCCTATGCCTCATCCCTGGCAGAAGGACCCAGAGGAATGGGATGCAGCTCAGTTTCTTTTTACTGATTCCTCAAGGAAAACAGATTCAACAATAAGCTCGTGGGTTTTAATAAAACTTGTCTCTATTCAACAGGCCCCAAATTGGCTCAAATCTCTACAAACAATACTTCTTGCCATAAAGATGTGGAATTAACTGTTCAATACACAGAAATAAAATTACTAGGAAACAGAAACTCAACTTATCAGATTATAAAATAAGTGTTTTTATATTCCTAATGATTTTTATTTAAAGCTTTCTAAAATGTAGCATCCCTTTCCTATATTAATTTTAAGTACATAAGTTAAATGATGATAACTACAGCTTTTATTGATGGATGTGATGTCATTAGCATCTTTATTTTATTATATAATTATATAATTATGTCTCTTCTTTCTAATTTCTAGTTTTCTCTTGATATTAGATTATAGCTTCTGCTTAACATTAAACTATAACTTTTGACAGCCATTAGCAAAACAACTTTCCTTATAAACTGGTGATTTTAATCATTTTGGAAAAAAATAATTAGATTTCATGTCATGGAATCCTAAATGAGTATTAAATATATGTGAGGCTTAGGAGTAAAAACCCTTGATGTTAGTTGATAGGTTTTCTCATTGTTGGTCTTACCCAGTTACTTTTAGATTAAAACGGAGACAAAAAATTAATAGCAACAAAAAACCCAACTTATAAACAAAATTAAATACCTATTTATTAGGTATTGATGACTGTGTCATTGTCTAATACCACAAAGGTTCCAATTCTTAGCATTTCTCTTTACAAAGTAAAAAGAACATGCAAGTTCAACTAATTTTCTATTTCATGTCTAAAGACTGTAAACCTAAAAAATGACACAATGGAAAGAATTTATACATTTCCATACAATACTATTACCCTAAGCTTCGTATCAAAGGTAGCTTCTGAAGGGACCATTCTTTCACAACTTGGACAAAAATGGACTTAAGAGTTAAAAACAACCTATTACAGCCCACTACTGATACCACCTTAGACTCTAAACTGCTATTATCTTCATTTCAACCCACTGGTTCCCTCATCTGCCTGCTCCTCTGACTTGGCCATTGGCACTAGAAGGTCTAACCATTTTCCACTTGTTTAAAATTTTAAGCAAAATCTCTTTCCATAGACAAGCAGTGGTCTCTTACCTTAGCATTTCCTCTCTGCTTCATCCTTTGACTGGATGCTTCCCTCTAACCAGAGAGGACAACACCACCAGCACAGTCCTGACCACTGTCCCTTACACACACACACACACACACACACACACACACACACCTAGCAACATCCTATGGCTCCCTCTGGAGACAACCAACAGTTGTAAGTGCCAACACTTGTTGAAGGCTTTACTAAATATTCCAGGTTATAGCCAAAAATGATACTTTGCCATTCATCTTTCCTTTAAGCCAGTTAAACAGTATGAGTAAAAAAAGCTTTGAATTATAAGTGCAATGAGAATCAATTTTTAAAATTTAAAATCATTTAATATAGTCAAAACAGTAACTAAGGAAAAACTGAACAAAAGCCTAAAAATCATGTCACTTGCTCTCTACCACCCTAGTAAAGCATTAATGGCAATTCAGGAATGAGAAGTAAAATTATTTGGATTCATCCCTACTTTAAATCTGATCAAATGCCAGGATCATTCCAGATTCTATTCCACTTTTTTTGCATCTTTGAATTAGGCATGCAATGGAAATGAGCTTGGGCAAGAAGCCTCAGGCACATCACACTGAAAATCAATAGCCAGAGAAATGCTTTCTATGTGTAGGGAAGAATGCACTTATAAATACTGAGGCCTAACACCCAGCTATTCTTCTTGCAGGTTCATCTCAAGATATATGGGTAATACCTAGTGTAATTCTACCACTTAGACACTAGGAAATGTTACCAGATATGGGAAAAAATAACTTTAGAAAATGGGGAAGTGTAGACCCAGAAAGAAAGTCTAAACCTAATTGGTTTCCTTAATGTGGGTTATGTTAAACTCTATCCATTTGCTTTGTTCTTTTAGCAAATATTCCTGCAGGGCAGAGTAGCAGAGAAAAATAATTTGGGCTCTATTCTTTATTTATATTTCTGTGTGTGTGTGTGTGTGTGTGTGTGTGAAAATTCACTTAACTAATCAGAAACAGGAAGAAACATCAACATGTGCTTTGTGGCTATTTGGCTCAGCCCCTTATAAAACTGCTAAGGATATCAAAGACAGGAATTGGTCCCAGAGAGCCTATCCTTTCCTTTCCTTTCCCGATTGAATAGATACTTTCCTTTTCCTGACCAATGATCTTATAGAGGGGAGATGGGAGAGAGTAGAGATATGGGAATGTGGTCTTGTAAATCCAACATTCCCATTGTGAGGGAAAGAAAATAATAGATGCTTTCCTTAACCAACAATATACCAGAACAGTAACCATTCAATACACATTAGAAGTTCAATGAACCCAGAAGAATCCTGTCCAGTTCAACCAAAAGGCTCATGAGGCTAAAACACAATAAACTGTGCCGGGACAGCAGCCTCAGGCACTGTGGTCCTGACATTTCTCCATCTGACTCTCAGATCTGTGTGTAGTACAAAGACAGAATGAAATAAGACAAAATCCTCCCAAACATAAAGGTTTCATTGGAGATTGGAAAGCTCAGTGTGAAGGCAACAGAAACACAAAATTCTAAAGCACTGAAAAAAATATGTCTTTAAGTCTGCTTCACGGTGCTCTCTTTGGGGAGTGATCAAGGGGTAGTGAGCCAGAATGCTTTCCCATAAGAGGAAATGGAGCTCTGCTTTGCCAGGAATATTTGCAGGATTCTGAAGTCTCATTAGGAGCAGTCTTTGTTTTTAAGGTGTGTGTGTGTATGTGTGTGTGTGTGTTCTTTTCAAAGAGAATGAGTAACTAGAGGCTTTTGAATAACCTGTGCCTGTCTTTCTAAAATTAAAGGTTGGCATTGTACTTGTTAAAAAAAAAAAAAATCAAAAAGTATGTATTTACCTCTGTACTCTGAAATCCATGTCCAAAAGAAATGCATAATAATTTTTAATAATGAAAGAATATTCCTTTTTGAAAAAATACATTTACCATTTATCCATTTATAATCTGATATCCTAACAATGATGCTAGGAACCTATGAGTTGCTGGCCACAGTAATGATGTTGCTTCCTCTATTGGTGAGGTGTTTGTGCTCATCCTGCCACACTGTGTGGCTCAGCCAGAAAGATATATGACATACTGTTTTCCTCAGTGGTGAACTAGGTTAATGCTCAGGGCTTAGATATTTCTTATAAAAGGCCTGCAAGACTTAGGCAAGAGCAGCATGCTTGTGTAGCCATATAAACTTATATACTGAATAAACCTGAGACTAAGGAACCACTCTGAACCTACTAGACAGTAACTCCCTTGGTATGGGTTTCTTCATTTGTGATATAATGAAATAGATTAATTGTTAGGCCCATTTTAGCTATAAAATTCTAACCTCCAACATAATGAAAAGAAAGCTGCCACCACATTTACAAGAATATTTTAGCTTGAACAAGTTAACTCCTTCAAAGTAAGATTATACAGATCCTAACTTTAAAACCAAAGGGGTGAGGAGGGAGGGAGAAGGGGCATTTCTGTATAATGACAAACATTTAATCTTACAACCAAAATTTAGAGGAGGTTGCCTGAAGATCCTATAAGTACTGATTTTTTTTTAAATGAGTAAAAAGAAAGAAAGCTAATAAAAATTGGAGCAACTGGAATATTATGAAAGTTAATTTCATGTTGTACTTTTCATAATACTGTTAAATACCAGAATAGTTTTGTTTGTTTGTTTAAGGAAAGTATGATAATGGTAGATAAATTTAAGAATAAACCTTCTTTTCATGAAATTGTAAAGAAGGAAAAAGAAATTCATACTAGTTTTGCTATTACACCTCAAACTGCAAAAGTTTAGGATTATACTATATAATAAGTGTCTAGTTATAAAGTAAAAGTCATTAAATTTGTATATGCATGTATGTATGTATAGGAGAAAACATAGTATATGTATGATTTGATATTATCCACAGTTTTAGGCATCCACTGAAAAGAGAGGACTACTGTATATTAAGCTTGGCAGGTGATTGCACAAATACATACCTATGCAACATGAGTTATGATACATCTTGATTTTTTTGTATACACCTGGAATTCAAGTCAGAGCACCAGATTGTTCTAAGGATTATTCACTCATCTATTATAAAAAGTTTCAAAAATGGTAAACATATTTCATTGGTATTTTTCATCATTACACATTATCTTTTATTACAAATAGTATCTCCAGATTCTGGGCATAAAATATTTTTATAAACAGGGCATGGGAGAAGAAGAGGGAGCTGAGAAGGGTTGGGGATGGATAGTGGCCAAATTATATTGTTATATTGCATGCATGTCCTAATATGTAATAATGAACTCCATCATTATGTACAACTATAATATACCAATATAAAAAATGGGAAAAAATGTTTTCACAGCTTTTACTTTTCTACAGACTTTTATGTAATGCAATCTTGTAAAAATTACACAAACCTATATGCATAAATTAAAATTAGAGCCTGAGTGACATGGAAAAATGGAATTTTAGGTTATGAGATGTTTTATAAAAAATTATAAATATAGTATGTTTGATTTGAGTAATTGGGATTTAAACAATTGGGACATCATTATTAAGGAATCAGAAAAAAAATTACCAAAATATATCAAGCTTATTCCCAGGATTTTCCAAAGGCATTTAATGTAGTTTTTTAAAAAAATGTGCAATTTTAGATGAATTATTAAATTCAAAAGCAAATTTTGTCAATACAACATTTTTTTTTTCTTTATGGTACAGAATTTTTGAGTTTCTGGTACATGGTTGTCCATATATTTGAAAAGATTATTTTTAAAAAATATATTTGATAAAGCTTATAGGCAACATCCCAGTGCACAATTAGTAGAAGTAAAATGATACCATGTCTAGGGAGGAATTCAAGTGAGAGCACCTGATTATTCTAAGGATTGTTCACTCATCTAGTATAAAAAGTTCAAACCACAATACCAGGTTTACAAATATGCTTTCAGAGACATCAACCACTGAATTCAAATCCCAATTACACAAAGCTCAAGTAACACATGACATTTGCAATATTTGATTCAAGAAGCTGCGTGAATGGTAAGTTTCTCTAAGTTCCACTGGTGGATTCTGTAGTACCTTAAAATGTAACAGTCATTTTTATGGAAGATATACCACATGATATAGAGATAAAGAAAGTACCATGAATAAAATGGAAAATATGAAGAAGAAAGTATCAAGTTCTACCTGGAAAGATTATAGAGATCTTATCTGAAGAGGTGTCCTTGAAGATAAACCTCAATAGATAAGAAATTCACAAAGCAACTATGTAGAAAAAAGAAATCCATATGGAAACAAATAACATTTATAGACTTTGCCATGTGTAGAAACTAAAAGCTTTGTTTATTCAATCTTGATTAAACACCAACTAGAAAGTGACAAACCCAGGATTAAATACAGCCAGTCTGGTTTTATAGTGGGTGCTTATAAACTACTCTGCTATTCTCATAAAAAATAAATATGGAGAGGCATAAGAGAACTTAGAAATTGAAATCAGTTTCTTAGCACAGATGCTGTGGTCCTATGGGAATACATTAACTTTAAGACACTTACTGAGATGCTCAGAGAGAAGTTGAAAATGTAGATCTGGAGCTAGGTACTCTGCTGCAGGCAGTTAGCACTGGATGCCACTCATGGTTTTCTACTAGTGGATAAAGGAGGTGCCAGGAAGATGGTGAGCAGTGAGCAGGAAAGTGTAGAGGGAGGTAAACCCAAGTTCACGACATAACGTTATAGTTGGATATATGTAAATTACCTCTATTTATCTATATGGATGTATCTCTATCTCATTACAAACACAAATTCATTTCCTTTGGAAGAAAGTTGCATTTTCATTTATCAGGAGATAATAAAAGCAATATTTTTGAAAAACATGAATCAATCACTAGACAACATTTTTCAACACTTCTTTGTTGGCCTTAAATTATAGGAGAGAAATCCACAGGGGGAAAGAGACTGTTAAGTGAGAATAGATCTCTTTCAGATTATTTATGAGCTCTGAGACAGTCAAGCTACTGCAGATGTGCTAAGTCTGTAAACTATGTCAGCAAGATCATATCAAACTATTTTTTTAAAAGGATTATTCCAAAAAGACCCATTTGTATTGCTATAAGATATTTCAGCCAAAATACTAATGGAATGCCAGGATCCAATGTGAAATCGTGGAAACCACACACATCATTTTGTTAGCAAGAAAAATTTTGGATTACTTTCCTTTCTCCTGGTTTCAATAATAACCTACTTCGTTCTGCAACAATGAGATTCCATGTCACTAACACCATTAATCTGTCAGGTATGAACAATGCTTCACTTTGTGCTTTTCCCTGAAGATTTACATATAAACCTGACAGCATCACTTGGCACCATTTTCTGGCTCTGCTCAGCAAAGGCACAATATTGGCAGGAACTAGGATTAAATACTACATCCCATCTAAAAGATAGCCTAAATTGGAAAGAAATGTTAGAAATAAGATTCTTACTCTTTGAACAAGTCCATGTGACCCAGACCTTCAGAATTTCCATTTTATTTACTGGTTAACAACAATAATAACAATAATAATGATAATAATAATAATAATAAATGTTTAAATTTTTAAAAAGTACATAAAATATGAATCTATCTAAAAATATCTGCTTTTAATTACTATTTTACTCCCAAATATTGTAAGTTTGTATTTATTTTAAAGCAGTTAAACATTTGATATAGTGAAGTTGAACCAGAAAAGCCCAGGTTATGCCCAGGCCTGGCACCTACTTCTTAACTACCTTGACCCCTAAATGACATTGTTTCCACTCATGAGTCATTAGTGATAAGTAGCCACAGGGCCCCACACAGATTCAACAGGGACTGAGGAATTTGATTCCTTGCTGGTTATCAACTTCCCAGAGACAACTCTGCATAATGAATAGGACAGCTGACATTCCAGTGAAAAGTTATCATCTGTGCCTCAGCATGGAACCCGGGGAAATAAACACAATAATCATTCTAGGAATCATTTTACTTTGTGATGTTGGAGACAGATACCATTCAACACCATTGGGACTCTCCCTCTTTGTATTGAGGATGCATAATCTGTGATATTTTGTAAGTCATAGAAACAAAGTTGGTTTTGAGTGGACACGTTTTTCCTGTTACTGAAAAATTGTGATTATGTAACTATACCAATCTATAGCAAAGGCCTGTCATGAGAATTAAGTTGCAGATGTGAACTGCTTTGAGGAATTATGATACATAAATCAAAGCACATAGTACAACTGGGGACTCCTCAGAGGATCTCACTATCTGCTACAAAGACTTCCAGCAGCCAAATTCTCTTACTCTGGGATACAGCACTTGGTCCTGAAGACTTCACTCAATAGGAAAGAACAACAATGATCCACATTACACAGGCCTTTGAGTCTCTGTGTTTCCAATGCTGAGATTTAGATGCTTTCTTGCTTTTTCATGACTGATCTGTACTGAAAAATACTTAAAATTTTGTATATTCTGAAATTAATCTGGTATTTCTTGTGTCTTTGGCCATCTCAGATCTCAACCCAGTGACTCTGACCTTTCCAGTTGGCAGAGAATTTCACATCTGATGAGCTGTTAGATCTGTCACCCACTGGGACTTGTGATGACCATGTAATGCCTCCTACCAGTATAACTAGGCTCCTGATAAGCTTTCCATAACCCCACTGTTAGCATTTTGCTCACCAACTTCAGTCCCTATGGGCACTGATATTAAATCTATGGCCAGTATTGATAGCTGTGTTCCCGAATTGTTTTTATGAAAGCATTCTCCTGACATATTTGAAATGATAAATGGCTACCACTTGTTCTCCATGCCAATAACAGTGAGTTCCAGTCCTATATAGAGGTGAAAATTGTTCAGACTGCTACAGACTTGGATTTCCACACTTTATCTAAGGGAAAATGGACTTAATATGTTTGCTTTTCTCTATGGCAATTTCTCATTTTTCTTCTTCTCTAAATGCTTCGAATACTCCAAACAGGTGAGCCTAAGCATTTAGCTCTTCATATCAAAATATTCCTCTAAATTTTTTTTTCTCTCCAATAGAAAAGAAATAAAAATGCAGGTAAGTGTGTTTTGCATAAAACACTTAAGAACTAGAACCTTATAATGTTGTACTGTCACATAGCTAGATTCTTACTTTCTTATCAAAGTAGCTCATAATTCATATTCCTTTTAAGACTCCTTCAGGTACTGGCAGCTTTCTACATATTCCACTCTATTAAGATGTCAAAATGCTAGAAAACCTCTTTGGACTTCTTCACAAGTTTAGATGAATGATCACATTCTTCACATCAAACATTTATTTGGAGCCAGTGTGACGTCTGGCACTACTCAAAGCATTGCAGAGATTTATCAAGATGTGCATTTTATCTTCTTCAATGGTGCCTGGTTCGTAACATACAAAACTTATGTTTGGGTTCATAACATACAAAACTCATATTTGCTGAATTAATAGGGACACGCATAGAAGAACCATGGTATCTTTTATGCTATTATGTGCCATTCCTTTCCATATGTCCTATAGAAAACAGACTCATAATGCTACTTTATCAAAAGAATAGTTATTAAAACACTGCCCTAGAAATAGGCTTTATTGACTGACTCGTGTTGGAGCCAATGAGATCACAAATGATTTCAATATATTAAAATTCAATGATTCCCTGAACAGCAAAAGGATAACTGGCTTGAGTTATTACTTGATGTTTATACTCAGAATGCAAGAAGCAAATTACATTAGTAATGGATATAGCAAGTCGAAGCAATAGACTAATGTTTACTCACCAAAAATAAAACATAATCATCATAGCCTGGAAAAATCTAAGAGGAAAGAATGGAGACAGGAAGTATATCCTAGGACTAAAGGGAGTGACTACCAAAGTCTTGCCTTATGACCATCACCTACATTCTCAGTGTTTGCAAAATAAAGTTTGAAGTGCTTACGTTTGTACACAAGGCATACTACACTCTGAACCTACTTGTTATATCCAGTCTCAACTCCACTTTCTTCTTCTTTGCCTCATGGCTACATAATTGACCTTTGGAGCAGCTTACTAGACTATAAACTTATTCATGGAGGCAGAGTATCCAATCAGAATTTTAGTTCTTAACTTAAATATGAATACACAGACAAGGATCATCAGACAATGAGGGAAAGCCACCAATATGAAAAGGACCCAAATAAATCACAAAAGAAATCCAACATAGAGACTATGCAGAGAGTATAGTTTTCAAAATATTTTTTCTTGAAATAAGAAAACAATCAGGATGCCCCCCCCCCAAAAAGAACAAAGAACAAGAAAGTATAATTGTAAAATAATAATAAAAGAACTGGAATTTAAAATGTTACAGAACTGGAAGATAAATCCAGGGAAATCTTACAGAAAGTAAAATAAACTAGTTGAAAGGATGGACTATAGAAAAAAATCCATTAAGAAAATTGAAGGACCATTCAAGAATCCCAAGATCTGATTATTTGGATCCATGAGGGTAGTGTTTTACTGCTACCACCACTCACACAGAATTACAGTACCTGGCAGAGAAAAAGAGCACAACTATTTGAATGGATAAGTGAGTGGTCCAAAAAAAGAACAGAGTGACCATGATGGGTTAAAAGAAGAAAACAGATATCTCCCCAAATTAAAAACATGTATCATTGAAATAACCTACCAAGTGTCCAGCACAATTTTCTTAAAAAAAAAAAATCAAGTTGGGTGTAGTGGACCACACCTGTGATCCCAGCAGCTGGGGAGCTGAGGCAGGAGGATCAAGAGTTCAAAGCCAGCCTCAGCAACAGTGAGGCACTAAGCAACTCAGTGAGACCCTGTCTCTAAATAAAATACAAAATAGGGCTGGGGATGTGGCTCAGTGGTTGAGTGCCCCTGAGTTCAATCTCCAGTACCTCCCCCCCAAAATCAATACTCATTATCATGAAATTTCAAAATCAGGGATAAAGAAAAGATCCCAAATCCAAGAGTAAACACTAGCTGTATTCAAATAAATAGAAATTAGAAAGCTTTAAATGTCTCAAAATAATATTTGAAGTTATAAATTAGAGGAACAAGACTTCAAATTTTAAAAGAAATTATTTCTTAACTTAAAACTATTAATCAAATCATAGAATATATTAGAGACATTTTATACATGAAAAGTAACAGAACATTTATGTTTCATGTGTATTTTCTCTGAAAACTACTGGAGGATATGATCTACCAAGTACAAGTAAAACCAAGAAAGAGGTAGACTCTCACTAGGAAGCATAGGATCCAACATCAGAGAGAATTACCAGGATGGCAGTGAGAATAGGAATTCCTAGGTTGACAATGAAGAGAAGTCCCTGGATGACAATGGTTTACTAAGCCTGAAAAGCAATTATTCCTTATGGAAGCTAGAGAATGGAAGTTTCCAGAAGAAAGGTCTCCAAAAAAGAAGAAAAACTGTAATCAATAGATTCAACAAATTTGACCATGTGAAAAAATACAGAACTACTACTCTATAAATTGCTGAATGTGGAAAGACCTAGTGTAGATTCTAAGAAAACTAAGCAAGTACAAAAACAAAAACAAAAGTTCAGAAAAAAAATCATACATGAAAGGAAATTACCATGGCTCAATTGTTAAACATGTTTACATAAACATAAAACTAAAAACCCTAAAGACCAATGTAATGAAAATTTAACCTAGGAATACCAGGAGAATGTGTAGAGGGGGATAAGAGAACTAAAATCTCTGTTTTAGTATGAAAGCAGGAGGGAAGACATGGTAGAGATTCACGGGTCTCTATTCTAAGCTGTCTATCATTATTTGACCTTTTAATTTGCATATATATTAATAAATACATGCATAATCTCAATAAATTGTTAATTACTGATCTCAATTATCCTAAAATAAAGAAATAGTTTCTACAGATCAGCAAGATATTACTGATTTATTGTATACACATTTTGGTTTTAGAAAGTCATTGGTAAAGCTGGGTGTGGTGGCACTGTAATCTCAGACCTGGAGAAGCTGAGACAAGAGGATCACAAGTTTAAAGCCAGCTTCAGCAACTCAATGACCTTAAGCCACCTAGCAAGACTCTGTCTTGAAATAAAAAATAAAAAGGACTAGGGATGTAGCTCAGTGGTGAAGCACACTTGGGTTAAATCCCCAGTACAAGGAAGGAAGGAAGGAAGGAAGGAAGGAAGGAAGGAAGGAAGGAAGGGAGGGAGGGATGGATAAAGACAGGGAGTGAGGAGGAAGGGAGGCGTGGGGAGGGAAGGAAAGGAAAAGTCAGCCAGACATTTGTATTTTCTAACTTACGTAATGGTATCCATACTTCATATTTTTTCCCATTTGTCTTTCTGTTCCTTACTTCAACATTTATTAGATTATTGGGACAATAATTTCTTAAGTAAGGAGAAAAGGATGAAAAAGGTATGCTTAGGTAAATAACTTAAGTATCACTGAGGAAAAGACTACAAGAAACAGTGGCTCTTTAGACACCGTGGGGAAAAAAATGAAAATCATGTTGTACTATAAAAAAAATTAAGTTACAAATGGTAAATGAAAATTATCCTGTGAGATTGCAATTCATCCATCAATGTTGAATACGAGCACTTGGCTATATCTCCAGTTCTTAATGCCTTTCTGAACTGTCATTTTTCATTATTATCAGGAAAATTTTAAATGAAGACAGATAGCTTTGAACACTTACTGCCCTTTAGCAGAGCAAACATGCAGGAAATGGCACAAGAAGCGTTGAACCAACCTCGTGTTCTTAGACTGTTTGTCATTCAGTATGGCTGAACTAAAAGGATCTCCAAAATAAATCTGCCTCCTGGCAAGAAAAAGAAATAAAGAATTAAAAAAAAAAAAAAAAACCTCAAGTCCTGTATCATAGAAAAATGAAACTTTATATCATGCTGAAGGATGGCTTTTGTTAAAGACTGCTTGAAATAGCTTCTGGCTAGATCCACATTTTCAGTACAATTGCACGTTCAGTGCAAGGGGAAATGCCTTTCTGCAGCCACATTTCCTCTCCATAAACAAGGTGTTCTCAGGGTAGCCTTCAGAGGCCCCACCCTCTCGGCTCTGCTGTGATGGCTGGCCTCCCCCATATCACACCCCAGCAAATCCAATTCAGCCTCAGTGAAAGAAAAATTAAAAGAGGTTCTTTCCAAAACCAAAACAGAACAAAAACAGGAAAACCTGACATTTATATTACCCTTTTGTTTTCCAGGAGTGCTACCAGGACATCAGGATACAACGGGCAAAACACAGACTGAATCAAAAACCTAGTTCTAACACCCAAAACAGAGTCAATATTTCTGGTTCTACAATTCCTCTTTGTAAAATAGTGGTGATTCCTATTCATAGACTTTATCTGGTCCTTGAGAAAATCAAGTAAGCTAACAGATGGTAAATGATCTAAATACATTGTTTTTTCTAACTGATATAATTCGCTATTTTAACAAATACTTGTTGAGTATGCCCAGCACTGTTCTAAGTCTGAGGCATACACAACCACAAGCCATATAAATTACTTATTTCCAGTAAACTTTCATTTAAAAAATATATAAACATTCACGTATATATCTATCTATCTATATATATATATATACATACTTGTATATATACAAGTATGTATATATATATACATATACACATATACACATATTATTTAAAATTCTGCTGGCAGATTTATTTTTTTAATTGATTTTATTTTTTAAATACATGACAGCAGAATGCATTACAATTCTTATTATGCATATAAAGCACAATTTTTCATATATTTGTATATAAAGTATGTTCACGCCAATTCATGTCTTTATACATGTATTTCTTCCTTGCTCATGGGTGGTCATTTTTTGCCCTACTCAGGTTGTCAAGGGATTGGAAAAGCCCAATTACATTATGGAGGGGAGTCTGCTTGAATCAAAATCTGCTGATTTAAATATTCATCTCATCCAAACAGCACATTTACAGAAACATGCAGAATAGTATTTGACCAAGTACCTGGCTGGGCACTTGCCTCAGTAGAGTGACAGTTACCTAGAACTAAATACATATACACATCTCGACACACAAAGAAGTACATGTAAAACCAGAAAATCTATATAAGATCAGCGTTTCATACCTTGTCAAATTCCTGCTAGTATAATGTTGCAATATGCAACCACTACAGAAAACTGAATAAAGGATGCATGGAATCTCTACACATAAGGTCAAACTCATGTGAAGCTACAATTGTCTCAAAACAAAGTTTTATTAAAACAAAAATTTTTACAGTCACATGGTAGCATTTTTTATAATAATTCCAGACAGGAAATAACTCCAGTGTTTGTCAACAGGTGATGAAAGAAGCAACAATGACATCCTGTGCAGAAACAGAATTCACAAATTATTTCTACGTGCAACACCACAATTAATCTCCCAGATTAATTAATGATTAACTAAATTAATTAATTAACCTGAAAGAAGCATTTATGTGAAGCTCTACATCAATTAAACTAATCTATAATGACAAAAATTAGAGCAGTGGATAATTGAGTGACAGAGTGGAATGGGAGAGGTGGGGGCTTTATAGAATGATCCAGGTGCTTCATATCTTGATTTGGTGCTGGTCACAGTACAAACATTTATGGACATTAATCAAAGTGTATTCTAAATCTTTGTGTTTATTATATGTAAATTATACCTCAATGAGTTGCATATTTTCTTTAAAAACTATCAGCTTGGCTGTAGTATAGAGAAGGATATTGAGAATGGAAATGAGGAAACAGCATTTGGGGCGGTCCTAGAACAGGTGTCTCTGATCCCAATCAGATGGCCTTAAAGGGCAGGGCACATCAGTCAAGGAAATTGGGAATGTTGAGTAAAAAATATCTGTTACAGCATCTATTTATACCATGGAGTATGTGGGAAATAAGAACCCTAAGGTCCATTCTTCATGAGACTGTTAATGATGACTTATAATTTGCATGGGCTAAATTTGTATTTTCACATAAATATTTAATTAGTATTACCTTTAAGGTTTAGGTAAAGAACAACAACAACAAAACTTTTCAGGAACACACCTAATTTTTATCATGCCCTTCCTTGACCGTGCACTTTGATTACTGTGCATTTCCAGAAAATGAACAAATGGGCCAGGAGATTAAATGACCTGGAAAATATTGATTGGTGGTCTGAATATCCATACTTGGCAGGAGAGAGAAATATTCACAGACTGAAACACATTCCAGAGAAAAGTGAGCTTAGAAATGAAGCTATCAGCCTTTTTATTAATGGCCTTCAACTGCCTCACCCTGACTGTGTTCTTAAAACAGTCGCATGCATCTCTCACAAACACTCCAGGAGCACACTACAGCCTAAAAGGAAATCTAGTAAGGACATAAACAGCTCCCTACCAACTATGCCTTCTGGGGTTGATTGAATTCCAATGCCCATTCACTGGGAACCTGCAGCTGTCCTGCAGATGCCAGTTCTAGAAAATTGTGTCATCATCTTAATTTGAAAGAAAGAAAATATGACATGAAAGATCTCAAGATTCTAGATTTAAAGAAAGCACTCAATTATCTTGGATCAGTTATTTAATGTAAAGGATCACTTCTTCACTATAGAATAGTTCTTTCTGCTGGTCTTTTTCTTTTCTTTGTTGTTCTTGTTGTTTTTAATTGTAAAAAGTTATCAATCAAACTATTGTAGCAACTACAAAATAATTCACCAGCAAGACAAAATGGTCAAAAAAATAAGTCATTAGCACTTCAGAAATGAAAGCAACTTCTGAAAATTTTTTTAAATTGTCGAAGAATTTATAAAAGGGGGAAATAATTGGAATTTACTGTTCATGACAGCTTTTGTTTAATAAAGTGAGTGTCAACAACAACTAAAAAAAAAAAAAAAAAAAAAAGCAATTTACCAAACTTTTCATGTATGTTTTCTTCTGCCAAACCTCTTACTTGGCATTTATATCTGCAGATAGTGAATTGTGAGCTCTTTCCATGCAAACCAGGAGCAAATCCACCAACTGATAATTTCCAATCTGGACCCAGGAAAGAGCTGAGCTATTGAAACCAGAAGGCCAGGTCAGCTACTAGTTGCCTATTTCTCAATTTCCTTACTACAAAAACAAGGATAAAATATTTCTTTCCCTATCTTCTGAAAAGGATGTTGGAAATATTAAATAAATGAATAAATGTAGCTAAAACACAAGCCATGTCTTGGGTATTACAATAGTACTATTTGGTAAGTATTTGAGAAGAGACTTGATAGAAGAGATGGATTTAATATTAAATATTTGAAAAAAGTCTGAGAACTAACATTTGCTTTGACAATATGGCACACCAAAATAAATAAAAATTACTCTATGCAACTAAAATATGAAATATTCACAATTCTAATGGGGTTGAAAATTAACCTTTACATCTGGTTTTATGCATAATGACAATGATATGAAACCAGAGTCAGCCAAACACAAAGAAAAAGTCTTACACAATAAAACTATTCTACGCAAGTTCATAAATTTTTATGACCTTTTAGAAACTACTTGATACAGAAGATCAAAGCACATAATAAACAAAAAACAAATGTAAATCATTTAAGTAAATGTTCTCTATTCTTCCCATTTTACTTCAATAATGAAAAATAAAACTTACCTATAATGTTATGTTAAAACAGACCAAGGAACTTTATTCAAATATCTGTACAAAGGGCTCACCTTAAAAATAATCCATGCTTAAAAGAAGAAGGAAAAAAAACAGTGTCAAAATTTATTTGGAAGAATCCAAGACCCAGAATAGCCTGTGCAATACTGAGCAATAAGAGCAAGGATCGAAGCATTGCCATGCCTGATCCCAAATGATACTAGAGTCACAGTAACAAAAACAGTATGGTTACTGACATCAAAACAGACATGTTTTTATGAAGACTAGTGTGATAACAAAGACAAAATCACATACTTAAAGTCACCTGATACTTGACAAAGGCATTAAAAACATACATTGGAGATAAGATAGCCTTTTTAACAGATGGTACTAGAGAAAATGGATATCCATACATAGAAGAATAAAGCTAGATTCCTATCTCTCACACTGCACAAAAAACAACTCAAAGTGGATCAAAGACCTAGGAATTAGATCATAAACACTGAAACTGTTAGAAGAAAACACCGGATCAACACACAATATTGGCACAGGAACCAACTTCCCTAATAAGACTCCTAAAGCTCAAGAAATAAAACCAAGAATCAATAACTGGGGCAGCATCCAATTAAAAATCATCTGCACAATGAGGAAAACAAGAACCTGAAGAGAAAGTCTGTGAAATGGGAGAAAATGCTTTCCAGCTACCCTTGTTTTTGTTTTTTGTTTTGTTTTTGGTACCAGGAATTGATCCCAGGTGTGCTTTACCACTGAGCCAAATCCCCAGCCTTTTTTATTTTTTATTTTGAGATAGGGTCTCACTAAGTTGCCTAGGGCCTCACTAAGTTGCAGCTTTGAACTTGCAATCCTCCTGACTCATCCTCCCAAGTTGCTGGGGTTACAGGTATATACTACCATGCTGGGCTGCCAGCTATTCTTCTGACACTGAGATTTCATTTCACTCTAGTCAGAATGGCAATCATCAAGAATACAAATAACAGTAATTGCAGGTGAAGATGTTGCGGGGGAAGACACACTTGTACATTGTTGTTAGAACTACAAATCAGTAAACCACTTTGGAAAGCAATATGCAGATTCTTTAAAAGACTAGGAATGGAACCCCCATATAATCTAGCTATCCCACTCCCTGGTATTTGCCCAAAAGATTAAAAAACTTAAAATAAGTATACTATGATGATACATGCATACCAATATTTATTGTAGCACAGTTCACAATAGCCAAGTTAGGGAACCAGCTTAGGTGCACATCAACAGACAAATGGATAAAGAAAATGTGGTATATATACATGATGGGATTTTACTCAGTCATAAAGAAGAATAAAATTATGTTATTTGCTGATAAATGGATGGAAGTAGAGAACATCATGCTAAATGAAATGAGCCAGACTCAGCCAAGTGTTTTCTCTCATACGCAGAAGCTAAATGAGGTGGAGAAGGGAGATAAAAGGAATAAAAAAAGGGGGGATCTCATGAAAATAAAAGCAAAAGCAATAGATTCAAGAAAGGGATTGAGAGGAAGAGATGATGGGAGGGTATGGGGAACCACTATGGGGAAAAATCTACCAAATTATGCTATATTTATGTACAAATATACCAAAATATAGCTGCTAATGTATATAATAATACACTAATTAAAACAATAACAATAATAGAAGGGAAATCTGTAGAGTAGAACAAGCAGATCTGGGGAAGGCAGTAAGGAAAGGTACTAGGGAAGGAGACTGAGTAAATTATGTCATGTGCATGTATAAATATGGCATCATAAATCCCACTATTATGTATAATTATAATGCACCACTAACAAAATAGTTGTGATTAGACTGAGATTTAAATGGAAATGGACTTCTTCCACATGCTTTCAAATAGAAAGTTTTAATAATGCTTATAAAAATATAACAGTGTGTTCCAGTCAATATTTATACTATCTTCTATTGCACTTAAATCTGAAAAGGAGATTATGATCTGAGAAACCATCTGCCAGAGTATTCATGATTTCACCCAAAGAAGCAATTTATTTAGTTTCTACCACTTATCCAACTCATTGGCTTCACGTATGAGTCCTAAAGAGTTGCTTTTCTGTGTTTCACTTTTTCAAACATTTCTGGGAAGGTTAAAAATAAATATACAGGTTTTCTTGAAAATATGTTCTCTACTTTTCTTTCACAAGTGGTCTATACTATGTTACTAATAAATCCATTTTAACCAACAAGAATCTGTTTCCTGAAGTGATTCTCACCTCTTATTACAAATGCACTGTTATTGTTGACTAACCCCATGGGTCTTCCTCTTTCCACATAAAAATATTTCTCTAGGATAAAATTTTTAAAAAATCTAAGTTTTGGGAATCAAATTCCAAGTGTGTATGTATCTATATATGTACATACATACACATATAGGTCTTCATTCTCTAGATTTGAAACCAATTTATAACATTTTGTTCAACCTTACTTTCCAACTGTCAAGCTAGTCATCATGGGACAAATTAGAATGCTAACTATACATTTGATATTTTTAAAATTAGATACACCTCCAATTTTCAATTAAAAGTATAAATTTAATAAAATGGATATGTTTTGAGTTGCTAAATTTATCAAAGTTTGGCAAATAAATATGTAACCATATTCATAATATAGCAATTAACATTTTAATGTACCTTTTCCTTTATAATACTGAGAATATTTAATTTAGCCTGTCACAGGAGAGTGGGGACTTAATGTTCCAAACCTGTTTTTATGTCCTAATGAAGAAAATTTTAAATAAAATATGAAAAGCCAAGTAACAAAGTTTTATTATGAGTAAAAGTATAGTAAGGCTCAAGCAGAGAGTACTCTTGAGAGACAGTAGGTTATCTAGGAACACAGAATGATAAAGGAAAACAGTGCTGCTTCTAAATCTGTTACTGTTTGATGTATGTCAGGAGACCAGGGTCCACCTTCTGCAGTTTTCACCATCTATGTTGATCTCCTCCTTCATGTCTGGTGGAGGAGTTTTTGACTACAGTTGTTCTTCTCTGGAAACATCATGGCTACCATCCTATTCAGGGGGATTCATCTACAAGTCATTTTCTATGTTAATATGGGTGTTGGGGGTTAATGATCAGCAACTTCATCTTAGTGCAACTGCCCTACTAATTAAATTTCCTTCTGAAATACATTGAGAAACATATGGCCATAAACCCTAACTTTATAATGACCTCAGCAGACCCTGCTAGGAGTTGATCCCATTCATCTTTCTTTCTGCAAGTATTTCTTAATTATTCCCTTTCGTTTCCATGTGTTTATCCTCAGGGTGAGTACACCTGGTTTTTTTTTTTTTTTTTTTTGTACACCTTACTTTATTGTTCATTGATGGCGATTTCACAGAACCCCATGTCCCTGCTAGGTTATTGGTCCACATTTTATTGCTCATTACTATTACCTAACAAGCCTATTTCCATTTCCCCCTGACTGCTAGGAAGTGGACAGTCAAATTTGCTGCTCGTTACATATCTAAATTATCCTGTTTTTGAACCAATTTGGTTTTTTTTCCCCAAGGTATGGAGCATTGTCTAGTAATAATTCATTAGTTTTATTGTGCATGTGTTATATATCGTAACTTTTCTCAAATCTCTTTCAGGGAATAGGTAGGATACAAGAAAAGCACACACATAAAAGATCAGTGATTAAGTTTCGGTTTTAGTCAAAATTACCAGTCCACAAATACTTATACATGTCTTATAAAAGCATTTAAAGTCACATTCCATCAAAAAAATACATTCTATTTTAGCTTATATATTAGCCATTTTCAGGCCTAAAGGACTTTAATGAAAGAATATCAGAGGATCTAAGAACACAATAATGGTTTGTGTCGATTTTAAAGCCAAGATTTATAAAGGCCTATTATTATTCCAGTGACATTTCCTTTCTATTTTTCTACATCAGCAGGAACCTCCTGAGGGAATAGATTGCTGTTTGCTGAGATGTGGCTGTGAGGGAGGCAATGCTGGATGCTAAGTGAGAAACTGCAAAATGAAGTAAAATGACATGTGCAGCTCCTAACACTTCACCTGTCCTATAAATGGGTCTACCTTGAGTAGCCACTACTTTTCCTCAAAACTACAGAAAGTTACACCTAATAAATGTTAGTAAGCCACAGAATTACACTCCATCCAACTAGATGTACTTTGGAAAATTTGTTTTAAAGCAAGACTAAAATTTAATAAAGATCTAAAGAGACATAAAAGCAAATATGCAATCATAGTCATTGATTAATAGATCAGAGACAAATATTTTATGCACTTTAAGTTTTTTCTACAACATGAGTCTAACCCCAACAGCCTTACTTTTACCTGAAGAAAATACACTATTTTTGTGAGATTACTTCTTATTAATTAAAATATTTTATATTTGTATTGTGTTTTTCTGTTTACACAGGATTTTAATTTCATAGGAAGAACAAACAGGTAAAGAATGACAACATGATTAATGTGCATAATAGTACAAAAAGTTAGATTTTTATGAAAGCACAAATCTATAGAAGTGATGGTAGGTAGATGGAATTTATGACTTGATTTATTTTTTTACTTCAAGATAATAAAATGAATTTAAACTTCATGTAATTCCAACAGGAACTTTGTGAGATAGGTGCTAGCTTTATGAGCATTTAATGCACTGGGAAAGTAAGATTAAGAAATGTCACTCAAGACCTTTCATCTAATAAATAGTCAAAGGGAGTTGCAAGCCCAGGCAGCTTGGTTCCCTACAACTTGCCTTTACCCTTGCTCTACTTCCTGGAGAAGTCATCTGCCATGGTGAAAGGGAACTTGGAACAGCATAAAGAAGGGAGGCGGGGCTGAGGTGTAGCTAAGTGGTAGTGAGCTTGCCTAGCACATATGAGGCACTGGGTTCAATTCTCAGCATCATATTAAAAAATAAATTAATAAATAAATAAAGCCATTGTGTCCATCTACAACTAAAAATATTTTTTTAAAATATAAAGAAGGAGGAGGAGGAGGAGGAAGAGAGGAGGAGGAAGAGGAGGAGGGGGCAGGGCTTATTTTATGATCTGGTGCTATCTACTAGGCATGATTTGAAAAAAAAAAGCAAGTAAGATACATCTTAACAATCCTCACCTCACTAACTTACCATATTTAGAAGTTTGCTTTTTAGGATTTGTTTTTAAATGCCACTATTAGATACAGGTCTTCAGAAATGTGCACATTCACTGTTCAACTCCTGCATCTTTAACTGTCAGAGGGATGACAATGAGTCTTCTGACACCTGTGTGAAAGAAGTGAGAGAGGTGTGTCCAGGGTGGTACCTAGACTTAAATTCACTGAGAAGAAAAGGCAACCAAACTAAGCCTGCTTCAAATTTGAGCTGAGGACCAGGGCAGGAAATGAATAGTATGGAGTAGACTCCCCAAACACAAAGACTAGCACCCACAGAAACAGAGACCTGGACAGCAGAAGATCAAATGAGGCCAGAAGGATGGAAAGGAAAAGGCAAGCTTTGAAGGCTTTAAAACTAGGGGCAGAGGCCTTGGTAATAACAAACTGCTGGAAAGCATTCAGAGAAGAATCAGAATAGAAAGGCAGGTTGGTTAATTTGGCACTGTAGGGTGTGGAATCCAGCCAAGCCTTAAAGGCCTCAGGCCTGAGATGGAAGATGGCAATCAACCAAAGGGTAGAAGGTGGCACCAGGTACAACCTTATTCAAAGAACATCCTAGAAAACACACCTGATAGTCAAATCAACAACTGAGAACAGTATCTTATTTATGATTGGGCACAGCAACCTTGCAGAATTTCTAGTTTTACCCCAGAGGCAACTTGACTGGAGGTAACAAGATTGATACACAAAATCTGTTTTCTATTTATACCACCCACAGAAGCTCAGATGGGTTGTGAAAATTAAAATTCCCCTTCAAAAAGAATGATGTGATACTTTCTATTTCTAAAAAAGAAAGACACACACACACACACACACACACACACACTACTGTGACAGAAGACAAGGAGATACTCCTTCAATAATGAGGGGGTGGCATAGGAAATGGAGCTCTCTGGGCAGCATGATCAAAGAAACCATGTTTGTTTGTGAGATTTATTTTTCTATAAGGAAAGAGAGAATTAAAGGATGCACATAAAATCAAAGCAAAGGAAGAATCAGAAAGGGTTTCAGGAGCAGACAGTACACTGAGTACCAATCTGACAGCCAGACACTGTAAAAGGTCTGGTTTGGATCCAAATGCCCAGGCAATCCAGCACTGGGGTAGCTTAGGATCCGTGAAATAAACATGAGAGAGAGGGGACATAAAATGACTGAGCTGAGAGCTAAGTAATAATTCTTAGACTCAGATTTTAACAGTAGCAGTGTACCTCTTAGTGGGAAAAATAAATATTTTATATATATGGAAGAATGATGTGTGTTAATTCCCAAAGGAGGATTAAAGATCTATCGGTAATGCATTACCACTATTTAAACTTTCTCTAAGACTTATTATATTAAGAGCACATTCTTAAGAAGATGATAAAACTACCCATGATACTATATTCTGAAAATGTTTAATTATTTCCTTTATATGTTGTCTCTCACCTTTGTGAAATCTCTATACTGGGCCAAATAGGAGAGACCACTGAGCTTGGTATGCCAGCTCATTCCTAAATATTATCATCACAATTAAGAGTAAATGCTATGCTCTTTGCCAGATTTTTAGGTGCTTGAGCAGACAAATGTCTTAGAAATCTGACTATATTTTTTAGGGAGCTCCCTAAGTCTGTGATGAATAAATGCAGAGAGATACAGCTAGATGGAAACAAAAGTAAGCTCGTATATATTCCCTATGTTGGAAAACAAGAGACTAGTACATTTGGATTAGTTTTTATAACATATTACTTAGCCTACAAGTTTTATTTCTTAAACCTTATTTCAATAATAGTAGTATTATTCATAGTAGTTATCATTCTTTCACGGTTTATACTGTGCTAAGCATGAGGATATTACAATTCCTTACCCCCAAATAGTCCTTTAAGCACAGATAGTCCCAATTTATAGAAAAGGAAACTGAGACCTAGGTATCTTAAGCAATCTTCCCCAAGAACACACAGGGCTGGAAAATGGAAGAAATTGACTGTAGCTCTGTCTGACACTTACATGCCAGAACCCTGAGCTCCTAAGCACAATGTATATAACTCATGGTTCAGTCTTCAAGGAACCCATATAAGTAGTGAAAAGAAAGAGAGAAAAGAATAGATGTAATTCATCATAATATGAGGGAACTCTATAAGACTACACACATTTAGCAACTGCCAGCCTCAGTATGAGCTGGCAGGTATGTTTGCACTGGTCTTTAGAATTGGGAGCAGTCTGGCAGGGGGGGAGGGCTGTGGAGAGCTGGGGGAGAAAGTGCTAGCCAGGAGAGCTTCTCACCAGCTGTTCGGATCCCTTCTCAACACTGGAATCAGTCATTGAATGGAATCACCAGTCAGGAAGATCTTAATTTTAATGCTTTCTTTTCAAAATAGGCCCAAGACCCCTCTTCTCAAGCTTTATTTGGGGTTTCATTAAGCCTCCTTTTTAATCTTTTTAGTGATTAAAAAAATAAGAGTATCAAACCAAAAGAGCTTCAATAAAGATACTCAGAATTTATGTTAAATGATCGATTGTTGGCTTCTATTTTGGGCACCCTAGCTAATTGTACATGAGATCATTGCATATTTCAAAGCAGTTTCCCCAAGTTCATTAACAAGAATCTTGTGTAATTTAATCCAAAGCTTCACTCCAAATATATTGCTTTTCTTCCTTCCCCCTTATCTTGTCACTGAGGAAATTAAACTGAGCAGGAACAAGTTGTTTTTCACAAAGACTACTTGTTAAGATTTAATACTTTGTAATATGCGTAAGATTATATCTATCCAAACAAATTAATTTAACACTTTGGAAGTATCTAACAAAACACAGAAGGTACAAAATCCCTGGTAGAGCAACTGGACCACTCAGTGTTTAACCTGTAGAAATCCCCACACAGGCAGGATGGGTAAAGCACATGTAAGGATGCTCAGTGTAGTATTGTTGTAAGAGCAAATCCTGGAAGCAACATAAATGACCATCAAATGGAAAAAGTAGTTAAACAGGAATCCCATGTAGCAGCTGAAACCAATAAACTCAATCTATATATACATACTAGAATCTCCAAGACTTGTTAAGAAAAAAATCAAATTGCAGAAAATGTGTGGTAAGACATTAATTTTGTAGAAAAACACTCACACCCAATCATGTACATCTGGATCTCATTCTTTCTCTATCCATATATGTATGTATATATGTACATACATATACACACATATATATGCATATATAAATGCACAGAGATTGGTATTTAGGATAATATTCAAAGGAGACTTTATCTATTTCCATCTACTTTATAGTTGTAAAAATAATGAATTTCTATATTACTCACCTAAAGATAAAAAAAAATTAATTTAAATCTAAAATAACAAAATGCAGCTTTAAACTATCAGAAATCAATCTACTGCAAAGCATTTTTAACCAATAATTAAAACCTGTACTTTATAAACTAGCCTGTATTTTATAGAGGCTTTATTCTCCCCCTTTAAAAAGAAAGATGAAACTTTTACATTCTGATGAAAATTAAATGTTGTTAACTACAAACATGCCTGAGAACTCAGTGAAAACAGAATACACACTTGACTCTTTCTGAGCATCACAAAGTGAGTGTTTAAAAAATATTTGAAAGCAAGGAAATGAACCAACCAATAAGTAAATGACAGCCTCTAAATATTATGCTTATATTTCTCATCTCTGGCCAAGACTTAAAATCTGGCAATTGATGTAGAGATATTAGAAAATATTCATGAAAAAATTAAAATCTCTTTTATTCTGGGCAAGATTACTGCATTGATTTGTTAATGGTGCTACGCATTGAATCACCAAAAGTAAATTAAGGTTTATATGTTGAGACTAATTTTTCTAGCCCTGGACATTAAGTCATTAAATTTTCTGTTAAGATTTTTGAACACAAGCAGTGTTAATATATGTTAATTAATTAACATAAAGTGACATTTTAGGGACAGCTTCATAAATCCTCATTAGTCATGAATACATTTTTAAAAAATTCAACCACTGTTTCAAATTAAATGTTTTAATCTGTAAAGCTTTCATTTTAATGCTTGGCTAAGAGTCAAAATTCCACTTCAATTTGGTGTCTACCACATTAGTTTTAATGAAATTCAAAAGTTCCATAATATTTTTCAACAAAAGCCAGTTAATTAGCAAGGAAGCGTAGGTTCAACAACATCCCTACAATAGATTTATTTACAAACCACATATCCAAAGGAAACATCCTCACCATTGTAAAAGACACCCATGAAAAACTCAGTTGGCATTATACTAAATACTGAATACTTTTTCCCTAAAGTCAGGAACCAATAAGGGTGTCTGCTCTTTTCACTTCTAATCAGCATTACATGGAGATTCTTTTCAGGACATTAATAAAAAAATAAATGAACAGGCATCTAGATGAGAAATAAATAAATAAAATTATCTCTTTTTGCAAACAACATAATCTTAAATATAGAAAATTTTAATGAATCCACTACAAAACTATTAAAATTAATAAAAAAAGTTCATCAAGACTAATATACAATATACTAATATACAAAATTTAAGGTAAGGTTCAAGACTAATATACAAAATTTAATTTATTTCTGTATAGTACAAATGAACAAACTGAAAAGAAATTAAAGAAACACTTCCACATATATGCAATAACCTTACATATAATAAAATTATTGGGAATAAGTTTAACAAAATAAGTACAAAATTTATACTGTGAAAAGTATAAAACATTGTTGAAAGAAATTATCACAACCTAAATAAATGGAGATTTATCACGTTTATGGGTTAAAAGATTTAACATCATCAAGATGATATTACTCTCCAAATTGTTCTATAAATTTAACACCATCTTTATCAAAATCCCAGTTAGCTTGTCTGCAAAAATTGACAAGCTGATCCTAAAATTTATATGAAAATTCAAAGAAACCACAGTAGCAAAAACAATTTTAAGAATGAAGAAAGAACTTGAAGAACTCATATTTCCTAAATTAAAAACTATTACAAATCTACAGTACACACAATAATTTGGTATTGTCATGAGGATAGAAGATAGATAAAATGATTTAGACTTAAGAATCCATTATAAATACACCTTTATATTTATGGTCAATTAACTTTTGATAAGGATGTCAAAAAAAATTCAATGGGGAAAATAGTTTTTCAACATATTGTTCAGCCACACCTGGATATCCACATACAAAAAAAAATGAAGCTGGAGTTTTATCTCCCATTACATTTTCAAAAATCAACTCAAAATGGATCAAATAGACTGACTTTCCTAAACGAAAGAGCCAAAACTCTACTACTTTTAGAAAAAAACATTGGTCTTCATGAACTTGAATTAATTTGGGTTTCTTCTGGAACTCAAAGCCCAGCAATAAAAGATAATTATACTTTGTCAAATTTAAAATCATTTGAGAAAAAAGCAATGCTGACTTCAAATTATACTACAGAACTGTAGTAATAAAAATTGTGTGGCACTGGCATCAAAACAGACACATAGACCAATGGTACAGAATGGAAAACACAGAGACAAATCCACACACCTGCTGTCATCTGCTTCTTGACTAAGGTGCCAAAAACATACATTGGAGGAAAAAAAACCTTTTTAACAAATGGAGCTGGGAAAAGTGGTAATCCATATATAGAACAATGAAACAAGACCCTTATCTCTCACCAGTAAAAAATCAACTCCAAATGAATCAAAGACCTAGGAATTAGTCTAGAAACTATGCAACTCCTAGAAGAAAATGTAGCATCAACACCTCAGCTTTAAGGCACAGGCAACAGCTTTCTCAATAGAATCCCTAAAGCTCAGGAAATAATGCCAAGTGTTAATAAATGGAATGGTACCAAATTATAAAGCTTCTGCATAGCAAAGGAAACAATTAGGAATGTGAAGAGAGAACCTATAGAATGGGAGAAAATTTTTGCCATCTACTCTTTCAACAGAGAATTAATATCTAGAAAACATTAAGAACTGAAAAACAAAAACAAAACAAAAAACATTTACACCAAAAAATTTAAAAACCCAATTAATAAATGAGCAAATGAATTAAATAGACAATTCTCAAAAGAACAAATACAAATTATCAATATGTGAAAAACATGTTCAACATCATTAGCAATTAGGGAAATGTAAATCAAAACTACAGGGAGATTTCATCTCATGTGTCAGAATGGCAGTCATGAAGAATACAAATAATAAGGATTCAGGTTGTAGCCCAATACTGGATTCAATTCTCAGCACCACATAAACAAACAAACAAATAGTTATTAGGTCCATCTACAACTAAAAAAAGAGTACAAATAATAACAAACGCTAGAAAGGATATAGAGAAAAAGAACACTTTTACATTGTTGGTAGGATTATAAACTAGTGTAACCACTTATGGAAATCAATATGGAAGTTCCTTAAAAGACTAGGCATGAAACCTCCATATGACCCAGTATACCACTTCTCAGTATTTATCCTGATGAATCAAAAGTCATCTTACTACAGTGATACATGCATACCCATGTTTATAGCAGCACAATTCACAATAGTCAAACTATGGAACAATCCTAGGTGTCCATCAATGAACGAATAAAGAAAATGTGAGTGTGTGTGTGAATGTGTGTATACAGATACATAGATGATAGATAGATAGATAGATAGATGTGTGTGTGTGTACACAATGGAGTTTAATTTAGCCATAAAGAAAAATAAAATTATGTCATTTTCAGGAAAATGGATGGAACTAGAGACTATCATGTTAAGTGAAATAAGCCAAACACATAACAACAAGGGTAGTGTGTCTTCTCTCATATGTGCAAGCTAAAGATAAAAAAGGAAAAGAAAGGTCAAAAGGATATCATGAAAATGAAAGGGAGATCAGTATGAAAAAAGAGACCTGAGGTGGGAGGAAAGAAGGGAAGGGGAAAGTGCTAGAGAGTGATATTGGCCAAATTATATTGTTATATTGTGTGCATGTATGAATACATAACAATACATCCCATCATTATGTATAATTATACTACACTAATAAAAATGTAAAAAAAGGAAAATTAAACAAACAAAATAAAATCATTTGTCCTTCAAAGGATACTATCAAAGAAGTGAAAAGATTTCTCATATATTGAGAAAAGGCATTTGAAAATTATGTTTGACTTGTACCTAGAATATATTAAAATCTTTTACAATGTAATAATAAAAACTAAACAATAAAAGGACAAATGAGCCAATTAAAAGCATGTAAAAGATATAAAAAGACATTTTTTCAAAGAAGATATACAAATGCACAATAACACATGAAAAGAAACACAACCTCTTTGTCCATCGGGGAAATGCAAATGAAAACCACAATGAAATTCCATTCCACAACCATTAAGGTGGCTATAATCAAGAGGACAGATAATAAGAAATGTTAATAAGGATGCAGAAAAATTCATATCCTCATACACTGTTGATGAGAATGTAAAATAATGTATCCACAGTCAAGGAGTTCCTCAGAAAATTAACCATAGAGCTACTGTATTAACCAGCATTTCTACTCATAGGTATAAACTAAAGGGAAATAAAAATAATATATAAATATCTATAGGATATAAAATAAATATAAATATCTATAGGATCCCCCTGCATATAAGACATACATTTCTAACATCATAAATGAAGATAACACAGAATCATTTGATGAAGCAATATCAAGAAACAGATTAATATTGTATAATTCTGTTTTCCCCATTCTATCAAAATGAATACAGATATTGTAACAGCGATATTTGTATAGGATTTGTTTTATAGCTTATGCTTTTGTATGCGTAAACTCATTGTCAACTACCTCTGAGCTGGATATCATTATTTTCATGTAGCACATGAAGAAACTTAGGCTTTGAGGGTCTAAACCTACTTGAACAGGAGGATACAAGTAAAGGAAGATGTGAATAACCAGTCCTGGACCCATGTACCCACATACCATAGGGTCAGGAGTACAGAACAACAGAATTGGACATGAAACAGGTACCAACCCTGTTCATTTTGAACACTTCCTGAAAAAGAAAAACATGTCCTGAGCATATTTTGATGCTATCTAAATGAAATGTTCTTACTTATCTAGTAATTACTTTCTAAAAGTAATTTAACACTATTTACTATTCCTTCCTTTTTTACTCTGTTTCTTTTCATGACTTTGTCCTCTGTCATCTCCTCTTTTGCATTTCTTCTGCATTGCTTCATTTATGTAAAGGTTTCCTCCTACTTTAGGAAGACACTCAGTGTATCTAGCCCTGTAAGTCTTTACTTCTGCCATAGCTATTGAACTGATTGCTCAACAAGAACACCCCACTGATCCTCATATGTAACATTACCAAATGAAATTGTGTATCTTCCCCGCTTGTCTTCCAACATTCCCAGTGTTAACTTACAACATCACCATTCTTCCTATTAATGGTCAAATATTGAGGGAAGAACCTTTTAACTACTTTCTTTCCCCCTTCCCTGGCCAATCAGCAATCAGACACTAGTCATGTTACTCAGGAACCCACCATCTTCTCCATCTAGTCCAGTGTTTCAAAACTACACATATCTACCCTTAAATACCTCCTGTGTGCCTGGCTCTTCAATCCTTCTTTCTCTGTTACTTTCGTACCTGCCTCCTTGCTACTGCCATCAGAGTCACCATTCTTAAAGATGAGTCCTCTTTCCAAAGCCTTCAAAGAATCCCCACAACCCACAGATTCCTTAGCACAACCTCCAACCCCATTTCAGGGTCTGGTCTCAATTCACACTATTAGGCTTCCCCTAAAAATGGATTATTTGATGCTTCTGAAGCTCACCAATGTCTATACCTTAACCCATGTAAGGCCATGTTAGGGATGGAATGTTCTCATCCCTCTCCTAATTGTCTTTCAAAGTTCTGCTTAAACATAATGTCATCAAGGAAGCTCTTTTCAGTACCACCTCTACTCCAAAGCTCTTTCTTAACAATTCTATCATGTTTTATTTTTCTTATCCACTTTACTCATATTTATCTTATAGTCAACATGTATAGGTATCTCCCCCACTAGATTACAATTTTATTTTTTTCAAATTTCACCCAGCTCTTATCATATAAATGTGGCATAAATATTTACTGAAATTTGCTATCACCTATTGAAGAGCATTAACAAATGAAAAGCATTAAACTGACAGGTAGCATGTGACATTATACAGCATCAGATTGGCTTCTGGAAGAAAAGAAAAAAGAAGTATACTTTCTATCTTTATTGCTAGATAATGTTCCTAATGTAAAAGTTGTAAGGGAGTAAATATATCTTAGTAGAAATTCTGAAGGTTACATTATAGCAGTAGAACAAACTACAAAATTGTTTCATCTCTTTCATTTGTTATTACAGTACCAAAAAAGTAATCTTATTTATTTTACTTTTTAGATCCTTGTATAATCAAAATGATTCTTTAAGAATCACACAGCTTCAAGAGGGAAATGGAGACTCTTATGATGCTGTTTCTGTACAAGTGCCCAATTTTGACCCTCAGATGTAATCAATAATATGACCCAGAAGCCCAAATACTTCAACTCAATTTCCCTAAATGATCTGCAACTTCTGACTTGCATGGTGATGGCTATTTTCTAGACCTGCCATAGATCCTATAAATGTGAACTCAAATGCTTCTTTTTTTTTCCACTTTAATACTGCAAGATAACTAAGCAGTTTTTAATAGAATAGGTCAGAAAGAAAGTTTGCCAAGCTAACTTCTCCCTTTGTCAAAAAAGCACAAGAAAGCATCATAGCAATAGATCAAAATGAAAGCATAGAAAATATTAAACATAACATCCTGTCCTACAATGCTTGACTTTCAAATGTAATAAATTCAACTCACTTAGTTTGAATAAAAGAAAGACTTAATTATAAGCATTAATTCCACCTAGATGAGACCATTTGGAACATTAAAACCCTCTGCTCTATCAAATGATGTTACAAAGAATTAAACATAAAAGATGAAAAACTGACTTCAAGTATGTTAATTTTATCAAGAATTAGGAATATGTATATAACATAAATATTCACAAATATAAATTTGCAAATCTCCAAGATATCACTGGAGTAAATTCCATTACTTCCCTTTCGGTCAATAACAATTTGAATTATCTCAACTAAAAACTCACAACCAAAGGGAGGGGAAATCTCACTCTTCAATGAAGCAACTCATGTTAGAGTACCAATTATAAATTAAACAGCATATTCCCTTTAAATTACCTGGAGTTCATTGGTTCATTAGTGTTTTGACACAGAAATAACGTGTTATTCACCTATTTGTCCATTTTCTTAATCACATATGAAGAACATTATTAACAATGTTTCTTAATAACATATTACATAAAATAAGAAGCCATATTATTATATAATTTCCCCATATATAAAAATGTTTTATGTGGAAAACTAATCTCATTTTCTTATTAAAAAAATCCATCCATCCATCCATCCATACATACATCATTCATAAATTTATCTCAATGCTGATTAGATTACTAGAATATCTATCTGTTCCTTAATTTATAATAGATTTTCTGGGGTGTTTTTCTGGGGTAATTATTTCAACAAACCTCAAAAATTTTTTCATGTTTATTTTAGAATATTAAATGAAATTAAATAAAATAAAAACCATAAAACTGAGTGTAAATAATGAGCTAACATAGGTAATATTTAATATGTTATATCTAAAGGAGATAATTATCACACAATAGTTTGTGCCTAATAAATTATAATCAATTTTAATTTTAATCAAAACTCTGAAACTTGGGGCTGGGGTTGTGGATCAGTGGCAGAGCATTTGCCTAGCATGTGTGAGGCACTGGGTTCAATCCTTAGTACAGTATACAAAAATAAATAAAATTTTATGATGTCCATCTACAACTACAAAAAAAAAATCTAAAATTTTTTTTAAAAAACCCTCTGGAAGTCTAACAAAATTCTTTAAAATTGCAAAGCATATCAAAATATAAATGGGTACCTTGATACACCAGATATCTCTAAGAGAAATGATTTGTATATTATAGAGGCAAAAACTAATCCCTCCAAAGAGAAAATAATGTTTTTCTCTTCTCAAGGCAAACAGATTGAATTACTAACTTCTACAATCAAATAACTCACTCATATCACATGCAAAGCAATACCACACATATCCTGATGCAAAGTCAGCATAAAACTAATTATTAACATTCAGCATTCTGGAAAGCAAAAAACAGAATGATTTTTTGTAGAAAATGCTGAAACTGCAGCCAGACAACCACTCATAGTCTATATTGATGATTCTTACAAAGCTTCCAAATCTGAAACTTACTAATATTTGTTAGTATAATAATTATATAATATAATAATTTGTCTGATATTATATATTATATAGTTATATTCAAGTAATCAGGTTTTTAGAAACTCATTCTATCTCTGTCTATGTTTTGAAAAAAAACAATACTTAGAAAAGAAAAAAATTAATTTGGTATAATTATCAAAAATAAATATACCCCAATGCAACAAATTACTACTTGTCATGTTATTTATTCATTTATATCTAAAGGAGATAAACCAGCTCCTTCTTATGTCTATTCCTTTTACTGATTCCACAATCACAAGGATTAATTTACACTGTATTGGGAGTTCACATGAATTAGACCACAGAAGACCATTTTGATAGGCAGAGTCATCCTAGGATGACTCACAGGATTTTGGGGTGCCTTGATCAGAAGTCGGACATGAAATCCTGCGTTGTAGCTGGTCTTCAGTACACAGTGATTCTTTGTCTCTCTAGTAAAGCAAAAATACATAGTGTGAGAAGGGGAGAGTGAAGGAGTTATGAGGAAGGAGGATTTTTCTTGCCCCTTGAATTCAAATTTCCTTAACACATCTCATGCCCCAGTGCATTCCCAGAGGTGCTTCATCCAATCCAAAGGTAACCCTAGAGCTTTTCATCATCCTTCTCCATTCCCTTTTCTCCCAGAAAATAAAGCCCCACTAACATGTTAAGGTATCAAACATTGGAGGTTTAGATCCAATTCTACACCTTATCCACCTTACCTTTCCAGGGTTCTGTGACTAAGACACAGGCATGGGTTAGCACAGAGAATATTCAAAACCCCTGATGGGGAAAATCCTCAATTACCCAGGATTCAAAACAAGTCCTTTCCTTCTGAATGACTTTATTTCTATTGCAGAGAGAAGTTTTGTAAGACAAAACAAAATCACGGTTTTTCTTTTGACACCTGCTGAGGTTTCCTCACCTTTCTTTATCTCAGGCAGCTGCTTAAACTTCTCATCAGCACTTACTTTAAAGCATCTTTGGGTCCAGTATGATGAACACCTAAGGTCAAGTTTGGCTCAAGCAATTCTCACCCAACAGATCAAGGAGGTGATTGTGATATCTGTGGCAAGACCAAAAGTCTCACTGGAATAAGAAGGTGCCATATCACCATAGGGTTGTGGTCTTTTTACTAAACAAAGTTTTGATTGGCTCCTAGAGAAAATTCTGGCTTTCCCAATAAAAATGTGAAAAAAATCTACTTACATCTTTCCTATCCTTTTATTAGAGCATATATGATTGGATACACTCTGACTAATAAGTTAAAAAGTAGTGGAGTAACATCATTTTCACTAATTTCAGTAAGATCATTTGCACTGATTTCAGAGATGAAGCAGACTCTTGTTTTTTAAAGGATTTTACTATTAATCTTATAACTTTTCTATTTTCAAACACAAGCAATGATATTTACCAAGCAAAATAAGATAGTTGGAATGTGATTGCACTGGTCTTCTCTGACCTCCCTTACTGACTAAAATCTCATTTCCTCTATAGGAAATTTATGCAAATATATTTCTATTTGTGTTAGGGATGGCTGATAGTATGAAGCAGAAATGCATACAAATCAGTGGAAGAAAATAAATGACATTGCAGGTTAGGCATGATGGCACCCTCTTATAATCCCAGAGACTTGGGAGACTGAAGTAAGAGGATCCTAGCCTTGGCAACTTAACTAAATCTTATCTCAAAGTGAAAAGGGGGCTGAGGATGCTCCTGGGTTCAATCCCCAGTAAAACACACACACACACACACACACACACACACACACACACACACCATTACAGATTTTCACAGGAAAAAGAGCAAAGTGTAGCCAAAGCTCTGGGAACTGAAAATGTTGATATCTCTGGGGTAATACCTTCCCATTTGCCACTCCCTGAACAATCAGTGTCCTCTGATTATTTCAGTAATATGGCTTCCCTTTCCTCTCATCACTTTGTTCTGCTTGTACCTTTATCTCTCAGTGACCCTATTCTCATATGTCTTATAGATTTTCTTCCTAAAAGCTGTTAAGACTCTCAGAAATCCTAGTTTAAATTCTAAAGAGAATACATTTGGCTCATATCATCTGTATGCATGAGCCTCTGAGTGAGGAGGTCTGGGGAAAAAAGACATATCCAGAGAGACCAATATGGTGGCTTAGGCCTTACCCTTCAGCAGGATCCATGGAGTGAGTCCATTCTAAAGGTGTTAGTAAGAGGGGTGATTCAGTTTAATTTGATGCTGCAAATACATGAGTACTTCACATGTTATAGGCAGGGGGTAAAATATAAATCACCTAAAAACTTGTAAAATTCTAAGACAGCCTTGAATGAGACGGGCTATAGAAATAGAGACTATGTATAAATAGCCATTGATGGAGGCTATATTTTGAGATGTGCTTCTTTTTCTATTCTTTTTCAGAACACAAGTTTTAGAATTTTCCTTGAACTTCATTTGGGTTGCTTTATGCTTCTTCCATAATGCCATATGACAACCATATTTCGGTATCCAACATAGTTCTCTCCCTCCATTCTACTCTTTTTTTTTTTTTTTAAGAAAAACTATAGGATTGTCCCAAACATCTCGGCTCACATAAATCTTACATATTAATTGTCTCTTTGTCCATAACCATAATCACATGTACCATGTGATATGTACCATGATCATTTGTACCATGATCATTTCCATGTTGGGATTTTTATCCTCTCTTTCCTTTTGCTTAGAAATTCTGCCCCACCTTCTTTTCCAAAATATAGCTAAACCTCAAAATCCATCTCACCTTCTCTGTAAGATCCTCCATGATTAATTAAATTAACTAATTTTTTGTTATTTCTCATTTGTTAAGTATTATTTAAAATGAAACTACAGATATATGAGTAGGTTGGAGAATTAAAGAAGAGGTAACATTAGGGATAGATTATTGTGATTACTTCCTAAGACAATGTAAATTGGTGAGAGGGGGTCAAAATGTTTTCACCTAGAAAAAAAAATATATCAGCTTCTCTGGCAGAGAAGAGAGGCCATGCAGCAGGATTCTAGCCAATGGGATTAATTAAGTACATTGAGCAATTTCTCAGACAGAAAGAAAATTCAACTAGGAATGAACCCTTCTACTTTATCCCCCCTTTTTTTCTGCCTGGAATTGGAGATTGGGCTGCTATATTGAAATTATAAGAAGATCACAAGAAAAAAGGAGCACATTTATAGAACCTAAACTTTGTGATATGTTAGCCAGCAGCCAACTTCCCAAAAAGCTTCTAACTAGTTAGAAAAATGAAACAAAATATTTAAACCACTGGTTTGGCAGGATGGGACTTGTTATCCAGATAACACAATTCTTAATCCATTCACACAAACTACCTGGATCTTTTCCTAAGTTAGTGAAACTATTTTAAAAAGTTCCACTTACCTGTTTTTATAGCTATTGTATTAAAGAGTTGAGGAAAAGACAACTAGGGTGAATTAGCTTCCCCACCATCTGTCCTTCAGACTTATTCTTAAATAAGACTTCTATCTTGGAATTCAAAGTCATAGCTCAGGGGTTGTTCTATTTTCCTTTCCTGAATGATGAGATGTCAAAGAAAAAAATGGAAAGCAAGTCCAATGCAGTGAAACAGTCTGGCTAATAATAAGAGTGCTTCAGATTTCACCAATTTGTCTCATTCTTCAACCAATCCTTTCACAAGTGATGATTTTTCAAGGATAAATGGAAGATCCTTTGAAAAAGTTTAAGGCAAGTGACAGAATCCACTGAAAATCTGTGGCCAAGGCTTCTTCTGAAGTCTAACCCAGAGTATTCTTACAGCATGTTACCCTAATGTATCTAATCAACAACTATCATATTCAACACACATATTAAATTACATGCTCATGAAATGTATTTTTAAATAAAGAGTATGTTGTGCACTGAAATTTCCTCAACATTTTACTAATATTAGCCCATGCACACTCTTTTTTTAAAGAGAGAGAGAGAGAGAGAGAGAGAGAGAGAGAGAGAGAGAGAGAGAATTTTTCAATATTTATTTTCTAGTTTTCGGCGGACACAACATCTTTGTATGTGGGGCTGAGGATCGAACCCAGGCCGCACACATGCCAGACGAGTGCGCTACTCCTTGAGCCACATCCCCAGCCCCCATGCACACTCTTAATACTTCCAAATTAAAATATTTTTAAAAAGCAAAAACACACCCAAACAAAAAACAATTAAACTACCTGAAGGCACAACATTTTGAAACAACCCAATATTTGCTTAACATCTGTGAACATGAACTAATGTATTTGCTGATTTGATAAACCAAGTATTTATTTTCTTATTTTAAGCTGAAATACATCACAAATAAATTAGCTTTTGAATCTTGTGGCATTTGTTGTGAACAGTTTTCCATGACAGTCTAAGAAAACCTATGGTAAATAGGATTTCCTTTCCCAATGAAGAAAAATATATTAAATATCACTTAAAAATAGTCGTGACTTTGTAAATGCCCTTGTGTCAATGTCCTTCCTATTCATAGATGACTGTGTTTGTGCGCTGGCTTAACTGGAGACACTGCTCATGTTGCCAGGAATTCTTGCTATGATACAACCATAGGAAGCCTGGGCTTTGTTCCAAGAAACTGGAGCTGGAAAAGTCATCCCCAGCCTTTCAAGAGAATTACTCAGAAAATGTTCCATACAGTAGTTTGTCCTTTATCCATAGTCACTGATAATAAGACTATTCTCTTGGCATTATTCTTCTGATACTATATTCTGCTAGCATTTCTCCAGTTCAGAGGAGAGTGAGACTTCCAAATCTGATAGGTACCTGCTGACATGGCCCCACTGATATGTCTACCTGAATTTTTCCTGAGGTGTTCAGAGGAAACTCCACCAGATGCCAAAATATCAATATTAAAGTGTGTGTTAATATCACATACTTTCAGAAGCCACTGTGTACAAGAGGCATAAGGTCACACACAAGTGAAAAGGCAGAATTATCAACCCTTGTTATGAACATTCTGTCACTCCAAATTGAAAATTACAGAGGTGCAATAAGCTGATAGGTCATCTGGCAGCAAACAAACATATACTTATTGTCTTCCAATCTAAACAGTGGAGCTATCCCCTCCTGACTTACATGCCAAGCTCTTCAAAGACTTCATCTCACAATTACTATCATCAGTAAAGTACAAGAGCACTGCCAGTGTCATAGATCCTGGAGCTAGCTCTGGGAGAAAAAGATGAGGACTTCAATTCTTCTCAGTCATTTTTATTGACTGCCTAAAGGGAACATGACTCTAACAGATGCAGGGGTGATGCATAGTTCTAATGGATTCCACATGACTCTGCACAAGGCAAGTAAAGATTTCAGAAGGCAACAAGACAGATTCACTGAGGCCAGAGATGTGTGATCCCTGATGCTATTTACAAATTTTAAAAATACTTATTAATCATGCAGTCTAACACATTCATATTTCCTAGTATTGTTTCCAAATATTCCTACAATACACTATAAACAGCTTTTCTTTCCTGGAATTTAACATTGATATTACTTTAAAACTTGTTCATGGACTTGCTTTCATCACTTTTTAAGATTTATCTTCCTTTAGCAGATGTCAAAATTTATCATTTCTAAATTTAGAAGGATGATGGAAGAGGTAAAATTCCATTATATAATTTAACTGATTGTTCAGTCAGAAAAACAAATAGAATTTGGGAGTTCTATATTCTATTCTAACTACAGATAATTCTTTATATTTGTTCCAATAAAGATACAAGAATAGGCTTTTGGTAAAGCTGGCCTTAGCCACAATTGCTTTCCCTCTGGCTATGGAATACTAGTCCATAATCTCTGTTATTAAATTCTCAAAACATCAAATAACCTACACTGTGATTAATGAGGATAATGGAGCATGAATAGTAGAATTCATAGGTGTTAACTCTGAAGAAGTTTCTGAGACCTGGTAATAACACTGGAGACAAGATTTTACATGGAAACCTAAAAAAGTACTTAACTAGTATACCAAATAGTAGTAATATAAATAAATACCTTTCTAATTAATCACTTTTGCTCAACTGGTTATAATAGGCAATACTTAGAAATTAATGAAGTTTGATTGAATACTGGAGGTCCCAGAGCACACTGGGAAATTAAAACCAAATTTACCACTAAATTGTAGCACAAAGGAAAGAATAATCAGGACTCCAAACTGTCTAATATTAGAGATGTCCCCTGGCTCTCCATCTTCTCTTATCACACAGGAATTTCAGGAAATTCATAAGAAACTTTACATATTGTTCAAATGTGCTAGAGGCCTAGAGAATATGGACAAGAGATAGAGCCTTCAAGACACTTTCCAAGGCTAAGCCTTACACAAACGGACAGGACTGATGTCAGAAGAGGACCCTAAAGAGCTTCTAGTTTCCCAAATAAGTTACACTGCACTTGAGTAGAAATGGGAGAAAAACTGAGATAAATATATATATATATATATATATATATATATATATATATATATATATATATATTAGAGGAAGAAGACTGGGTGCATGATTGAGAAATTGAAAGGAAAGATCTGTGTTCAATGGTTGAGGTCATGGGGCAAGGATTTGTGTTTTATTCAGCAATGCACATCCAGTTTGAGGCACATAATAAGATAGAGGAAAGAAGGAAGGAAGGAAGGAAGGAAGGAAGGAAGGAAGGAAGGAAGGAAGAAGGGTGAAAGAGAAGAAATGAGGAATCAGTTTATATGATCCTTTTTCTTTGTTTAATATTTCCACTAGTATGGGATACTTCAGTGGGTGATCTAAGACATGATTTAGGTGATCATGGTACATTAAAAACTCAATTAGACAGTGACAAGGGTTTTCTCTTTAGAAAGTAATAATATTAAGGATAAAATATCTTTTGGTACTATTAAGTCTTTACAATCTTTCCATCCTTATTTAAACTGGAGATGGATGTTCTCAGGAACTAAGCCTCCAGGTAACACCAACTAGCTCAAACTGTATACCTATTTGTATAATTGCTAAGTATTTTAGGAAAGGAAACTGATTTTAATGTGTTTATTAGTGCATTTGAGTTATATAATGTGCATTGGGGTACATTTTGACATAATCATACATTCATGGAAGATAATTTGCTCCACTTCAGTCCCCAGTACTACTTCTTTCTCTCCCCTCCTCACTCCCCTGCTCCTCTTCCTCTACTTTACTGATATTCCTTCTATTATTTATAGTATTTTTATTGATGCTTTATAGATACACAAAAGGTGAAATTCACTGTGATATATTCATATTATGTATGTAGCATTATTTGGTCAATTTCATTCCACTGTTCCTCCCTTTTCCCTCCCCCTCAATCTTCTTCCTCTACTCAGCTGATCTCCCTTGTTTTCATAGGATACCACTGGCCCACAGCTACTTGTTTTTTGTTTGTGTGTGGAGTGGGGAGGTTGCCAAGCAAATCCAAATACAGTCTTTAGTTTCCTGGTGAGAAACTTAAGTGCAAGTGTAACAACTACATTTTCCAATGTCTTCCATAAATTTTATGTTCTTACTGAAAGGGACACCTGCTACAGTCTCCTATTCGTTCACTTAACCTTCTATTATTAAGCTAATTTAGAAATACTAAATTACTAAGCTAAAGAACAAATGGGTCTCAGCAATAAGAGGCCTAGTCATAAATTTTGAAGCCAATAATCAGCCCCAAATCCCTTAACATTAAAATTCATTTGGAAGGTTAATAATTGATAGATTGCAAAGTAAACTCAGCAACAGCCTGCATTATCTAAATTAGGAACACAACTAGAACTAACTTGCAACATTTAACTTCAGACTTTCAAAACCAGGATTTAAAAAAAAGGGCTTAGACAGAGTTTCCTCAATCAATAGCTAATGACATATGTCACTGAACAGTCAGTAAAAATGCTGGTTAACAATAAGAAGATTAATTGTTCTATTTTTAAAAAGCACAAGTTAATTGCCACAGTACAATGCTATTTAAAAATAAATAAAATATACACACTCACTAATCAAAATGGATTGTAATCATTTCCATTTTTACAAAGGATTGATTAGCCTGTAGGCTCCGGCATGAACAAACACTGATATAGAACCATAATTTAAAAGGAAGAGGGATATTATGGTGAATTGTTCATTACCCTTATAATTGATTTTACCTGATTCTTTTCTCTCCTTTCCCTGTAACTTTATTAGCTTTTAGTCACTTCACAATAATTAAGACTGATATTTATTGGCTTTCAACCATTTCTCAATAATTGAGACCTTGGTCTTGAGGCGGAGAGAGAACTAAACAAAAGTAAAACTCATTCATCAATCTAATCCAATCAGTGCCACCTCTTGCATCCTTACACAGCCACAAGAAGCCACAGCAAAAACCCAACAGCTCAGAACAATAAATACCTAGTATCACACATTCAGAATCGAGAATCACTGAAATATTTTTCTACATAAAATAAGTCATACTAATGTTGAAATGCTCTCTAACTATAAAATCCTTTGCCTCACATGGGTGCTATTGTTTAATACAATAACTCCTACAAATATATTCCCAGCTTACTGGAAGAGTGATATGTAAATAAAGCATTATTGCCATAACATCTCCCTTAATGATCTAGAAAAGGCAGTAAATCGTAAGCTGATGGATTCACAGATGGCACTAAATTGTGAAGTGTTGCAAACAGCCCTAAAGGCAGGAAAAATTACACCAAAAAGGCCTAGCATACTTAAAATAAGACCAAAGCATTTTTAACCTTATGGGGAAAAGAAAGTGACATTTTTTTAAGTGCCCAAAAGATAGTGTCCAGCCATAAATGCTACAATCAGCATGTAAAAATATGCCAAACAGAATAATTTTTAGTTCTTAATATCAATTAACATGCCACCATACTTTGAAGGAGGACTGGTATATGAAGTTTATAATCAACAGAAAAAAAAAGTACCATGATTTCATTTAAAAGTGCAATGGGTTCAGGTTTCTGTTTATAATTTTGAAAGAATGCAAAGTTCCATTTAATTTATAGATAGGAAACTATCTCCACTGAGGAAATTTATTTCAAGTAAATCTCCTTCATCCTAAGCAGTTTTTGTTGTTGTTGTTGTTTTGTTTTGTTTTGCTTTTGCCTACTTAGGCAGAGCCATCTCTCTGCTCAGATATTTTCAAATGGACCAAAACAGGTATACCACTTATGCGCCCCAAGCTTGGGGTTCCAGGTGGCTTTGAGATTGTCTTCTACTTCTCAAGGTGACTAAGTGAGCACATGTCAGACATGCAGTTAGAAATACAGTCTGTATCAGTGGTGACAGAAGAAAGTAGACACTGATATTACCACCACCCCGGGCTTCCATCCTCTATGGTCTGTCCTGTACATTTGGAGAAATTTAGATCCATTTTTCTTTTAGATTTTTCATAGTTGTAGATGGACAGCATGCCTTTATTTGTTTATTTTTATGTGGTGCTAAGGATCAAATACAGTGCCTCACACATGCTAGGCAACTGTGCTCTGCCACTGAGCAATAGCCCCCAATTTAGATCCATTTTTAATATCAAAACATTTCAATATCAAAGAATATTTTCGCATGGCTTCCACTCCACCTATTGATACTTTTATTTGTCCAGGTGGCAAACAATAGTTTCTGTCTTTGAGGTCTTGGTGAGCCCAAGAGAAGCTGTATATTCTCAGGAACCAGGCTCATATTTCTGTGCTTACCCAACCAACATCTCTAATCACTGAAGTCTGACAATTGAGGTCTTATTGTGAAACAGGTTTCCAATGCAGGTGTTAGTGAGAGAAGGTGCAATTGAACTTTATTATCTCAAGGAATTTATTTGCACACAAAATTGTTTAATAGTGATCAAAAAGAAAAATTATTTGATGTATCTGTCAGGATTAATGTCAGTAACCCTGGATCCTAGAAATGGGTCTAAATCCAATAAGTAAAAATAAATTGATTAAACATATAGTTTATTTTTCCCTGACAAAAAAAGAGAAAGACTGGAGCTCATAAGCCCAGATCTGGTATGTCATCCTCACCTGCACCTCTGATGTTCAAGATGGTGGGTTGCATTATGTCATGTCCACACTGTATCCCATTGGCCAGGACTTGGTCACTTGTCCATGCCTTGCTACAGGCAGACTGGGGAAAAACAACAACAACAACATCTAAACAAAACAAAACAAAAACCTTTATTCCAGATATCCATGTGTCCAGGTAAAAATCGGGGGTTCTGGTATGTCTGTTACTGAATAAGCAGAGAGAGAATAGATTCTGGAGAACAACTAGCAGTCTCTACTTCAACTAAGAATCCTGTATTGGCATAGAAAAGATGGCAGATTAGAGGCACCCCATACTCACTCCCTTCTTTATAAAATAAAATCAGAACAACTACTCATTGAGGTGAAAAAATGTGGGAAAATACTGAAGTTCAATAGTGGATAGAGATCTGGAGAAACCCAGAGACTTCAGATATCGGAACACAGGACAAGACAGTGTGCACCCTTGCATCAATCACACAGCAGTGAAGCAGAGGGCAGGGGTAGAAGTGAAAGGAGAGACCCAGCAAGCACTAGACAGGATTCAGCACTGCAGAAGTTCAGTCTGAACAGACAGTGGACCCAGGAGCTACACAGCAATCTGGCATTAGAGAAGTTCCCTTATACTTCCTAGTGTATGCTCAGTTCTGTAACAGGGAACCTCCAGAGCAGTTTTGTCTAAGCTAGCTGCTCTGGGAGTCAAAGGCCCCTGAATTTTCCTATCTCTAAGAACCCACAGTAAACACTACATCTCTGATTCAGAGGTTTCTGCCTTGAGACTCAGTTTGGCACTGGAGGAAAGCCTCTGAAATAAACCTGCTAAAAATTCTGTTTGGTAGGAAATTACCTGTAAGGGAATGTCCCCATTAAGAATTGCACCTTAGGCCAGGAGTAGTGGTGTACATCTGAAATCCCAGTGGCTCAGGAGGCTGATGCAGGAGGATCAAGAGTTCAAAGCCAGCCTCAGCAACATGAGGCACTAAGCAACTCAGTGAGACCCTGTCTCTAAAGAAAATATAAAATAGGACTGGCGATGTGGCTCAGGGGTTGAGCTCATAAGCCCAGGTCATCCTCACCTGAACCTCTGCTGTTCAAGATGATGGTTCAATCCCCAGTACCAAAAAAAAATAAAAAATAATGGCATCTTAGGAAACCAGCTGCAAGAGTTTGAGGGAATGAAGAGGGGATGACTATTGGAGCAGCAGAGTTGTGGGAAGTAGATTATGTGGGGCCTGCTGCTATTCCCTGAGTCCCATCACGGAATGTTGAAACCCTACCTGCCTTCTAAGTTGGCATCACAGCATCACAAAAGGCACCAGAGATCCTAACATGCCACAGCGTCCAGGGTTAGCCCTGCCTTTGGAAGGAACAGGGCAAATATCTCTGGAGTAAATCTCTGCTGAGGGAGCTCTGCATTCTACCCTAGTTTCTCTGGCAAGCAAGGTCCCGAAATATGCATGGGTGGAGAGCAATAGGACTAAAGACCTGCTCTGGACATTCAACCCCACAGCAATAGTAGAGACAAATAATAGAAAGGCTGTGGACACTTCACCAGCAAGGGACCTCAGCATAGGATACTCCCAATACTCCCATTCATTTCAGACCATATGTTTCTGAACAAAACTGGAAAATTAACTGCAGAGTGTATGTTCTATATAGACTTCTGTCTACTTCACACCTGCCTATACCATTAGTGGGATGCCACTCAAACAAGATCTAAGGAGAAAACAGGTCGCTCAGGCTCTCACATGGTATGCATTGTGTCAAAAGCAACTAATCACAACCAAGAGCTATAGGGAAACTACACTATGAAGTCCGTTTGTTATTAAACTCAAAACCACAAAACAAATTGATTTGCCAGGGTACATTGCCACAAGGTGGTTTCTTATGGAGAAGGCCCTCATATAAATGTGGAAGAATTTTCCATCATAACAGATTATGAAATTCAACACAGAAACATAAGAAATATGAAAAAACAAGGCAATATGATACTTCCTAAAGTTTAAAATTCATTAGGAACTTTTTCTAAAGATATAAAAGTAGATGAAATTCTAGATAAAATTTCCAAAGAATGATTTTCAAAAGATAAGTAAATTCCAATATTACACAAATAAGCAATTGAATGAATTAAGGAAGACAATGCAGGCTATGAACAGAAATTCAATAAGGAGGTAGAGATTATGAAAAAGAACCAAATAGAAAATGAAAAGTTTAGTAAGTCAGATTTAATTTTTAAAAAATCAGTTGAAAACCTCAGCAATAGACTAGAACAAGTAAAAGAAAGAATATCAGAACTTGAAGGCAAGTTTATTGAATTATGACATTCAGATAGTAATTAATAAATCCTATTTGGTAAAACATCAGCAAATATTTCAAAAACTTTGAGAAAGATATGGACATACAGGTACAGGAAGCCTTTAGAACCCCAAAGAGACAAGACCACAAAAGAACCTCTCAACTACAGTTATAGTTAAACTGCTAAAAGTACAGAACAGAGAACATTAAAATACATAAGAGAGAAGTACCAAGTCACATTTAAAGTTGAACCCATCAGAAAATTTCTCAGAAGAAACTCTGAAGGCCAGAAGCACATGCAGCAATGCATTTTGAGGCCTGAGAGAAACAACTGCCTGCCTAGATTACTCTACCCATAAAAGTTACAATTCAGAATCAAAGAAGAAATAAAGACCTTCTAAGATAAGCATGAATTCAGAGAATTCATGATCACTAAACCAGCAGTTTACAGGAAATCCTATACCCAGAAGAGGAAGAAAGATAAATACAATCGTGAGAGCATGGGAAAGAAGAAATCTGACTAGAAGAATAGATAAGAAAATAAGAATTAGGTAAACCATCAAATCTCAAAGATCAATAAGGGAAGAAGAACTGAACATAGAATATCCAAAACAACCAGGAGAAAAAAAATGACAGATGCAAACACATATTTTTCAATAATAATCCTGAATGCAAATGACTTAATTTTTCAATTAAAAGACATAAACTGGCTTATTTGATTAAAAAAAAAAAAGATCCGACAATATGCTGCCTACACACTCACCTCACTAGCAAAGACATACACAAACTGAAAGTGAAAGATAGAAAATGGTATTCCCAGCAAATGGAATCTGAAAGCATGCAGAAATGGCTATATTCACATCTAACAAATCAGGCTCTAAGCCAAGATCAGTTGGAGGAGACAAAGAATATCAGTATACTGATTAAGGAAACAATTCATCAAGAAAAACTCAAAATTATAAATACATATGCACCAAACAGTAGAGCATCCAATTTTATAAAACAAATATTATTGGACATAAAGAGAGTGATAGACCCAATACAATAATAGTGGATGATTTTAGTAAGCCACAGTCATCAGCAGATAGATCATCCAGACCAAACAGTCAACAAAGAAACATCAGAATTAAACTACACTATAGATAAAATGTACTTAACAGACATCTACAGAATATTCCATCCAATATCTATAGAAAACACATTTTTTTTTTGTCAGAACATGGAACTGTTTCCAACATAGGTCAGATTAGGCTGTAAGCCAGATCTGAAAAAAAATCTTTTTAATTGAAATACTTTCTTATATCTCATCAGATTACAGTGAACAGAAACCGGAAAAAAACAGTAAAAGGAATGATAGAAACTATACAAACACATGAAAATTGGACAATACATTTTTTAATGAAGAGTATATTTTTGAAGAAATAAGATGGGAAATTTTGAAATTCCTAGAATCAAATAAAATGAAAACACAACAAACAAGAACTTTTGGGATAAAACAAAAGCAGTAACAAGAGGGAAGTTCACAGCTATGAAGTACTACATTTAAAAAATAGGCTGCAGGATATGTTTGCTCAGTTTCTTGGCTCATTTATTGATTGAGTTATTTGTTTTGTTTTGTTTTGTTTTTTTGGTGTTAAGTTTTTTAAGTTCTTTGTATATCCTGGAGATTAGGTGGGCTAAGGAACTGAGCAGACAATTCACAGAAGAAAATATACAATTGATTAGCAAATATATGAAAAAGTTTTCAACATCTGTAACAATTAGAGAAATGTGAATAAAAACTACTCTAAGATTTCATCTCACACTAATCAGAATGGCAATTATCAAGGATACAAGCAACAATAAATTTTGGCAAGGGTGTGAGGAAAAAGGTACACTCATTCATTGCTGGTAGCACTGCAATTGGTGCAACCAAACTGGAAAGCAGTATGGAGATTCCTTAGAAAACTTGGAATGGAACCACCATTTGACCCAGCTATCCCAACTCCTTGGTCTCTACCCAAAGGACTTAAAATAAGTATACTACAGTGACACAGCCACATCAATGTTTATAGTAGCTCAATTCACAATAGCTAAACTCTGGAGCCAACCTAGATGCCCTTCAATAGATGAAAGGATAAAGAAACTGTGATATATATATAGATATAGATACACACACACAATAGAATATTACTTGGCCTTAAAGAAGATGAAATTATAGCATTTGCAGGTAAATGGATGGAGCTAAGTGAAGTAAGCCAATCCCCAAAAACCAAAGTCTAAATGTTTTCTCTGATAAGTGAAAGCTGATCCAAAGTGGGGCAGAACAAAGGAAGAACGAAGGAATTTTGGATTGGGCAGAGGGGAGGGAGGGGAGGGATTATGAGAGTGGGAAAGATGGTGGAATAAGATGAACATCATTACCCTATGTACACAAATGATTGTGCGAATAGTGTGACTCTGCATTGTGTACAACCAGAGAAATGAAAAGTCGTGCTCCATTTGTGTACAATAAGTTGAAAGGCACTCTGCTGTCATATATAACTAACTAGAATTTTAAAAATAGATTTCAAGAATTACTGCCTTTGGAACAGGAGCTCCCTGTGTTTCTCCTTTGCTAGCAAAGCAATAAACCTTTTTCCTTTTTCTCAAAATCGTGTGCTCATTATTGGATTAACATCAGGGACAAGAACGGAGCTTTTGGCAACAATCAGACACTAACAGCCACAGCAGCCTCTGTGGGTTTGTTGATTATTCTCCTCTATGATTTCACACTTTATTATTCTCCATTTTTTTTTACATTCAACTCTGTGTCTCAAGATAAGCTAATTTTGAAAACACAAAAGCATAAAGTATGTGTCATAACAAAACAAAACAAACAAAAGTAGATTGCAAACCTAACAACGTATCTCAAGGTCTTAGAAAAACAAGAACAAACTCAACTCTTCAACAAATGGTGATGGTAAAACTGGACATTCACATGTAGAAGATTAAAACTACATCCCTATCTATTACCTTTTACAAAAATCAACCCCAAATTGATCAAAGACCTTAATGTCAGAGCCCAAAACTTTGAAACTCTTAGAAAAAACATAAGGGATATGTTCAAGAAATTAGCACAGACAGCAATTTCATGAATAGGACTTCAATAACCTAGGAAACAAAGTGAAAATTGACACATGAGATTATACCAAATTAAAAAGCTTCTGCACAGCAAAGGAAGCAATCAACAGAGTTAAGAGACAACTTACAGAATAGGGGGGAAATCTTTGTCAGCTATTTATCTGATGGAGAATTAATAACCAGAACATATAGAGACCACAAAATTATTTTAAAAAGAACAAATAATCCCATAAAAAATGGGCAAATGAACAGATACTTCTCAATACATGATATAAATAGCCAATAATATATGAAAAAGTGCCCAATAGCTTTAGCCATCAGAGAAATGCAAATCAAAAGCACACTGAGAATCCATCTCACCCAGTCAGAAGAGCCATTATCAGAAAAAATGGAAGGAAGGAAGAAAACAAATGTTGGTATGGATATAGATAGAAAGGAGCCCTTATACATGGTTGGTGGGAATGTAAATTAGTATAACCACTTATGGAAATCAGTATGGAGGTTCCTCTGAAAACTAAAGATAGAACTCTCATGTGATCCAGCTACACTATTCCTGGGAATTTATCCAAAGGAAATGAAGTCAGCATACAAATAGATACGTGTGTAGCCATGTTTCCTGTGGCACTGTTCACAATAGCCAGGTTATGGAATCAGCCTAGGTGCCCATCAACAGATGAATGGATGTAGAAAATATATACACACACACATACACACACAGTGTAGTATTATTCAGCTATAAGGAAGAGGAGGGAACTGGAGGTCCAGCATTAAAAGAAATAAGCCAAACATAGACAAGTACTGGCATGTTTTCTTTCATATATGGAAACTTTGAAAAAAAAAAGAAGATGATGAACTGAAAGTAGAAGGGGGATTATTAGGGAAAGAGAATGATATGAGGGGAAGAGGGAGTCAGGGAAGGGTAGAAGGGGTAGAAGGGAAGGATAGTCATAAAGCATGATAGCATGGTGTATGCATGCATGAAAATGTCACATGAATCCCACTAAGTTGTATAATTAATATGCATTAACATTTATAAAAACAATTCTATGTTTATTTTCAAAGATTGTTTAATTTTAAAAAATTCTTTTAGTGTTACTTCTTTATTGACAAAATAAGAATTGATTCTCAATTATTTATTTAACACAGTTTCTTTCAGTTTGATATCACGATAAAATTTCCTATTTTCTCCTCACCTTTTAAAGAATGCTGCTTTATGGGTTTACAGTTTATTTGCCACAGGGATTTCTTTATACTATCACAAAATGCAAAATTTTTATGAAATTATAAAATCATAAATTTTAAGGCTTTTCCTTTTTCTATTAAGTCTTTTACCTATTTAAAGACAAGTTTTAGGGCCAATTAACGTAATAAATTTGGTAAGGATTATTTTAAGCATTTTATGCACATTAAATGGCTTATGCATATCTCTTCACATTTTAAAAGCATGTATCAATATATCTGCTTTCACATAGTGTAACACTTTATATGAATGATGTTTCATTAAATAACTTGTATTAGTCAGAGTTCTCCAGAGAACCAGAACCAACAAGATGAACAGATGTTTCTTGCCTTATGATGAGCTTCCAGCATAAGTTGAAACTATCATTTAGTTAAAAATGCATCAAATACACCTAACCTACTGAACACCACAGCTTAGCAGCACAGTGTGTGGTGGCAGTCAGTTGTTCCCCCTTGTGATCACATGTGATTGACTGGGAGCTATGGCTGTCTGCTGTTGCCTGGCATAACGCTGCATATTGCCAGTCAGGGAAAAGATCAAAATTCAAAATTTGAAGTACAGTTTCTACTAAATGTGTATTGCTTTTGTACCATGTAAAACTGAAACCATAAGTTGAACCATCTAAGTCAGGGATTGTCTGAATATATGTAGGTACAGAGAGATTTTGTCATAAGGAATCGGATCTCTCAAATATGGACAAGCCCAGGTCTAAAACCCAGTTCAAAGTATAAGTCTGTAGGCTGGAAACTCAGGGTAGCCAAGGGTGCTGATAAAACCCAAAGGCAATCCTGTGGAGAACTTCCTCTTGCTCAGACCAGTCTTTTCATTCTATTAAGGCTTTCAATCAATAGAAAGAGGCCCACCCATGTTATGGAGGCCAATCTACTTATTCAAAATTCACCAATTTAAATACTAATCTCACAAAAATACCCTCCATATTGATATATAAGTTAACTATCACACTCTTTTTGAGGGGGAATGGAGCAGGTACATTTTGTTTAACAGATAATTCATTGTTTGTTACAATTGTTAACCAAATACATTAATAATTACACTAGCCATTATTTAATTTTAACATTAATTTCATAAGTGTCTTTTTTGCATGTCTTGAGGAACTAGAAAGATTATTGCAATAATAGTCTAAATTCTGAAAATCTTACTGAATAGGAAGTTTAAATAGAAAGGATACAAACACTGAAAACTCGAGGATATTCCTTGGCTCTAACAGGATTACAGTTCCCTCTTGAAAGTTAACTTGAGCCTAAATTTCAAAGTCACTTTTAAAATACTGCCCATGGCTCTAAAGTTAATTTCAGAAGCCAAACAGTAAAACTGTTTGTTTCTTAAGAAAGCCATGCCAAATACTTCTGATCAGTTTGAACAAATATTTTTCTGTTTTTCTTTGTTATTTTCAGAGTAAATAGAAAATCCTATTTCTAAAGAACAAAACAAAACAAAACAAACAAAAAAAAAAACTATTCCTAAGAAGTAACCCTAAATAACAGGAAGTCCCATATCAGCCTTGGGAAATAAAGGGGAAACTCTGATCCTTAGCAACACGGGAAGTGCAATAGCTCAGGGGGAAGCTAGCATCAGCTGCCATAAAGAGCACATCATGGGATTTTACTCTACAATCACAGTGGGCCCAGAATAACTGAGTGCTCCACAGGCCTATGGGAGGAAAGCCATCACTGCCCGGAACAAGCTTCACATGGACAGCACCTCCTTACGCCCCCACAGAGATGGGAACTCGTCTTCTAGATGTCTTCCTCTGTCAGCCCTGATAAAACCAAAAGAACTTCTGAGTTCTGTCTTGTCTTTGCATTATCGGTGGGGATATTTAGAGCCAACTATTCGCAAATAACGAATACACTTTGATCCTAAAGAATCAGCACACCACTCACTTTCTCTGCATTTAAACAATTGTCATGACACTAATCAGGGGCATCAATGACTCTGAGTCACTAAAATGTTAGGTGTGCATAGACTGGTTTATTAGAAGGTACAAGCCTTGTTCTGTTTCTGAGAAAGAAGAATGATAAAAATGCTTTACCAGGTTTACCTTTTCTCATGTCTAAAAATTGTGTCTTCTTTATGTGAAAAAGCAATATCCATATATTTATATACAATTAACAGAAAGCAATTTCTGAGCTGTGTTATATATTTGCCATTGAGGTTTTTACTTCTCAGAATAATAAATTTATTAACTACTAACAGTTATGCTAATAGTACATACACACACACACACACACACACACACACACACACACACTCCCTACTCCCTCGGCAGTTCAGAAACATTAAAAAAAAACATAATGGTTCAAAGACAGAAAATTCTGTGTCTAGAGATGCCAACCTAAAGTCAGAATATAAAAGTTTTCCAGATTTCTGTGTAAAAGGAGCTAGCAAAGAAAGAAGGTTTTGACTTCAGTTTTAATTCCAGTTCTCTGTGACTTTGGGCAAATAACTTCTTAAAGGTTAACTCTTGGCTTTAAGATTAGGCTAACTCACATGTGTATGGTGAGGATTAAGTGAAATATTTTCAAAGTCCTAGTATACAGCATCTAGCACATAATGTGACTCAATTGACACGTATCTTTCTACCTTTGCCTTATGGCACCATGGAAAACTCTGGGATGAATGTTCTTGTGTACACTCAGGAAGAAACTCTGCGGTCCATTAAAGAAAATGTTTAAGTTAAATTACTAAATGGATTCATCAGGTCTGTATTTTCTTTCAGCATCCATTTTAAAAGTAAACCCATATTCATTGGAGAAATGACCGACACTATGGAGCAAAATGAAAGCAGCTGACTCACTCATTATGGATACAGAAAACTGAAACTTTGTATAATCTTCAATAACAAAGCCTACTATCCTAAACAAATCACACAAAAATTCTTCCTCTTCAAGCCCCATAGCAGAAATAAAAGTACCTGGAAACACGTGCCTTTAAGCAACGGCCCTGAACAATGCCCAAAGGAGAGAGGAGTATGATCAAGCCAGATACCCTGCCCCATCTGTACACCTCTGAGATGTGACCTGTGCTATCTCCAGGTAACACCCCACCACCCAAAAAAAGACTGAGCTCGTAAACCCCTGGAGATTTTGCTGGATGTTATACCTTTGCTGGGTTTTTGTGTATGGTCTTGTCTTCCCAATCTCCTATCATCTTTCCTCAGCAAATTTCTTTTTTATGTATGTATGTATGTATGTATGTATGTATGTATTTAGTTAGTTCTTTTTAGATACACATGATAGTAGGGTGTATTTTGACATATTATACATACACAGAATATAACTTATTCTAATTAGGTTCCCATTCTTGTGGTTGTACATGACGTGGAGTTTCACTGGTGGTATATTCATATATGAATATAGGAAATTTATGTCTGATTCATTCTACTGTCTTTCCAACTCCAATTCCAAATCCCCCCCCTTCCCTTCATTCCTTTTTGTCTAATCCATAGAACTTTTATTCTTCTCCATCCCATCCACCACCTGTTGTGTGTTAGCATCTTCATATCAGAGAGAACATTTGGCCTTTAGTTTTAATAAATCATGTTCATCCAGATGAGTCCTCCTTTGATAGGTTTGGAGGAATCCAATCTAAAAGAGGCAGCTGTACCCATTAATTCGAGGGTGTGGGGAGAATGATCTAGAGGCAGATAGAAACAATCCCTAGATAGATAATTGTGGGGTTGGCTTTCTTCCCTCACTTGTGACCAAACTCATAACTGAGCTGCACCTGCATTTAAACTGTGCCAGGCATAACCCATTCAATCCCCACACCAACTTCATGAGAGATGGATGATGTTTTTATCTCCATTTCCAAGGACAAACAGGGTAATTTCTTGCTCAAGTTCACAGAGCTTATCAGAGACAAATATGAGACTCAACCCTCCAGAGTGTATATTCTTCAACTCCATGCCAGACAGCTTCTATAGATAGATCAATTACACTAACTATAGTTGGCAAGAACATGGAGAATATAAACTATTTAACAATGTGCCATAGGATCTGTAGTGTCTCAAAAGCAAAAACAAACAAAAAAAGTATTAACAATAGAACTTAACCTACAATTTAATTTTCTTTTACTATGACACCATGATAAAGTTACATATAACCTCATCCAAGTAATTAGGTGCCCATTGCCTTCTTTCTCTTTAATTGTATGACCCTTATTTTTTAATCAGTTTTTTATTTTTATTTTTGAAATATATATCTGCTCCTTAATTCATCCTACCAGACTAAAGAAGAATGCTACTTAATCTTGACTTTTGAACCAATATTAAAATTATAAATACCCAATTAATTTCCCAATAAAATATTTGTAACATCACATATCCTATGGAAAATATTTGACATCCTGGGTTGGAAGATTTCACTTCAATCACTATCAGAATGGTAATGCCTTAGTTCAAATGTATCTTTGGGGAGTTTTATATTCTGTTCATAAGTGCCATCTCAAGGGGAAAAATTGCTTCTTTCAAAAATGTATTGGCAAAAATGCTATGAATTGAAGAATCCAAATATATCATGAATATCCCTTGTCACCACTATGAACAGTTGGACTACCATCATTTCATATCATTTTGGAAGCAACTGACAATTTCATTATACAAAGATGTATGACTTGGGTCTAAATGGCACATCAAGTGTGTTTGTGCCAGGGGGTTGTCCATGGTCCAAAATCCTGTGGCTGAAAACACACTGAAAAGAAGATGGCATAAACCCAGTCATTTCTGTTTCTATATTCATCCTAGGAGTAAATTCATTGTTATAAATGGGTATTTTCTGACAAAATTGAGCACCATTGTTTTATGAAAATCTCAAATATATAGAAAAATCCCACAAATAGCCAATTTCTAGAAACAGAATTTCAAAAATGGATGGAATCTTATGGTGTCATCCATGGACATTTATGCCTAGGACATAAATTTCCTCAATCAATTTCCAGTCATGTGCCCTCTTCCTAACACCTCCTTGATTCAAATGTTTGAAGAGAAAAATGCACAGACCTTTTTCACTTCTCAATTGATAAAACATGATATTATTTCTTTCAGCTTCTCTGTACCATGTATAAATGACAACATGCCTCAGAACATGTTCCTGAATGAAGAACAGATTTAAAGGCTTTTGCTAGAAATAGAATAGAAACTAAACCTGAAAATTAAACCAGTCAGTTAGAGAGGTTTTTTTAGCATACAAGAAGAAAAATTTCCTTGTTTCTCAGTTAAGTATGCAAAAATAGCTCAGAGGTGTCTCATACCAATGGAATAATGAGCTCTTATATGGTAATATTTCCTCTGCATTCTCTACGGACTTAGTCAAGTATTAATAACACCTGATATCCCATTTATTGGCTACTATTTTAAAAGATTCTTCTAAAAACATGGTAGTTAGCAGCTAATTTGTTCATTACCGGACACAGGTGTCAGCAGTAAGGATAATAGAGATGTTGTAATAAGTCAACTGATTTCCCTCCAAACAAAAATTTTTATAACAGATTGGAGATCTTTCAACTCCAAACAAGGTAATGATTTCTGACCCAAAACTTGAAGGTACCAGCTCCAAAGGGATTAGCTACTAACAGGTATGGATAACATTCAACAACAAGGAACAATAAATAAATACAAAAGCTTAGAAACAAAATATGTATATCAAATTGTTGTATCATACAATTAAGTTCATCACATTCCAAAAGTACAGTTAATGCTCTAAGTTCAAAGGAGAAAGAACACTTTCTTTCTGTTTTATTTCTACTTCAGATTCCATGGAGAGTTTATAGTGCTTGCTGCTTGCTGTCTTTCTCAACTTTCTTAGGGATTTTATCTTTCTCTTCTATATCTCCTCATCTTGTTCCTGTTTTTTGCCCCCTTTGTGTCTATGGGCATTTCCCTCTCCATTCTCTTCTTTCCAGTCTGTCCCCCTAGCCTCATCTCTCCATCTCCCTTCCTCCCTCCAACTTCCCCCCATCTCTCTGATCTATCATCTGGATCCAAGGCATATTTATTCTCAATGTGCTTATTCTTATTGTTGTTTTTAGGAAAGTATGTCATAAACACATACACCCATACACATAGTAGCTATGTTATTTTTAAAAATATAGTTAACTGAAAGAGAACCTGTCCTACTCTGTTGAATTAACCTCTCCTTGCCTTGGACATGCATTCCAGCCCTCCACAGTAACACCAAAGAATATTTTGAAGGCTGTTGAATTATCAACACTAGCATGAAGAATCTCTGCATGACCTATGCAGACTTTAGTTTTATTGGAGTGAATTTTAGTTAGTGGCCTTGAGCCCACAGTAAATGCTTTCTGCAGTTTTTCTCCCTGTTAACCAATCCCCTTCTTACCATTTACCATTCCTTCAGAAAACTTTCTTTGCTTAATTCAACAACTATAGAGGGCTCCTTTCTCTATTGTCTATGAAAGAATTTTATGAAGTCATATAATATCGGAGTTTTTGTGTGAAAATATTTACTGTTAAGTAAAAAATGCAATTTAAAAAAAGAAAAACTCCAAATGCTCACCAAAATCTAATAGCCTGCTTTAACACTGCAGTCCCATATAAAACTATTCTGATATCAAGATGAAATGAAGTGAAGAAAAGGCAATTTGAGGTCATTTTCCACATGAGGTCAAGAAGGAATATTTCATTTTCTGAGGCAATCAACAAAACAGCTTTGCAAGTCCAGACAAAAGGCAGACTACAAAACACAATGGAATTTTATGCCACTCAAAAGAGACTAGATAAATATATGAGAGGATGTTGATTAGAAGTTCTTGAGGTCTCTCTCAGTCTACCAGCCTCATAGACAAACTGATTTAGGCCCATGCCTTGGAGGATACCAAAGAATTTGATTCACTTATTTAGTTTCAGGGAAAAATTAAGAACATAATGCCTTGAAGCCTAGCATAACTGTTAGATTCAAGCTCAGAAATTTTGATTCTGACAGTTTCATGTAGAAATTCTACTTCCTGAGCATCGCAAATTTTCTTTTCTCCTTAGCTCATTTCTTTCTGTCTTACTCTAACTTTTGATAGGTAAAGCAGAGGAGAGACTGACTTATTAAACATAACAACATTGTGAAATTATACTCTGAAAGATAGTTAATATTAGGAAAATAACAGGGTGTTAGGTAGGTAGGTGTTCCACTCCATTATAAACAGGAGGTTTAGAGAGATTTTCTATTAATCACCGGCAGAATCATTCATCCCCCACTTCTATTCCTAGCCCAGGACAAAGCTCTGAGCTTCTACTGTCTCCAGAATTCAGAAAAGACAAAAGAGAGAAAATGAGAGCTGCCAAAGAGAGATCAGATTCCCATCCAAGACAGACATTTTTCTTTCTGATGATGGACTGTTTCTACATACAAAGATAGAGGGCATAATTAAAGGACTAATATATGTACGGTTTTTAATCACTAGGATATTCTCTTTTATTAACACTATCAATTAATAAGTCTTTGCTTCAAAAAAAGAATATAAAGGGCTTATTAAACTGTGAAAATACGAAGAAGTATAAAGCATGTCTCTACTCTCAGGCATAAAGCATGCTATAATCTAATTGGGTGAAAAGCTCACTCAATATGTATTAACCAAAATAGTTCAGAAAATACATGCTTGAACAGCTCCAAACAGGTAGGATCACATCACTACTCATAAACTACTAACTTAAAACATATGAGGCACCATCATGAGCACTTTTGCAGCTGTCCCCACTCCCTGAGAGTTTACAATTAAGTGGAATAAATAAGACAAATACATAGACAACATTAAGAATAAATGAATTATTAAAAATTGCTACTATAGGGCTGGGGATGTGGCTCAAGCAGTAACGCTCTTGCCTGGCATGTGCGGGGTGCTGGGTTGGATCCTCAGAACCACATAAAAATAAAATAAAGATGTTGTGTCCACCAAAAACTAAAAAAAAAAAAAATGCTATTATAGCAGTTCTAGCAAATGGCTAAAGAAAAAGGAGGCATTTCTAATACATTGTTCAGAGATAGCCTCAGTAAGAAGGTGCTATTTGATTGATATTATGAAGAATGAGAAAGATTACTTTTAAGAGATGGTCTTAATTAAAGAAATAGCATAGCCAAAAGAACAAGAAAAGATGATTAATATTCAGAAATTAAGTAGTTCAGCTTATCCAGCACAGAGAGAACATTTGTAATAAACTGAATTTTATACACTTTGAATTAAGGTTCTGGAAGTATAGCCATACCAGATGGGAGAAGAGATTTAATATGAGAATCAATCATAGGGAGGAAGACACAGAGGAACTTGAGAGATAGCCAAGAGGGAAAATAAGAAGGTTTGGGCCAAAAACTTAGAAAATCCTCCATGGAGCCAAAAAAAAGGAGCCAGATCCTGGGGGTCAGCAGGGAAGTTTTGCCAGAAGAAATAAAACTTAAAAGCTGAGTGTTAAGTGGGTAGAGCACAAATGAGAGGTGAAAGAAAAAAGGACAAACTAGGTGAGAGCTCTGGCTTGCTTTAACAAATAGAAGCTAAGAAGCTAGCTTAGAAGCTTAACAAATAGAAGCTTAGAAGTCTAGGTTTATCCTAATAGTTACACAGAGCCACTGAAAGTGCTCGTGTACTGAAGTGACTTGGCAGAGTTTATATATAAATATAAATATAAATATATATATATATATATATATATATATATATATATATATTTCTAAATATTTTTTAGTTGTAGTTGGACACAATACCTTTGTTTTATTTATTTATTTTTATGTGGTGCTGAGGATGGAATCCAATGCCTTGCACATGCTAGGCAAGCGCGCTACCCCTGAGCCTGAGCCACAATCCCAGCCCCTTTTAGTTGCTGATAGACCTTCATTTTATTTATTTATATGTGGTGCTGAGAATTAAACCCAGTGCCTCACACATGCAAGGCAAGTATGCTACTGCTGAGCCCCAACCCCAGCCCTACTTGGCAGAATTTTAGGGCTAATTGCTAAACAAAAACACTAATGAACTACATGCCATATGATGATATCAACTTGATATCATCAAAATCTTGGATCATATATTTACAATTCCTCCTCTAAGATACTCCAAAGCATTTGCAAGTGCTACCACCATTCCTTTTCCCAATTCTTAATCTTCCTCATTGATGAGATTAAAGATTAGACAGAGTTACACAGTGTCAGGTTGCTGACCAGTGATGCTTCATAAAGACTATGTGTCAAAGGGTGACAGAGACCCTGTGCCTACATACTGAGCAGCTTAGTGGAATAGACTGGGAACAGACTTCCTTTTCCAAGGTGGAAGGGCTAAAGAAATAGTCTCCCATTTATCCTTTTCCTGCTCTCTTCCTATATGTTTTTCTATCTCTGTTCATTCCCTTGCTAGTCACTGTGCCCTGGGAAAGAGAGAAGAAAAGAGGTCTCCAGGACTCAGCCACAATTTCTAGCACCTCTGCTGCCAGAAAGGACCACTTTGACTTGTACCACAACTAACACACAGATAGAGGCCTTATTTTTATTTAATAAACAATTAGTCTAAGGCTTGGAGATTTTAAAATCTTATGAAGAAGTCTAGGTTTATCCTTAATTCAAAGTATATAAAATTCAGTCTAAAAAGCATTTTCAATGTAACAGGCACTGTTCAATGTATGGGAGTGCATGTTTGTGTGTATGAATTTAACCCTCATGATAACCCAATAAAATAGATCCAACTACTAAGCCCATTTCACCTATGAGAAAAGGATACTGAGGCAATGGAAGGTTAAGTGGCTTGTCCAAGGTCTGTAAGTTTCAGGGCTAAGAAGAAAGCAGGTATCTTATTCTAGAGGCCCTACTTTAAACAACTACACTGAGATGCATCTTTATTCCCATTATACTTGAGTTCCATGAAACATGGTTACTAGTGAGTGTGGGAAGGGTGGAGGGAGCAGGTAGGGACGGTGGAAAACAGATTGAGGCACATAGGTTTTTGGGTTCCCTGGCCATAAAACTGTTAAAAACATCAATCGGAATCAGTATATGTACAAGAAATACATTTTCTGAACAACTTAAATTTCAATGAAGAAGTGAATTTGATGTGAATTGACACTGACAGCTGTAAGAACATACCCACACATCTTTTATTTAACTGAAATTCTATATTCAGTCTTCATAATTTCTCATTAGCACATGACGAAAAAATACTCCCCATAATTTAGATTTAATCTTATCCAGAAACGTTGCTCTTAATAAAGGCAAAATTTCAAAATGTTCATGGAGAATATAAATTGGGGTAAAAGAATGAAAAATGACTATTGACTCCTACTAGAGAAATTTAACCAATAATAGGAGATAATATCATCTTCAATAATCTTCTAGTTGCCTCTTGCATACAGTGGGCACTCAAACATTTCCTAAATGTCACTGAAATAGTGAAAAAATTTTAAAACATAATCTAAAAACTGCAGAAACAGGGCAATTTGGTACACAAAATCTCGATGTGTTCATGCCAGATAACATTTTCATATATTTATAAGATAATTTTAAAAATATGAAAAATATGCATTATACAAAAGCAACCAGTGGTAACTTGAAGCCAAATCCACTCAAAATTGATGCATAGGCATGTATTAAGACACCTTTATGGGGCTCGGGCTGTAGCTCAGTGACAGAGTGCTTGCCTAGCATGTATGAGGCACTGTGTTCGATCCTCAGCACCACAGAAAAATAAACAAATAAAATAAAGGCATTCTGTTCATCTACAACTACAAAAAAAAAAAAGAAATTTAAAAAACCACACACACACATTTGCATGAACATCTGCTTCTGGACAAGTAGTTAACAAGGATAAGATTTAACCTCCCATTTGAAATAATAGCCACAGCCCCACTCCACCCCAACAAAAGCCAAAAATTCAATATTAAACAATAGTTTTTAGACAAGAATGTCAGACCCCAAAGATAGTAATCTTTGAAAGATAATATAGTAAGTGGGCCCTACACTTGCCCCAACTTACTGTCTTGAGAAACTCCAGGCCACAGTGCAGGGAGGAATAGCTATGACAGAGGAAGAAGGTAATGGAAATGTGAATTTACACAAGGTAATAGAGTGCCAGAAATGACAACTATATTGGTAAATGTATAAGGGTTTTCTTATTACTTAAATATCTTCCAGATAATTGTTTACTTAAATGAAATCAGTAACAATATTTTGTAGAATTTATATCACAGATACAAATAAATGTAAGGTAACAACATTATTAAGGTCAATCAAGGAGAATTGGAAGTATACAATTATAAGATTCTTACACAACACATGAGAAGTTATAATATCATTTGAAGGTAGATTTTGATGAGTTGAAGTCAGTGTATAAAATCTAAAGCAATGTTTTTCAACCTTAGCACTTTTGATCCTTTGAGACAGATCTTTTTTTTTTTTTTTTTTTTTTTTTTTGGTCAGGGGTAGCTATTATGTGCATATGGAATGTTTAGTAGCATCCCTAGACTCTATTCACTAGATGCTAGTAGCATTCCCCCAGTTGTAAAAATTTTAAAAGGCCTTATACATTGTCAAATAAACTCTTTTTTCATTATTGGTTCTTTTTTAGTTTTATATAACATTAGGTTTCATTTTGACATACTCATAAAAACATAGAATATAATTTGTTCTAATTCAGTGCCTAGTACTTCCCTTTCCCCTACCCCCTTCTCCCCTGATTCACTCTCCTTCTTACCCTCATTTACTTTTATCTACTCTAATGATCTTTATGTTATTTACTTTAAGTTTTTTTAAATTAGTGTCTTAAGGATGCACAGGACAAAATCACTTCCAGGTGAGAGCTACTACCTTAACATTACCACTAAAATAATTAAAATCATAACTAATAAACAGAAGAGAAAATTATACCATTAAAACACTAAATTAATTTAAACAAAAACAGATACTGAGGAAAAGGAGACCAAAAATGAGATGGAACAAATAGAAAAAGCACAAAATGATGATAGACTAAAAATCATATCAATAATCATATTGAATGTAAATGGCTCAAATAACCCAATTAAAAGGGAGAGATTGTTAGGTTGAAAAAAAATAAAAGATTTAATTATATGCATTCTACAAAAAAAAAAAGTAAATTTAAATTTAGGGATACTAGAGGTTAGAACAAAATTATGGAAAAATATGCTAACAGTAATCCAAATAAAGTTAAAATGACTATATTAATACTAGGAAAGAAGGCTTCAGAACACAGAATATTATGAGGAAGATAACATTAATTTCAAAGTAGTAAAGTGGTCACTTTATCAAGAGAACATAATCTTAATGTTTATGAGGCTAATAATAGAGTTTCTTTTTTTAAAATTTGTTAACACACACACAAGTGTGCATGTGTCCACTTTTTTAAATTTATTTTTTAAATACATGACAACAGTGTAATGCATTACAATCCTTATTACACATATAGAGCACAATTTTTCATATCTCTGTATATAAAGTATATTCATGCCAATTTATGCCATTATACATGTACTCTTTTTTTTTTGCATTACTAATAAAAGAGTTTCAAAACATGGAGAAAAAGCAAATCACTTTGTCAGGAGAAACAGATAAATCATAATTAAAGTAAGAGATTTTAACAATTCTTCCTAATGGTTGATAGAATAGATAGAAATTCAATAAAAATACAGAAGATTTGAGCACCACAATTCAACTTAATTGTCATCCATTGAACGTTATATGCAACAGTTGCAGAATAAACATTCTTGACTTGGGTCCTTTCACATATACAGTGACTATATCCTTTTAAACATAATCTTTTCGAGTGTACATAGAACATTTAACAAGACCTATAATACTAGAGTCATAAAATAAGTCTCAATATATCTAAAAGGATCCAAGTAAAAAATGTGGATTCTGCAGTTGTTGCATGTGATGTTCAATGAATAACAGTTGAGTTGTGATGCTCAAATTTTCTATATTTTTATTGCATTTATATTTATTCTACCAACTATTAGAAAGAGTTGTTAAAATGTCTTACTTTAATTGTGATCTCTTTCTCCTGACAAAGTGATCCGCTTTTTCTTCATATATTCTGAAGTTCTATTTTTAGGCTCACAAACATTTAGATTATGTTCTCTTGATAAACTGACCACTTTATTACTTTGAAATTAATGTTATTGGGGCTGGGGATGTGGCTCAAGTGGTAGTGCACTCACCTGGCATGCGTGTGGCCCGGGTTCGATCCTCAGCACCACATACAGACAAAGATGTTATGTCCACTAAATAGTAAAAAATAAATATTAAAATTCTCTCTCTCTCTCTTTCTCACTCTCTCTCACTCTTTCTTTAAAAAAAAAGAAATTAATGTTATTTTTCCTTATAATGTTCCATGTTCAATCACAATGGAACTAAATTAGAAATAGAAAGATCTCTGAAAAGTCCTAAATATTTATAAGTGAATTAGCATACTTCTATATAAATACATGGGTCAAAGAACAAATGAGTTATTAAATAAGGAAGGATTTTTAACTGAATGAAATGAAAATATTAAAATGTATGAAAATGTGTGGGTATCACTAAAATAGAAGAAAATTTGTAGCATTAAAAGTCTATAATAGAAAAGAAGGGTACAAATTAATCACTTTAATTACTACTTTTGTAAACTAAAAAAGGAAGAGTAAATTAAATCCAAAGTGAGTAGAATAAGAGAAACAATAAACAACTTTGGGGAAATTAATAAAATAAAAACAAAAACTAAAGAAAATCAATGAAACCAATTAATTTTTTAAGAATTATTAATACTCTAACCAAATCAGACTGATTAGGAGAAAAAGAGAGGATACAAATTTCTAACACAAGAATAAAAGAGGTAATGTCCAAGAAGTGAATACTTTCAATTTTTCTGCATACTTTCTGAGCAAATAAACTTGATACCTGTGTCATCAGAAAAATCTTAAGGCTAGGGTTGTAGCTCAAAGATAGAGTGCTCTCCTACCATGAGTGGGGCATTTGGTTCAATCCTCAGCACCACATAAAAATAAAATAAAGATATTGTGTCCACCTATAACTAAAAAATAAATATTAAAAAAATTCTTAAAAGCTTAAAAGCAGTCAGTTAGTGAGAGACCACCTACAAAGGTTTAGGTCTGCAGAGGTATATGTCTACATTTCCAAGAGAGATGAGCTGCAGGGACAACAGGTTTTAAACTCAAAAACACTTTTCTTACCTTCTCCTGAATATACTTACTTATATTCCAATGGCTAATAATTCAAAAATCTTACTTTTTCTTCCTAAGTAAAATCTGTTTGCATTGAGAAAACTAAGTTTTTCTCTTTCTCTCCCTCTTTCAGGAGGGGAGGGATCAACATTTACATAAGTTTCCAGATTCAGATTTTACAGTTCCTCATGACTAGGTCAGACATCAGTACATGTTAGGTGCCAATTGACTGTTATTCTCCAATAAGTGTGAAAGATTGAGGAAAGGGAGGTCAACACAGTTACTACTGATAAATTAATAATAGTCCATTGCTGTTTCATAAAGCTCATGTCTTCTTTCAGTATAATATTAATAAACATAGTACTTAAAATGTTTCAGTTGTATTATTACACATTATGCAAGTATAAAAGAATGAAGGACTATTGTGAATAAAAATTTCAATCAAAATGGACAGCCTAGAGGAAATGGGACAAATTCCTTGAAAGGTGTAAAATACCAAAGCTTATGCAAGAAAAAGCAGATAACCTGACTTAGCCACATAGCTATTAAATTTTAATTTGCTAAAAACTCTCCCACAATGATAACTTAAGGCCCTGTAGCTTCACTGGTGAACTTCCCAGGCCTCATATGATATACAAAAATCAACCAGAAATAGGTCATAAACCTAAATATAAAGCGCAGAACTATCATAGAAAACAAGAGAAATAGTTGTGAACTTTAGTCAGACAATGATTTTTTTAAAAGAACAACAAAGAGATGGTGCATACAGTTTTTGAAAAACTGATAAATCAGACATCATCAAAATTAAGAGCATATTAACCTAGGACCTTTCATTGCAGGCCCCTGCCTTGATAAATTCCTAAACTAGAAGTGTTATCCTATTATGTTCCATATGTTATCTTGACAGCCATCCCCTTTCTTTACATTTTAACTATTTTAAGAAATCAAAACCTTCCACTAATAATTCTACCCATCTTGAGAAACTAGAAACCAACTATGTGCTTTGAGTCTACTACTTATCTTATATAATTGTGTCTATGTTGTTTACACTGGATTTGAGCACAGTCTCTGCCAGTGAGGATATTTTTATTGGTTATAACAAAATATCCACCTCAAAGTGACTTACACCATTAGTGGACTTGTTATTTCACACATGGCCAGAGCTGAGCCATCATGGTGCACTTAATAGCTCCTTCAGTCTCTTTCTGTCATGCTGCTCCACCATCTTTAGTACACAGCCTTGTCTCACTTGACTGAAAGTAATTGCTGCAACCCAGTATCACGCTTTTCTATGACGACATCTAACAAAAAAGAAGGGGCTCCCCTCACTTCACCCCCATCATACATGTATTATCAATGGAAGACTTTTTCCAAAAACTTTTTAGTCATCTTCTTATGTCTCATTGTCAGGAAGATGGAAGAGAAGGACATAGGGAGGGAAAGAGAAAGGGAAGGATGGAGGGAAGTAGAGAAAAAGGAGAAGAGAAGGAGTTTTTCTTTTTCTTTCTTTTTTTTTTTTTTTTAGCAACCAAGAAATGGAATAACACCTATAAGGTAAAAACCTGGAATATCTTCTACAAATTCAAACATTTCTTCTACATACTCTGAATATACCTAATATAAACATGCTAAATAAGCTGATCAGTTTTCTAACACCCCTCAGAACAGGAAGAAAAATAAAAAGCAAAAACAGACCATGATTTCTCACAGCTGAAAAGCTTTTCCAGGGTCTAACACCAATTTAAAGACAGAAACATCTCTTTGAAATGGAAAAGAACCAAAGTAACACCATTTTGTTCTGATTTGACTTCCATTTTATATGCTTACTTAAATATTTTCTTTCCAGCCTCCTGATAGCAGTATCTATGTTGACAGTATAATAGTAGGACCTTCCTGCGTCCCTGACTATGGCCCCAATGTATAACGAAAATGACTCTAAAATGTATAATCAAATAATTCTCTCATACAATCAAAATATCTGTTTCAACAAGGTCTTTCCTGACCTACATGTACCTCCCTGGTCCTTGTAGTTTTTGTGGGTTTTGCCTTTATAAACTCTGTGCTTCCAAAATTCAAGTGCTAGGAGTCCTTTGAAGCTGGCCTGGCATGCTCATTAACGGAACTTTTTTCCCTTTCAATCTGGCTCAGTGAGCACAATGGTCTGTAAATTCTCATGTACTCTATAACACTCTTACTACCTGATGGACCTACTTCTACACCCTGTAGACTCAGGAAATGCAAATGATCATTTATTACTTACACTGCAATAGCAATTTTATTCAAAACTGGATCATTTCAGCACATTAACTTTTTCACAGTTTTTGGCTTCCCTCTCTAAGTTAAAGAGATTCTATTTAATCCATGAGGATTACTGTGATCATAGTTCAGTTAGAGTTCTGGTACTTAACTTTGGCACAGAATCTTAGAGGAGTCTGTTGAACATTCAGACATACAGTTCTCACTTCAGATATACTATAGTAGGCAGAGTTCTCAGATGTCCCCCATGATGTCCACCTTCTGGTCTTACTCCCATTATTATAATAAGGTACATAGCCAAAGAGATTTTTCACATGTAATTAAGGTTACTAATCACTTGATTTTAAAGTAGATATTATCCAGATGGGCTAAATGACATGAGCTCTTGAAAAACAGACTTTCTCCAGCTAGTTATAACTAGGAAACTTACCCAAACTACTTCTGTCTACACAACAGTGAAATGATAAATAGGCATTGTTTGATGCTACTAAATTTGATCATTTGTTACACAGTAACAGAAACTAATACACCTACTGAATTAACATATTTGGAAAGTGGTATGCAAGTGGTATGTTTAACCAGCTCCCTAATGATTTTCATACACAGTGAAGTTTAAGACTAACTGAATCAGAAGAATGTACTTCTGAACTTTTAAGGCCTCTCAAAGTTTGAGAAGCCATGTCCATTCCTGACAGCTTGAGTACAGTTCTTAGTTAATTCCTTGTTGATGATATTTCCTCTTATCAACTGATTAAAAAAAATTCTTAAGGTCATTTCACACATCTTCCAGTCTCCAAGCAAGGCTGAATTGTATTGTAGTCAATATCTATACTCATTCTATTTTTAGATCTTCAGATAATACATATATGCAATATCGATAATATGATCTAGCATACAATACCACTATGATGTCTGCAAATTCTAGGAGGTACTCTCAATTCTCTTTGATGTAATTCAAATGGAAAAGAACCAAAGTCTTCCATTGATAATATGTGCATGATGGGGGCAAAGTGGCTTTCTCTTTTCAGATCTTGGGTAATATAGTTAACAGGCAGCCATCTTTCTTTATGTGTTATCATGTATTTCCTGAGGACATCTGGGAAGCAATATACCTATTCCCAGAAGGTCAAATGTAATTGGTCTATATAAGGTTTTTGTACAGTCTTTGCTGATAACTGGACAGAAGGAGGGCATGCAAAGTTAGTTCTGACCAAAAAGACCCAAGGTGAAGGCTGCTGGATGATCATATGAAGTATTTTCCTTCTTGGTAAAAGGAGAGATGCACATAGAGATATCCACCATTTGCTTCCCACCTAAAATCACACAAACAAAATTTATGCAGATGCCAAATAATTATGACACATATGTCAGAATTCCATGCTCACTCCATGCTCCAGCATCAGTCTCAGAGAGGCTGAGCCACGAGCACATATAACACATCCAAGAACACAGGATAATCAGAACTTCTGGAGTTATCCTGTGACAGCAGGGGAAGCATCTCTGATATCTTAATGATGGCAGAAGAGAAATGTGAAGTAGCATGGGTCCTTGACTCTGTTGAGCAATCAGACTGATCATAATAGTACCTATCTCAAAACTCCTCACTAAGTGGGCTTTAAAATGGCCTTCTTATTTAAAGCATTTTAATTATAACTTCCTTATAATTCTTGTAGTCTAAGCCACTTTTGTACTAGTTCTTCCCAGGAAGTTCCCAGGAATACTCTTCTGTAGTAGAATACCTCAGGTATTTCTCTTCAGCCTGTCCCTTGAACCAGAATCTTTGAAGATCCTCTAAAGATGGGCAAGGCAGCATCTTGTCAGGCCAAATTTAGGGATTCCAGACATACCCATGGCAGAAACAGTCTGGGGGAAGTCATGTCTGCCACTTCTCAGCCCCTTCACATTTCCCCAGAACTAGCAGGTGCCATGACTAAGCCTAGACTGAAGCTCCCTGGAAACATCTGCAGAGGGTAGCTGCAAATAGATCATTAGAGCAAGGGATAAGTAGGAGCAAACTTGGAATCCACCAGAAGAGAATAACCCCGAGTAAGGGACTGCCTCAGTTCCTCTGGGTACAACTGAGGTAGGGAACCCCATGGCTAAGCTTACCACTCACTGACTGTTCTCTGCCTCCAGGGAAACCCTTTGATAGAGGTTGCAGCTGCTCTTCCATGTAAAGAAAACTAGGATTCACAGGGAGAGAAATATCCCATTTTATCTTCTTGGAAAATTGCAGTGCAACACAAGAGAAGAAAATACAATGCTAGGCACATTCAAATGCTCACTAACTCCCTGAGTCATTAATAAAGTACAATGAGAAAATTTATAATGATAATATTTTGTACTCCTCTTTGAAAATTATAGTTCTGCTAGTCCCTCCCTGTCTTTCTGATTTACTCTGGGAAACAGTTAGTAGGATCTGCAGAGAATGGAAGAAAGGTAAACAATAGTGGGCATCACTAAAACAGGCTCACTGGCAGGCCACAAGCAACCTAACAAGGGAGCACTTGCCTTGGGAAATTCACCATGATCCATACTTGTTCTCAGCTGCTGGCTCAGAGCTGCTTCCTTCAGCATCCAACACTGGTAGATGCTGAGCCAATCCGAAAACTACAGGTGACGTATGGGTCTGAAGACGCATGTTGGTATGACCAGTACATTCTCAGCCAAATCAAATCTAAGGCCAAGTCATAAACACAATGTAGCAGAAAACAGGCTGGGAATGTAGCTCAATGGTAGAGGACTTGCCTTAGCATGTGTGAGACCCCGGGTTCCATCCCTATCTTTGCAAAAATAAAAATAAATGTTGCAAAATAAGCCTGAAATCAGAAGAAGGTAAATTTATCCATGATTCAAAATTTTAAAGTAACAAGTATCCATTGCAATGTTAGGGGAATTGAAGTTCCATGCCATCTTCTTAGACAGTTTTCAGACCAAACTCCTTTTTCCCAGATTCCCCTACATCTGTGTAGGTTTCAGTGTAAGCAATCATCTCCCTTCTGACTGGCCTATTAGTCATCCTTCATAATTAGTTTATAGATAAGTAGTATTAAATTGCATACCAAATGAAGTAGAATTGAGTTTCTGATACATTCTGGGAGCCATTCTGATATTTCCTTTTCTGTTGTTATTTATTTATTTATTTATTTAATTGTAGATGGACACAATACCTTTATTTTATTTATTTATTTATTTTTATGTGGTGCTGAGAATTGAATCCAGGGCCTCACATGTGCTAGGCAAGCACTCTACCACTGAGCTACAACCCCATCCCTGTATGTTGGTTTTATACTATACTTTCACTTCAGAGTCAACACTTACCCAAGTTTTTGCATAATACTACCTTGTTACTCCTTCATTGTTATTGTTGCCTCCTACTAATCATCAAAAAAAGTATGCAGATGCCAAATTGGTGTGTTACTTACATCAGAATTTCTGTGATGAATCCATGTTTCAGCACCAGTTTTTAAGAGCCAACAGCCATATATAACACCTCCAGGAAAAGAACCCCATCACAATCACAATCTTTATAACTGGACATGCAACAGGTGTCCTGGAACTATCTATGAATACTGGTCCCCTGACACCCACCCCATCTCCTTTCAATTAGTCTTTTAAAGTATTGTCACTCCTGCCAGGTACAGTAGCAAATGCCCATAATCTCAGTGGCTTGGAAGGCTGAGGCAGGATGATCTCAAGTTCAAAGCCAGCCTCAGCAACATAGTGAGGCCCTAAGCAATTCAGCAAGTCCCTCTCTCAAAAATAAAAATGGCCATGGATGTGGTTAGTGATTAGGAGAGCCCCTGGGTTCAAACCCCAGTACCAAAAATAAATAAAGTATCTAAATTAAATTAAATATTCCCATTCCTACCTGTGTTAGTTATAGCTTTTCATCACTATAACAAAATACTCAAGATAATAAACTTACAAAAATAAAAGGATTATTTTGGCTTACGGTTTCCTTCTACTCCATGATAAATGGGCCTGTGGGAAGGCAGCACATCATGATAGGAGCATATGACCAAGCAAAATCACTATGTCACAAGCCATGGGGCAAAAAGAAAGAAAGAAGGGCATGAGGTCCTTTTGGAATTCTCCAGTGATCTAAGGATATCTACAGGGCCCACCGTTCAAGGTTTCCACCCTGGGACCAAACCTTCAACACATGGGCCTTTGGGGGACACTCAACATCCAAACTATAGTGCTATCCCAACTACATTAATCAATATCTGGGCCATAATAGACTTCTAAACCCTTATTCCACTGTTCCCGCATATTGCTACCAGAATACACTTGGAAACACACCACATATGCACATGCACATCTGAGCTTAAACCTTGTTCAGTATCTTAAGTCCCTTGTATTCCCTGGGAGAGACATTAGTGTATCCTATTTTATTTCAGTTTACCTGCAGCAAAGTCCAGAGTTTACATCCTTGAGGACATTTACAAAAACTTTTTTGGCTACAGTGATTCATCCACTTGGGAACCCCCAAAACAGGTTTTCTCAAAAGAAGGAGAAAAACATTTTTGTCTCCAACTCTCACTGCTCCACAAACATAATAATATATGGTCTCCTAAAAGAAACATTAAAAAGGCCACTGAGCCCTCCAGTGGTAAAATTATGAAAATGTTGTGATGCACATTCAATCACTCCAGAGAACTCTCTTGAAGAAAGATGGAAACAATACATAAAATTCAGTCAATTTAGAGTTTTGCAGTTTGCTGAGTTTAATTGGCCCAATACATGATAGTGGCCATCCTGCACCCATTTCATTTTCTGAAAAAAATCTTTTCCCAGCAATGCCTATAATAAAAAAGTCCTCCAGAATTTATTTACTGGACTTTAAAATTTGTTTTTTCTTCACAGCTATAGGTTTTAATAAAAACTTAACTAAGTGTGTTATTATAAGACAAGTCTGATGAATGTAGCTCAGAGAGGAAATCATAAGACTTGTGAAAATCAAACACAAAGTGCAACAGAAGCTATTCTTAGAGACCTGTAATGAAAGACCAAGTGTTTTCATTCAGAGACTATCTGGTTTGGGCTAAAGATGATCAATGAATTTGCTAATGATTTACTCTTGAGATAGACATTTTCTTTTGTTGACTTACATAGACTATAAAACTCTCTCCTTTGTTTTTCTAATTTCTAAAGGACTAAAAGAATGGAGAAAATTGAGGGACAATTGCTTTTGATGGATGGTCAGGACAGATGACCATCCTCCTCTGAAGCTCCTAAATTTGATTTTACCACCTTGCCTCTTTCTCCTCACTTCAGTTATCAATTGGTAGCCCGGTCTATCAAATACTTCAATTTCAAGCTTAGAGTCTTCTTTCTACCTCATTATTTCATCTATTTAATCATCCCTTTACTCATTTACAACTCATTCAGCAAGTATTTACTAGGTGCCATAAGTTTCTGCACTCATGAACTATGGACTCTTCGTGGAATGTGACCAACTCACTCATAAATTTACAAACAAACTACAAAAAGGTAAAATACTAGGAAACTTGAGAATTTACAACAGTGGGAAGCTAAAGTAGACTGGGAGAAAGTCAGGGAAGTCTTCTTTCTCTTGTTGAGAAAGTGGTGTTTGATAAAAGTCTAAAAGAGCCAGAGGAGTTAACCAAGCAAAGATGAATGGCAAGAAGGCGGCACCTCAGAGAAGATCAGCATGTACAGGGTCCTGAGGTGAGGGAGAGACACATATGCCAGGAATACATATGGCGGGAGATAAAGCTGGGTCTCCCTTGATTGCTACAACAGCTTCCTTGTGTTCTATTTTTTATAGTACTGTCCCATCCCATAGTGATGCCATTAAAGTCACTGTCAGATTATTTCATTACATTGCTAAAAGTCTTTCAATATTTTATAGTTCACAAAGGAAGAACCAAAGACCCTCACAAAAGCCATAAAAGGCCTGCATTGGGCTGAGGTTGTGGCTCAGCGGTAGAGCACTAGCCTAGTATGTGCGCGACCCGGGTTCGATCCTCAGCACCACATAAAAATAAATTAATTAAATAAAGAAATTGTGTTCAACTACAACTAATTTTTTTTTTAAAAAAGCCCTGCATGCTCTAGCTCAGGGTTATCTCGTTGGACTCCCCTCCATCTACCTCCCCACTACCTGCCCACTCACCTATCCAAGGCACTTTGGCTTCCTTCATGTTCCTAGCATACCTAAGAATGCTCATCTGGCTGAGCCCTCTCCTATATGTGCTCTTCCCAAACACCCACACAAATGACTTCTTCATTCTTCAAGTCTTTGTTCCAGGGCTCTTTTGCTCCTCAATGAAGCTTACTTGTCCACCCAATATAAAAATTAAAATCCTCTCCTTAAATCTCAGTATTCTTCATCTTCCTTGCCATGTTCTATTTCTCTCCCCTGCCCCACCCATGGAACTTATCACCTTCTAACACTCCTAGTGCTCTCCTCAAGTGATTTCACCAACTCCCATCATTTCTCTACCTACATCTGCTTCTGGGTGTGCTTGATCACATTCCAGAGGTATTCAGCTCATGCCTGCTATCCTAACCACTGTGAAACTCATTAGCACCAAAGCTCAACATCGTACCTCCCTTAACCACAAAACTCCTACATTAACATCTCTAATTGTACCATAATCCAGATGGTCTCCCTCCCATGATGCTTAGGCAGTTTCTTGGAACTCCCTGTCTCTCTTCAAATCCAATCATCGCCAATCTTACTGACTTGACTTTTGAAACATATCTCAAATATAACAATGTCTCAGTGTGGCTCTCTTCATCTTATTCCTTCACTATTCCAGTAGCTACCTAAATAGTTTTGTCTCTGTTATAACCAGTATCCATACTGCTCCACTTAAACCATCATGAAATGTTGCAAATTTAAGCAAGTCATTCTTCTTAAATTTCTTCAGAAGAAAAAGCCTAAAGGTGATATAGTTCCTCTTTAGATGCATCATCCACAACCCTAGCCCTAAATGCGATGTCCTAGTAATTCTAAACCTCCTGTGGTCCACACCCTCCTCATACTCACCACACCTCTTATTTGCCTGGTGAACTCCTACTCATTTTCAGGCTTCTTCCCTGATCCCTAACAGAGTTAAAGAACCTTCTACTATGTGCTGTTAATACTCTGTGTTCACTTCTAATCTAGTGGAGGCTGAGTTCTAAAATTCACATGTAACCAAAGCTGGGACTTAAGTTGATTTTGCCATAACAAAATGAATTTATGAACAATAAGAATAACTATGAAACATTATCAGATATTGGAATTATTATCATTTCATTTAAAAATAGAAGAAAAAGTTGGCTATGATCTACATACTGTGGGGTCGGGCTCCAAATTCCTCAATAGGACACCCATAGCACAAGAGTTAATAACTAGAATCAACAAATGGGACTTACTCAAACTAAAAAATTTTTTCTCAGCAAAAGAAACAATAAGAGAGGTAATTAGGGAGCCTACAGCCTGGGAACAAATCTTTACTCCTCACACTTCAGACAGAGCCCTAATATCCAGAGTATACAAAGAACTCAAAAAATTAGACAATAAGATAACAAATAACCCAATCAACAAATGGGCCAAGGACCTGAACACTTCTCAGAGGAGGACATACAATCAATCAACAAGTACATGAAAAAATGCTCACCATCTCTAGCAGTCAGAGAAATGCAAATCAAAACCACCCTAAGATACCATCTCACTCCAGTAAGATTGGCAGCCATTCTGAAGTCAAACAACAAAAAGTGCTGGCGAGGATGTGGGGAAAAGGGTACACTTGTTCATTGTTGGTGGGACTGCAAATTGGTGCAGCCAATCTGGAAAGCAGTATGGAGATTTCTTGGAAAGCTGGGAATGGAACCACCATTTGACCCAGCTATTCCCCTTCTCGGTCTATTCCCTAAAGACCTAAAAAGAGCATGCTACAGGGACACTGCTACATCGATGTTCATAGCAGCACAATTCACAATAGCAAGACTGTGGAACCAACCTAGATGCCCTTCAATAGACGAATGGATAAAAAAAAAATGTGGCATTTATTCACAATGGAGTATTACTCTGCATTAAAAAATGACAAAATCATAGAATTTGGAGGGAAATGGATGGCATTAGAGCAGATTATGCTAAGTGAAGCCAGCCAATCCCTAAAAAACAAATGCCAAATGTCTTTTTTGATATAAGAAGAGTAACTAAGAACAGAGTAGGGTCGAAGAGCATGAGAAGAAGATTAACATTAAACAGGGATAAGAGGTGGGAGGGAAAGGGAGAGAGAAGGGAAATTGAATGGAAATGGAAGGAGACCCTCAGGGTTATACAAAATTACATACAAGAGGAAGTGAGGGGAAAGGGAAAAATAATACAAGGGGGAGAAATTAATTACTGTAGAGGGGGTAGAGAGAGAAGAGGGGAGGGGAGGGGAGGGGAGGGGGGATTGTAAAGGATAGGAAAGGCAGCAGAATACAACAGACACTAGTATGGCAATATATAAATCAATGGATGTGTAACTGATGTGATTCTGCAATCTGTATACGGGGTAAAAATGGGAGTTCATAACCCACTTGAATCAAAGTGTGAAATATGATATATCAAGAACTATGTAATGTTTTGAACAACCAACAATAAAAAAATAATAAAATAAAATAATAAATAAATAAATAAAGTGTTTTCTAAAAGCAAAAACCTTCCTTCAAAGGAAAAAAAAATATTTTAAATATTTTTCCTTAGCCTTCTCACTCACTAGGTTTCTATGCAACACTTTGGTTTACTAAATGATCATTTTTGTCTGAGATCAGCTGATACTTTTGAGTCTATCACTACTTCTTATACTTTCTTCTTCATACTTTGTATGATGTTTGTTATCTCTTGACTGAAGAAGATATCTTACAGATGTTGTTACAAATTATGATGCGTTTTTCCCCAAGGAAACTTTGAATCATTAAGTTTTTTACAAAGTTAAAAATTCTACAAAAATTAGAAATATAGGTTATTCTCATTGTATTCTTCCTCCATTTTTAGCATTTAAAATTTTATAACATATAATGACTTATATGTAATTTTTTTAATTTTATAAATATTCATTTATTTAAAATATATGATGCTCTTCATAAAATTATCTAATGAAAGTGCCACCTCTTTGTGTTTGTTTTACATGTCCATCTGTTCTTTTTATTACTTAATTTTTTGGAATTAAACATTCAACATGGAAAGAACACAAGGATATTTTAAGTATATCTACCAGGCTAACTAGCATTGAAAGTTAACCTTCAGACATTAACCTCAAGTTTGAATGTCATGTCTTGCATTAGTAAGAAATGTGGTTGTATCAACTAGATATGAGGCTAACCTGGTATTCTCACATAAGTTCAAGGGTGGCAAAAATAATGATAAGGTGTTTCTGAAGGCCGAGACTTGATAGCAGGTTTCAGCTGACTAGAGAGGTCCAGGCTAAATGCACATTAAAGCAATGATCAAAATAAAACAATGATAGGTTCAGTCCCCAGCACCACATACACACACACACACACACACACACACACAAAACAATGAAAGATTTAAAAAATCAAGTTGGCTACATTTTTTCTGCAAAATGCAAAGTTAAAACATAAATAGCCTTATAATCACATGTCAAGGAAGAATTCTAAACTTAACAATTTTTCAGTTTTTAAATTATCTATTCTTATGCAACTTTATTAGGAACACAGTAATATCAGGTACTGTTCCAAGTACTGCCATAATCAGTGGAATCTGGCTTTATTAGGAGAATAAATTTTTAATTAGCCTAGTATATTTTTATATATTAACACTCTTCATATTTAACGAGCCCTACCCCTGTAGGAATTGTGCGAAACACCACTGTCAGGCTCTCTACACATGTAAAAATCATTCTCACATCTTAATATCACAGCTACTTTGCAGGACAATGAGGTATTTGCAACCCAACTTCTTATGGTCTTCAAAACAAGGATTCTGTCATTATTTTTAGAACATTAAGAAGTCTGCAGAGGCAGATAGCCATACAATCAACTTCCTCATTTCTTCATACTGCATCAGTATAAAGAACACAGACTCAGGGATTTCTGGGAATTTACAAAGCAGAAGTCTTTAAGAATTTGTCTAGGCAATCTGTTATCAGGCCTATACCACACCCAGGGTGCCATCCTGCTTGAGCTAAATAGTCCCATGGGGCAAAGCATTCTAAACACTGTCATTCTTGCATTAGGCCATGGGCAATTTCATAACATTTATATAATATTTTAATTTGCCTAAAGTTCTTCCTCAGAGCTCAGAGCCTTAACCAACTTCTAAAGTTATTTCCCCCAATTTAAATTCCAAAGAAAATGGAAATCCTTCAGATTTTAGTAGTTTTAAAGCTCCATTTACACAGCATTACTGTCTATTTCTACCTGGCAGCCAACATTCATCACACACCTACATGCTACTGTATAGAAATGAGTCACTTCCCTTTCTGGGCAAGATTTAAAACACAATTCTACAAAGGAAAAAAGTCTGAAAAGCCAGAAATTTATATACACACCAAAAAAGGAAACACTGAAGCACAGTCTCTCACTAAGTGAAAATAGGCAAAAAAAAAATAAAAATATAAACTGGGTTTAAGCTGTAAGGAACATCAACACCTTTGTGAATCAAAACACATCTGTACTGGCTTAGTGAGAAAAAAAGTCCTCAGAAAAATGCTTATAATCATTTTATAATCATTTCATTCAAATGCAACAGCCTTTATTAATTTAAAATTCACAAGCCTGAGGCCAATTTCATCTAAGAAATGAATAGATTCATCTTCTAACAAAAGCTAGATTTTTCTAATTTGTTACTTTATTCTTCACTATTATTTCTTTCCCATTTCCCACTTATTTCTGATAAGTCATTACTGTAAAAAGAAAAAGAAAGAACAAAGAAGAAAAGTACTTTCAAAACTCCAGTCATTTGGAGGTTTAATTGGGATTCTGGAAATCTTCTAATGGTTGGCTATCTTTTAAAAGATAGTTTTTCAACATAAGCTTCTAAATTAGTAAGTTGTGAAAAGAAAGGGAATATTCTACTAGAAAAAGTAATATATTCGTATTCCTGATCCTGTTTTTTAATAGCACAAAAAGTATAAATAATCCAATGTCCATTAGGTGAACAAACTGAAGTATATCCATACAGTAGAACAGCACTCACAGTGCAAAAATATGAACCATTATGCCATGAATAAATATTAAAATCGTTGTTATGGTTTGGATACAGGGTATCCTCCAAAAGTTCATGTGTGAGAAAATGTAATAAAGTTTAGAGGTGAAATAATTGGGTGATGAGAGTTGTGACCTAATCAGTGGATTAACTCACTGACATGGTTTAACTGGGTGGTAACTATAGGCAAGTAGGGTGTGGCTTAAAAAGGAGGTCATTGAGGGCGTGCCTTTGGGATATATATTGAATGGCACTCTCTCTGCTTCCTTGTTGCCATGTTCTGAGCTGCCTTCCTCTGCCATACCCTTCTGCCATGATGTTCTGCCTCACCTTGAACCTATAGCTATATAGTCAGATGTCTATGAACTGAGACCCCTGAAACGGAGCCAGAATAAACTTCTCACCCTCTACATTGTTCTTATCAGGTTTTTTGGTCACAACAAAGAAAAAGCTGACTAAAAAAAAATTATACTGACTGAAAACATCCACACCTCAATAAAAAAATACAATGCAAATTTTTTTAACTCATCTATAAAATTCTAGAAAATAAAAAATTAAATTTAGGGTGACAGAAATCAGATCAGTGGTATCCTTGGAAAAGGGATAGAGGTAGGAAGGGATTATAGAAGAACACAGGAAGTTTTCTGGAGCCATTGAAAAGTTTGTTATCTTGGTGTCGTGATGATTTTTTGATTATGTTCATATTTCAAAACACATGAGAATGCACATTTTTAACATGAAATTTATTAAGTGACAATTGTTACAATAAAAAAAAATCTTCTCATGTTACCCCTGCAAGGAAGTCTATCAAAATTAGAACTTTTACTATTAAGTACATGTGAATAAATAAATAAATAAATAATATGAAGCCCAACACAAAGAGACACATAGATATATGAGGACCCTGACCTCCCTTTACCAATTGTGAATATATGGGAATTTGACTTTTTTAGACATTTATCTCAATTTTGTAGTAAAGATAGGCTAGACTTTTAAGTAATAAATTCATAGAAAATATCCAATGATAAGAAAATATGAGAGTGGTTTAAAATCAAAAAAAGGAAAAAACTGTAAAATGAGAAAAATTTGGTATTCTACTGTTTTCCAACCAAAAACAACAAATGAACTACACCAGTGGTTTGAGGAAAAAGGGAATCATAATGATGTAGGTCCAGGTTTGAACTTTCTGGGGCACAAGGCAATAAATACCAAGCAGAGCAGAGATCTTAGTAAACTAAGGAGGTAGAAAGCATAAAGTCCCAAGCTTCAGGGAGTAGGGAGGAAGTGAGCCAGAAATCATTATGAGAATTTATAATGGGTCCTTAGCCAACATATGGAGTGCAAAGGTGAGAGCTACCAGAGACTACCTGTGCAGAGCTCAGAGTTAAAAAGAGATGTTTTTTTAAAAGTTTGTAAGAGATGAAAGATGGAGTTCTGGTGCAACCAGAGTAAAGAGATCTCGTGGAAAACCTTGGGTGTTCAATTGAGACCCCATTCAGATGAATCCCAGGCCTTGAAACTAAAAACTATGCTACACTGTAGAAAAGGATATAACTCAGACGGCATATGACACATCATCCACATAGAACACCATACAAAAGTTATTAAACGTGAAAGAGTAAAATGTGACAAGGGAAGGTAGTCAGTAGAAACAATCATGTCATGACCCAGGTATAGGAATTAGTAGACAACGATTGCAAAGCAACTATAATACATAGGTTCAAAGACTGAAAGGAAAAGATGGTTGTTATGAGTGAATGGATGAAGAGTGTATTTTTTTTCTGTGCTTCTATTTCTTCACCTGAAAAAGGAGATACAATCCTACCTACTTTAGTATAAGTAATTATACTAAACACTTAGAATATGCCTGGTTCATCATAAGTACTTAGTAAAGACTTACTCTTACGTAACTTCACACAAGTTATCAATCTGAACCTCAATTTCTTCATTAGTAAAAAGAAGACATGAATGGAATCATCTTATTAAGACTGTCATAGAGATTAAATGACTTATAAAGGTATAGGGAAAGGGGCTGGGGATGTGACTCAAGCGGTAACACACTTGCCTGGCATGTGCGGGGCGCTGGGTTCAATCCTCAGCACCACATAGAAAAATAAAGATATTGTGTCCACCGAAAACTGAAAAATAAATACTAAAAAATTCTCTCTCTCTCTCTCTCTCTCTCTCTCTCTCTCTCTCTCTCAAAAAAAAAAAAAAAAGGTATAGGGAGACACTAGCACAATGCCTACAGGCAATAAATATTCAACAATTGTTAGTTCCCTTGATCCTCTAGATTAATACTTTTCAAGTTAAAATTACAGGATGGGGTAAAATTGTGATAGTCACAGGAATCACAATAGTTTTATAAACCCATTTATACATTTCTTTCTTGGTACTACACATAGCTATCTAAATAAAATGAGATGTTAAAACATCCTTGTTCTCCCTTTCTGCAAGTTTTCCAGCACTAACTTTTGCACTATTCCATTATCTATTCATTCACTGTTCTTTCACAAAATGGCTAGGAAGGCCAATTGAGGGCCTAGCTTTGTGTGCTGGTCTGGGAATTAATCTAATAAACAGATACTCTTGTCCTCAAGGAGCTTAAAACAATGAATGGGACATTAAAATAATCACACCAAGTACCAAGAAAAAGACATAAGCACAGAAAATATAGGAGCATAAAGGTCTGTGTGTGTTAGAAGTGGTGATATTTAAATTGAGACCTAAAAAAGGAAAAAGGCAGATATAAGAGAAAAGGGGGAAGCACACCCCAACAGAGGGAGATGCCCTGTACTCAAATATGGGTAAAGGTGGAACCTGGGGAATACAATATGAATAAAACATAGAATTTGACTAAAGAACTGATGCAAAATAAGGTAGGTAAAGGCCAGAACATGACATGAAGGACCTAATCTGTTTTGTGAAAGTCTTTAGAGTTTATTGTGAGAGCAATGAGAAATTAATCACAGTGTAAGAAATCAAAAAAAAAAAAAAAAAAAAAAAAAAAAGAAGAAGAAGAAGACACCTTATTCTGGTTGTTGGAGGCAGAGATACCAGTTTAGTAATCTGCTCAAGTTGACAAGGATTTGAAACCAAAACCAGAGTTGCAGTTGGATAAAGAAAAGATATAGAAATAACTCAAAAAACTCACTAAAAAAACAAATAACCCAATCAATAAATTAACTAAAGAACCAAACAGACACTTCACAGAAGAAATATAATTGATTAACAAATATATGAAAAAATGTTTAACATCTCTAGCAATTAGAGAAATGAAAATTAAAACTACTCTCAGATTTCATCTCACTCCAGTCAGAATGGCAGTTATTAAGAATACAAGCAACAATAAATGTTGGTTAAGATGTAGGGCAAAAGGCCCACTCGTACATTGCTGATGGGAGTGCAAATTGGTGCAACCATTATGGAAAGCACTATAGAGATTCCTCAGAAAACTTGGAATTAAACTGCCATTTGACCCAGCTACCCTACTCCTTGGTCTATACCCAAAGGGCTTAAAATCAGCATACTACAATGACACAGCCATATCAATATTTATAGCAGCTCAATCACAATAGCCAATCTATGGAACCAACCTAGATGCCCTTCAACAGGTGAACAGATAAATAAAATGTGGTATATATACACAACAGGATATTATTTAGCATTAAAGAAGAGTGAAATTATGGCATTTGCAGGGAAATGGATAGAGCTGAAGAATATCATGCTAAGCAAAATAAACCAATCCCAAAGAACCAAAGGCTGAATGTTTTCTCTGACATGTGGATGCTAATTCACAATAAATGGGATGTTCTAAGGAAAAATAGAGGTACTTTGGATTAGGCAGAGGGGAGTAAAGGGAGGGGAGAGGGTATGGGGTAGAAAAGATATTAGATGAATCAGACAGTAATACCCTATGTACATATACGTTTATAACCAGTGTGATTCTATACTATATATAACCAGAAGAATGAGAAGTTATACCCCATTTATGTATAATGTGTCAAATGCACTCTACTGTCAATGAATAACTAATTAGAACAAATTTTTAAAGGAGAGTGAAAGATCCTGAGGATAATGACAGGAAGATTTTACTGTTTCCCTCTAGAAATTTTTTAGCTTTAAGCAATGTAACTACACTGCCAATTTTAAAAATGAATAAATAAAATAAAATTAAAAACCTAAAAAAAATACTAAATAGCATATGACCTGCCAATCAACTCCTATGAACCTATGCAAGGGGATGAAAACATATGTCTACAGGAATATTTGGACTTGAATGTTCACAGAGCATTCTTCACACTAAGTAGCTAGTGAGTGAAGTGGTTGGTGAGTGAGATGAAGTTAAAAAAACTGGATTCAAGAGCTATTTTTAAAAGGAAGAATGGAAAGAATTTGTGGTTGGTTGAAACTGGTGAGAAGGGGAGTTAAGAGCAAGATAAATAAAGTGATTAATAAAGAAGGAACAAGAACAACTGAACAAAATGACTAGATTTCTGGCTCGGGCAACCAAGACAACTGTATTACCCTTCATTGGAAGAGGAAACATAAGTGGACAGTATTACAGGGCAGCTCTCAACAGGTGCCTCTCCTTTCTGCATGTTGGCACTGTTTGAATGCCTGTGTTCCAGAACATCATTCAAACTTTTTGTACAGTGACAATTTTGGAAGACAGAGATAATGACTCCCTTCGGAGCAGAGGGAAATATTTTTTAATGTCCTATATCCTAAAGATAACGCCTCCCCTCATTGTAAACATAATAAAGATGTGCAAAGGACATATTTGTTTGCAGCCTATTGTGAAAGATTTGAGTTCCCTGTGATTTTTCTGATGGCACAAATCCAGAGTGTGTGGCACTTACCAGAGCCACTCTGCATTGCCATACAGGATCTGGGGACTTAGAAAACTAACAAGAAGGTAAACTTTATGCTGTTGTTGTCATGAGATATAATGTCCTTTTTCTCTGACTCATGGACCTTGAGTTGCCTGTCAGCATCCATGAAACTGGCAATTAACTTGCTAGTTTGCAAGTACTATATGTGAAAATCTCCAACCCTTCACAGTTTTTAATAGAAGAGAGGGTTTTCATTTTTTTAGCGTAATGCAAATAAAATAACACTTGGAATCCAACTGATAGAAGTTTGAAGTTTCATCCATCAACAACCTCACTGGGCAACTCCATGCTCATTATTTAACTTCTGAGTTTCTTCTCCTCCTCTATAAAACTGAATACAACAATACACAAATGGGAAGGTTCTTGAGAACGATTTAAATGGAATAATTTAGAGTGCCTAGCATAATGCTTAGCACACAGGTTTTTCCTTTTTATTATATTTTCTTTTCCTATTTTTCCCTTGTAGTTCCATAGTTTGGGAGTTATCTTTTTAAAGTTTCTTTTGTATGCATGTTTTAATATCAAAATAGATAGCAAATCTTGTATGCACTATGCTGAGTCCCTTCAGTATGTGGTATATGAGCTACTTCACCAAATATCTCTAAAATCAGTGAAGGATGAATCAAAAAGGGGAGCTCATTATTCATTCACTAACTCGTGCAATATTTACTGAGACAATATTATGCCCCAGGCACTGAACTAGAAAGCAGGGACTGAGAAAAGGTCCCAGGTGGTCATGAAATTTACTTTTGGTAAATAGATTTAGCCAACACCGACATGAATTTCAGGTAGTCACAAGTGCTACAAAAGGAAACAGGAAAATGAGAGACCATAAATGACCTGTAAGGTTTAGAAAGAGATTTTACAAGAAGGGTTTCCTTTAGCTTCCACCTGAATAAAGGGGAAGGAGCCAGCAATGCCTTCAAAGGAGAAGGGGCATTCAAAGGCTCTGAGGGGAGAGCAATGATGGCTGTTAGAGGAACCTAAAGAATGTCACTATTACTGCATGCTAGTGGCAGAAGCATCCAGATGAAAGAGCATACAGAAGACCCATCATGCAGGCCTTACAGGCCCTGGTACAGATGTGGAGTTCATGAGCCATTATGAAATAATGAAAGAAATCACTCACTAACAGAGAATTTTCAACACATTTCTCAAATTTAGGGGAAGTATTTAACTCCACGATTTTGACGTGGATGGTAGACTTTGAGCTGAGATTTTGCAATTGGCAGGTGGAGTCTCTATTTTAACATTTTTTGTTTGGTCTTGAAATTCCTTTGGGAGTACACAATAGTAAAAAAAAGAAACCAGAATTCATAACAACAAGAATTTCCTTTTTATAATTATACAGGGAAGCGTTTAAAATTTCTATGTATGGTAATAATAATCAGTAGTATATGATACCAACTAGTGTCCGGCTCTGTTCAAAGCATTTTACATACATTTGGCTATTTAATTCTCACAACAATCCTAGAAGTAATGGTAGTAAAAAGTATTCCTATTATCTACAATTAGCAGATGAGGAAATGGAGGTACAAAGAGATTTAGGGATTTTTCCCAAATCACATATCCAGAAAGTGTTGGGGAGATACTATTAAAAACAATATATCCTCCAAACCCAGAAAACCTTTCCATGAAGATGCAAGAAAAAGCAAACCACGTTACTATTGAATAAGCATCAAAGCAGCAGCTGGTATGCATCATCACATAACAGGAAGAAAACCCACCTTTTATTTAGCTAGGTAGATGCAACCCAATACATGGTCCTCAAGTAAGAGGATTTGTGACAGCACCATATTATTCATGGTTCATAAAGTCACTGATAATTGGGATGGCTATCTGCATTAGATTATTTACCCAAAGGAAAAACTAATTTCTCATATCTAATCGACAAAGAGTTTTGGAGTTACACACCCACCAAAATTAGCAAAATTTCCTCCCACAGAAATTTTAAGACTGGGGCACTATTTTCCTTCACAGTTACATTGTAAAGAGATGGTTCTCTGTTCCTTGAGAAAAGCTTTCCTGGGTCACAGCCAGGAAGAGCCTTGTTTAGCTTTAAAAAGGTTTACATACATTTTGAAGAGTCAAAGGTAAAATAAGTTTTCTTAAAAAAAATGCTCTAAGAAAATTGAGTAAAAGTGTTTTCTCTTATTAATAAAAAAGAGAATTGAAACTCCAATTTTTAATTTGTATTTGCCCTTACCTAAGAAGTAGAACTGGGATCTGAGCCTACACAGTCTAGATCTAGCACTACCTTTACGCTTTTATGCTTTTAATATGAAAGCCATTCCTATTTTGCCCCATATGTATAATTACATTCCTAATTCTTACTTTTTTCTGCCTTTGTTTTGATAAATAACAAATAATAGGGAGGAACTAGTTAAAATCATAATTATAGCACCCTATACTTTCAATGGGGCCAGTTTAAGTCCCAAGTGTTAAACACTATATATTAACTGCTTAATGCAGTTAATGACATAGTAATAGCCTGGGCAGAACAGACAAATAAGGTGATTTTATGTACATTCCAGGTGATGGTGCTTTAAAAATAGTTTGTAGCCATCTACTAATGTTAACTAATGTCTAAATCATTTAAGGAAGGAATGGTTGGTATGTTTGGAAGATGAAAATCAACAGCTAATATACAATAGGTATATCAGATTACAAGGTAACTAGCAGAATACACAAGAAACTAAGGAGGGTGAGAACACATAGGTGAATTTTCTTAATTCCATGTATGTGAAAATCACTGCTCTTTTTAGAAACAAAACCATATCCTAAAATATCCCTTTTTTATATATTCTGAATAAGAATTTTTATCTATGTATTTTCCAAGAACATTGCCAGAGACTGTGATAACTAGTTAACTGGCATAATTGAGGAGTTTCCTCTGATCATAGTAAGTTTTTAAAAAACATGAAAAACAAGATAAAAGGACAATGTGTGACATGCACAAGTTCAAATACAATAGAAAACTAAGATGCAAGTAAGCAATGTACTGCAAACATAAACATTGCATTATGCCTTTCTTATATTAACCTTGTGCAGTGAATCTTTGTTTTTTCCTAATGAAAATAGTTATAAAAGATACTATAATTAAAATGAAGATATAAATACTAAGAAAATAAATATGCAAATCTATACTAACATAAAAATAAGACTAATAAAAGTTCTAAAAAGAAGATTTTCATTTCATTACATATGAAATCATGTAATGAGGATGGATTGGAAGTAAGAAGAAATTTTAAGTTTGCTAATTTTGAAAGCATGATGAATATCCTAATAGCAGACAATCTGTTGTTCAGTTTGAAACTTTCATGATTGTTAAATATACTTGTCTGGGCCACAAAATTATCTTTTTATTGAATAAGCAATGAGTTCCTAAATTTTTTTTAAACTAAAGAGAGGTAATTCTACTGCTCCTGCTAAAAATTCAATCAATAAACCAAACCACAAACCACTGAAACATTTCATAATAGACCTTCAAATAACTCCTTTCCTTACTGTATTTCTATCAATATTATATTCATGATCCTAAATTTTCTACTGATAATACTTCTCTATGAGCCACCTTATAGGTTATCCAGAAATTAAAGTCAACCAGAAATTAAAATGTTATTTATAAGTCAACCAGAAATTAAAATGTTATTTATAGTGAGAATTACAGCAGTTATTATCTGTTGAGGTCTTGCTATGTACTAAACACAGTTCTAAGTGTTTTATATGCATTTAATTTTCAGAGTAATATTATCAGATAATTAGCATAATTATCTCAATTTTCAGATGAGAAAATGCAGGGGCAGAATGGGTACATATCTTACCTAAGTAAACAGCAAGTAAGTATGTGATGGAGCCAGAATTCCAGCCCAGGCAGATTGGCTCCAGAACCTACATAGTACCCTCAACATTATGTATAACTATAGTACACTAATAAAAACATTTAAAAATCTCACTATTATAACGTTCCAATTGTGAACAGTGTAATGAAGCAGAGGTATATAAACGAGAAAAATATAATTAGCGATTTGACCAAGTCAGGAAGACTGGGAACAGCTCTCCTGAGGTTGCTAACAGCTGGAAAATGAACAGATATTAGCTAAATACTCCCAATAGGAAAAAATAAATAAAAAGCAGGGGAGTTATGACCAATAAAGAGCTCTAAGTAAACGCAGAGTGCCTTAGATTGTGGGAATAAGAAAAAGCAAGACAAAGTGCTGAAGTCAAGTCCAAAACCATCCAGGACTTTTTAAAGTCATATTTTTAGGTTGACTTTACATGAAGACCTTCTTTGCTTTCTTTTTTTAACCTTAATAATTGTTTGGTTACACTGTGTTTTAAATTTTCATTTGATTCATAATATAGATTTTTGCTTGGGGAAACATTTTTCTGAATTATGCATTTAAAGTTTTTGAAAGTCAGATTAGAAAAAACTATTATACAGATTTCATACAGATGTGTGTTGGGTTGGGGGATAGATATAGCCAAAACTATGAATGGCTAAAGTTCAAGAAACTCTGTCATAAGAAACAATAACATTCTTAGCCGGGCACCCTGGTGCAGGCCTTCAATCCCAGTGGCTTGGGAGGCTGTCACAGGAGGATCACGAGTTCAAAGCCAGCCTCCACAAAAGTGAGGTGCTAAACAACTAATTCAGTGAGACCTTGTCTCTAAATAAAATACAAAATAGGACTGGATATGTGGCTCAGTGGCAAAGTGCCCCTGAGTTCAATCCCCTGTACGTATAAATAAATAAATAGATAGATAAAATAAATAAATAAAACAATAATAACATTCTTAAACCATAAAGATGGTCCCAATGTACAATGGTTTGACTTATGATTGTTGCACTTTATAATAGTAGAAAACCAACACAGATTCAGTAGAAACTATTTTTTTGAATTCCAAAGTTTGATCTTTTCCTGGGGCTAGTGATATGTGATATGATACACTCTCATGATGCTGAGCAATGGCAGCAAGCCACAGCTCCCAGTCAGCTGTTTGATCACAAAGAGAAACAACTGATAAACTACATCGTACTCTGCCGCCAAGCTCAGAGCTCAGAAGGTGAGGTGTTTTAAATACATTTTTTTGCTTATGATATCTTCAACTATGTGTGATGCATTTATCAAGACACAGCCAGCTCTCTCGAATGATGAGGAACATCTGCACTGATAAAGATGTTGAACAGTGCTGTGGTTTGCTGAGAGAGTTCCATCAGTACATTATCCTCGAACTCCCCTCAGAACAGATGATGATAAGCTTCTAGCCTGACTCCTTGTATACATAAGGAGGGCTTGTGGGACATAGGATCTTAATGACTACTAAAAATACAGCCTGAGAAGATGGGCAAAACTAACAAGAGCTGTCTCATTTTACCTTGTAAAAATCATTAGAATATTTTTAAAAACACTTTTTGTGTTTTTACTATTGCTACTATTTATTTTCTCTAACTATAAGCTATACAATTCATAATCAAGCACTTGGAAGAAACAGAAATATACAAAAATCTCACAAACCTTTGATAAATGAACTGAATTGTTTACATTTTAATATTTTTCTTTGCCTTCTGATGAACATATATCTATAAATTATAAATACATATAATTTGGATCACATTTTATCTAATTTCAGATTATAATGAACATTGTTCTATTCCTTTAAAAATGTTCCCCAATAAAACTGAGCACATCTAGTATCCATATCTTGGTTTCCAACTTTATTCACCAATAAAAGGAACGAAGGAGCCGGGTGCAGTGGCACACGCCTGTAATCCCAGCGGCTCCAGAGCCTGAGACAAGAGGATCATGAGTTCAAAGCCAGCCTCAGCAATGGTGAGGTACTTAGCAACTCAGTGAGACATTGTCTCTAAATAAAATACAAAATAAGGCTGGGGATGTGGCTTAGTGGTTGAGTGTCCCTAAATTCAATCCTTGGTAGCAAAATAAATAAATAAAAATGAGGGATCCTTGGAGAATGGCTATTTCTAAGATGAGGGCAAGAAGTACAGAAGATGAGACTTGGAACATCCTACAATAAGGAAGTGCTCAAGAACACACACACACACACACACACAAATGATGCAAGTATGTCAAAGAGACACGGGGTCATAAGGGCCAAATGAGAGAGTTCCCACTGGCCAAAGCTAGAACAATATAAGCAAAGGAACAAACAGTAATATTTAATTATAATTCAAAGTATAAAATAAATAATCATGAGTACACACTGGAATGAATGAATAAGTAAATAAATATACATGTATATAGGTATATATGTATTTATGTATTTTAGTAAATAACAGGGGAGAAGAAAATGAATCTGTGCTGAATTCCAAATCACTTATGTAAGTACTCCATCCTCAAAGAGGTGAAACATCTCTTCCCACACCTTAAGTGTAAACTGCACAGAGTAACTTTCTTCCAAAGACTACAACATAAGCAATGGAGTGGGGTAGGGGATATTGAATAACTTTACAGAGGAGAAAGCTGAAAAATAGGACCTCAGTTAAATGACCAAGGTTAACATTAGCAGTAATAAGTCACATTGACAGTATGTACTTACAACAGTTTGGATATTATGTTCCATGAAACCCATGGTTAAAAAGCTTGGTCTCGCTAGGCATTATGGCATGCACTTGTAAATCCCAGCGGCTCAGGAGGCTGAGACAGAAGGATGACCAGTTCAAAGCCAGCCTCAGGGGGGAAAAAAAAGTGAGGCACTGAGCAACTCAGGGAGACCCTGTCTCTAAATAAAAATACAAAATAGGGCTGGAGATGTGGTTCAGTGGCTGAGTGCCCCTGAGTTCAATCCCCAGTACCCCACCACCACCACACACACACACACACACACACACAAAAAAAAAAAAAAAAGCTTGGTCTCCAGCGTGGCAGTGTTAGATGCTTTGTATGGACCTACTAGAAGGTCTAGAAGGTCGTTAGGTTATAGGAGGATTATCCAGGAAGGAAATCTTGTGACCCTAGCCTCTCTCTTTTACTGTTTGTTTTCTGGCTCATGAAATAAGTAATTTGCTCTGCCAGGTGTTCTCACCTGGCATGTGATATGTCATCCTTGTCAGAGGCCAATTATTGGGCAACCCAGTCTTGGACTACACCCCCAAGAACCATGAGACAAAATAAATGCTTTCTCCTTACAGCATGATTGCCGCAGGCATTTTGTTATAGTAATGCAAAGTTGACTAACACAGTGCCCTTGATATGATGGTATGAACATGGCACCTTATATTTATGGTCTTCTTCTATAAAACCCATTAACTACACTCTAATTATGAGGGGGAAAAGTCAAACAAATCCCAATTAAGAAATTCTACAAAATATCTTGTCATTACTCCTGAAAACTAGCATGGTCATTAAAAAAAAAAAAAAAAAAAAAACAAGAAAAGTCTGACAAACTATCACAGCCAACCAAAAGCTTATAGAGATATGACTAAATGCAATATAGTGTCCAGTATAGGATCCTGGAACAGAAAAAGGATTTTAGGTAAAAACTAAGGGTATCTGAATAAGAAATGGATTTAAAGTTAACAATGAATTCAAGTTAATTAAATCTAGCAAGTTATTAATATCCTATACTACTATAGTAATAAAAGTAATATACTACAATACTCTAAGATCTTAATAATAGGGGAAACTGGGAGCAGTGTAGATGGGAGCTCTGCAATTTTTCTGCACATTCAAAATCATTCTAAAAATAAAATTTATTTTAAAATATACCAAATTTTAAAAAACATTAAAAATGATGAGGTAACAACCCAGAGAATGCATTCATTATAATCATTTAAGCATTTCTTTATTGTTGGAAATTTTAGCCATGTCCCATTTTTCCATGAAAAATAACACAGTGGTGAACAATTCCATATATATTTTTGGGTGCACTTTTGATTGTCCTTATAATAGATTCCTAGAAGTTCATTCTAGTTTAAATAAATGTTAAAATAATATAGTTAACCCAAAGCATCAGAAGTCCCATTAAACTGGAAGGCTTTGCTAAGCAAATTTTATGATTAAGGAAAATATGCAGTAGAAAAATTATTCAGAAGAAGATAGCAAGGAAAATATTCAGGATTTGCCTTCAGCTTTCAGCCCCATGCATTGATTCAATGAATAACTGAGCAACTGCAATGCACCAGGTTAATATACTGTTAGGAATAAGAGAACCTCCTGGAGAACTTGTACCCTGATCCACAACAATTAAGAAATGCCAACTATTCCCTTAATTCACAGAATTCTTACATTTGATTCTCTGCTCTTTGCCAAGAGGTAGTACATGAATAATAAATGCTAGGTGTTTTTATACCAATTCTCTGCATCACTTGAATCTCCAGGTTACAGTGTGATTTTGTAGCTGAAAGAAAAAAGATTTCTTCCACATTAGCATTTTGTGAATTTTTTAAAATGCTTATAGAAATCTTACTCTTTTTTTCTATGATAAATGATTTCATTTTAGTACTTGCAATCTCTGGTTAGCTTCACTGTCCTCTGGTGCCACCTAACGCTCATCTCCTCTGGCACATGTGTGTTTCTTAATTCTCCCATAAATGTTATTTTAAGCCTGGGTGTAGCCCTACCAGCAAAACTTCCTTTGATTATCTTCAAAATGCCCATCTGTCACCAAGCCCTTCAGAAATTGTTGCTTCTGTTTCTATAATATCTGATTATTTCTCCCTTAAACTCACAGATCAATTTAAGAAATTCCACAATGGTTTCAGTCAGAGTTCCTTGCAAATGTTCTCTGCAATGGAGAACCGCATACAGTTGGTTTAGTTGAGTGGTGTGGGATGCATCACGAGATGCACAGTAAGAAAGCAATACTGGGCAGAGGGAGATATTGACTCACAATGTGGTTTCAAATGAGGCCTCTGCCAATCATGTGGGAAGTCCTGGAGCTGGGACTGCAGTTGCCCCAAATTAAAACAAGAGGCTTAGTCTTTATAACCCTGAATCAACTAGCCATTGGCCCTTGGAAGGACATAATTTGGGGAGAACTATTTCCTAAGCTTGAGAACAGACATTCTCTCGTATTTTAAGGGCAGTGTCCAGTAGAGGCACATATTTGTAGCCGTCATAGTTCATACCTCATCAGCCAGGAGATGGGCATGTCCCAGATAAAGGGGTCTGGGAAGAGCATCAAGGTTTGCTCTTCGGGTCTATGGTAGTCAATTTTTCATCACCATGACCAAAATACCTGACCAGAACTACTGAGAGGAGAAAAGATTTATTTTGGCTCACAGTTTCAGAAAATTCAATCCACAGTCAGCTGCTGGCTCTGTTCCTCTGACCCTGAAGTGAGGCGGTATGTTATAGTAGAAAGGCATGGCAGAGGAAAGCTACTCAGCTCATGGCAGCCAGGAAGCGGGCAGGTATCTACAGACAAGATCAGCCTTTTCAGGGAACACCCCCAGTGTTCTGGGAGGTTAGAGTTAGCTCTAACTCCCAGTGGTCCATTTGGTTATCAATGGATTAATGAATTAGTCCACTGATGATGAGATCAGAGCCCTCTTGATCTAATCATTGCCTAAAGGTCCTACCTCTGAATTTTGTTGCACTGGGGACTGTCCTTTCTTTTTAAGGGGGTGGAGGTAGAATGATTTATGAAATCCTCTCTCTTCACAAAGGAGTTTTGGCATTTTGGTGTTAAGGAGAATCAGGCTTTTAACACATGAACTTTTGAGGGACATTCCAGATTCAAACCATAACAGGTCTGTCCTCACTAAATCTTTGCCTGCTCCTTTACCTTCACGAGTCCATCTAAATGAAGGGACTTAGCTCTTGAAAATAAACTGTACAATTAATAGTCACTTTTTTGAAAAAAAAAATCACAGGTGACTTCTGGGAGTACATAGCTCATTTTAGGTATGAAATGGTTGAGGAAAACAGGCATTTCCAACTCATAGCACCTAACACAATGGCTTCTGTGAGAACCCCCCGCATACCTTTAAAAGATACCCAAAGCATCACTATTCTTTAGCATTTCACCCAGTTTTAGGAAAAGAAATGAGAAATAAAAATATAAGTAATGTAAAAGGATTATACTTCAATTAAATAAATACTTCATCAGTTCTCAGTACAAAAATCTGAGATTGGACTGTGTAGACAGCTGTGTGCTTGAAAAGATTAGGAACTAAGTTAGAACATCTATATTTGAGAAACTTTATCTCTTCTTAACCTTGGAAAATAAAGCCCCTATAAATATAGTTGCAGCAATCTGGGAAATTCTCAGGAGGATGAATAGTAGCTTAACTCAGAAACATATAATCTCAAAAAAATTGTAGTTAATTAACTCCATGAATTTTTTTTAAACAAACAAACACATTATATTTGAAATGAAATAAAAGCTGAGTTTTTTAAAATGAGAAATCATTTATAAATACTAGAGAAGTAAGACTACAGAGAATATGGCATAGAATAATATATTTAAATTCTAAGATTAGATTCATTCTTGCAGCCAAACCTATATGAGAAACACAAAGATTACATAGTTTTCAATGTCCATAAACACATGCTGTTATATTGTGGTGGTCATTATTATTGGTTTGGAGAGTTGCAGAAGAGCCATTTAATTCTTCCTATTTTCATATCAAATAGAAACTCATTACCAAACATCTCTTTCTAAAATATAGCACAGTCAAATGGCACCCATCCAAAACAGAACTCCCTATAGTCAAATACATATTTATAACCAGGATCTTTCCTGAGGAAGGAGTATCGAAAGTCCTAGGAAAAATAACGATGAAGGAACTGAACAAACTACACTGTCTTTCCCTTTAGTAAAGGCCCCACATAAAGTCCCCAAGAGACAGAAATGGATAGTTCAGTTTGTCAGTTCTAAGTTTCCAGAAGCATTTGGCTCAAGTCACAAGTGCTACCAACACAAGGACAGAATTAAAAGCACAGCTGCACTTTTCCTAAAGAAAAGGACCCACTGGAGTGATCTGTATAAATTGTGAAGGTATCACACAATACTCTGAGATAGAAGGCTCAGAGACTTGTAGTAGGAGATATGCTGGGAAGAAAAACATTGTGAAATTTACTTAAGTACAGAAAGGAGATACTGGAAAGAAGTCTAGATGCAGATAATAGAGAGGAAACCATGCAACAACTGCAATAAAATTAAATAATAAACCCATTCCATAAATTAAAAAATTAAATATAAAGTTCATTTATGTCATACTATATCATTTACACCTAATTATTCTACCTAATATTTTAAAAATTAAAAGCTTTTTGCCAATTAATAGAAAACTCATTTACTAGTTATCTAATTTAATTGCATACTTATAGGCTATTTTCTATGTATAAGACATATATGAAGCAAAGAAAGTAACCACGACTCACTCCTTTCTAAACACTCGAAGATGTTAAATGGAGAAACCCTGCAAATGTAGGAAGGCTTAGCAAATGAAAATGTTATCTATAAAGCTCAGGGAGCCCCTGACTTCCTGAACTGGTCATTAGAAGGCTGTCTGTTTACTGACTTCATTTGCCCAAAGAAGCAATGTTGCACACAGGAGCTTCAGGGAGGCATTATGTATAAAGAGCATACATAAGAGAAAGAAGATGTCCAAAGCCAAGCAATTCTGGGAAAAGAAAGAAAAGAAATAAGGGGTCCTGGGGAAGGAAACAAAGAGACCTGAAAACATTATTTGGGGCCCTGGATCCAGCTTGCGCTGGGTCTTCTCAGGTGTGAGCCATAACAACCTCCTTTAAATCCTAATCCAGGGAGAGCTGAGCTCCTGCCATTGGCAAGGGAAAAGTCCTGAATAAAACATCCCTGATGTCTAGGCTCTGCCACATCCATCTCATAAAACATTGCCTTTCGTACCCACTTCTCAGAGTTTCTCTTCATTATGTAGGAAAAGATCATGTGCCTCTTCAGCTTCAGAGCCTGGCAGGATCTATAGAGCCAGCCCCAACAGCAGGCCAGTCTACTCACCTCTGGCACACCAAGCATCCATTCTCCAACAAGGGTTCACTTTCCACCCCATCCCCATTCAGTTCCCTTCTCCTGGCCTGTTGACCTAAGTAGAGAGTCAGGCTTGCAGGCCACAAGCTCCAGAGTTAGTTAGCTATTTAAAGGAAGTACTTGTGCTTCCATTTGTCATGGTCCAGGGACCATGAGCACAGATCCATGTCCCACTGAATCATCCACCTTTCAGATTTGAGAACTGCCCTTTAACTTACAAAGTGCTTTCTTCACAGACTACAAGCTTCTGTATTTCCTAACACATTTATTTCTAAGATGACCATGAAAGTGTTGAAGGGAAATAAGCAGAGAGCTAAGAGAACAAAGGCCTATTCACATTACTCCTAGTACAAACCAGACCAATGTCCCAACAGCTTTAACAAATGAGATCATTAAGCCTCTGTATTTATCTCCTCAGCAAAGAAATTCCTGTGGGTTTATTAATAGTGGGACATTTATGTTACTTGGTGGTTATGTCTGTGTGTGTGCATGTGTGTGTGTTTGTGAGAGAGTGAGAGTGAGAGAGAGACTTGCCTTTGAGCCTAATCCAGGGAGAGTTCAGCTCACAAGTGCATGTACAAACACACATACAATCTCCTTATCTAAGAGGAAAAATCTCTGGAGGGCAGGAGCCTTGGGTCCTCAGAATCTAGAACAGATTTTAGATTCCATGTATATGTAGCTGATCTTCAGCAAATGTTTACCACTGAGGAGGATCATTAGCAAAGCTGTGATTAGATATCTTGTCCTCTGATAAAGAAATATTGCTTCTTAGTGGTTCAAACCCAAAGAAGATATATCCTTTATATAAGAATATATAGGAAGGAAACAGAAATCACCTTCCAGGAAATAGAACCCCATATCAACAGTAAATTCGATTTGTGACCAAATTTTTCACTTGTTTCCTGGTGTCTTCAGTAAATGCTGTGGGACATGGCCACTTTTCTATATCTGAACACCTGCACCTCTTCTTCAGAAGATAATCTACAGAACCTTTTTAAAGAATCAATCCCTGTACCCTGCAAGATCCTAGGATAAATAATATACAATGTCACGTTGAAAACTCAGAAACTCAGGTTTTAATTTTTGTAATGCTAATGTGGGCATCTTATTCTGAGGAGAATTATCAGTGAGTTTTCTTTTCACCCCAAAGGGAAAGTGAGAGTTCTGGAATCTGCAGGTTGGAAGTCATAATCTTTCTTCCTAGAAGGATGATGCACAATTTTGGCTTTGTGTTCATTTTTGTTTCTGTATGGGCACAATGTGACAACTTTCCCTAGCTTCTGAAAAGGGTCTATGATACCAAAACAAAATTAGAATTACTATTAAATTGCTTTACTATTTAAAGAGTATAGTGTTTACTTGGTTATGACTTTAGTAAAATGCTTTACAAAGAACAACAACAATAAAAAATAAAAGACCACATCACATTTTCCCATTGTAGAAGATAGACTGTAAGTTCTTTATACCCTATTTACTTGGGCATGGTTCTTGTCATTGAGAATTTTTACCAGATGCCATTTCCTATTCCAGATGGCAGTAAAGCTGAGGCACTTAGAAAGCTCCTGTGGCCTGGATGTTGATCATCCTAATAGTCATCTGGGAAGGACAAAGCAGAGATTGGCAGACCTGACTTGGCTTGACGCAAAATCAGTACAATTTCTAACCACTCATAATTGCAGAACGTGTCAGGATCCATGCACTGGATTTTCAGTGGCATGTAGGCTACCTTATGTTGACATTTGAGATTTGATTGTTTAAAACTGAAGTCTCCATGAGAAATTTTCACATTTTCTTCTTTTTCCTCCTATAATTCTGAATAACAAATGTAATGGTGAGCTTTTACATACTTTAAGCTTTCCTTCTTACTTGGGAGCATTGATGCAAATCTGTTTCATAAATGTGAATATTGGCTGTACATGAAAATATAAAAGTTAAATTTTATATCTGAGAAAAGAGACAGGAAAATACAAAACTTAAATCAAGTCTATTTTTCCCATGCTTTAGATCCATTTAACAAGCAGTCTTCCCAATCACTCTATAATTTATTAAGAAACAACACAGATTTTTGAATATACACCTTCTTACAAAATCCCTTTCCAAAATTCTTCATTTTTCTCCCAGCCTAACTTCAGGAAAGAAATTGGAAACTCATGAAAAATATGTTTTCCATAATTTAGATTTGTAACATCTGGATCACTGAGCTTTATCTAATTTCCATCTCCATCTAGACTCTGAAATGTGCTGTCTATAAGAATCTCTCCCTTGAGCATTGATAATGGAACATTAGATTTCATTCCCTGCCTTAATTTACTTTACAATGGTACTTGATAAAAAGTAACAGGAAGAATAAAATGGTATGTTTTTCCAGGGGGAGAAATATTTTCATCTAGTAGCTATTTCTATTTCTTATAGTTAGTTCTAAAATACCACACTCTAATTGGGAAAAGGTAGCCCAAACCTCCTTCGAAGTTAACAAAGCAGTTCTGTGAGGACACTGATTCTACACAAAGAAACAACAACAACAACAAAAACTATCCCTAGAGTAGAGTCATGAACATTCCTGAAGATGGTAAGATGGTTCTATTATCCATGATCAAGCAACTACTCTATCAAAATTACCTTGGTATTTGTGAAAGCCCCATATCTTCCCATGACACAAAGTCCCGCATGATCTGGTCCCTGCCAAACCTCAGACCCATTATCCACAAACCCTTTCCCTCTTTCTCACTGAATTCCAGCTACCCAAGACATCTTTCCCTGAGCTTCTTCTGTTGTGGTTTCCACTGCCCTGAACTATCTGCCACATCCCTTACTCCCCTCTTCCCCCAAACCTGCCAACTCCTATTCATACTTTGTCTTTCATCCTAAATGTCACTTCTTTAGGAAAATCTTCCCTGTCCCTCCTCTTCTCTCAAGATTAAGTTGGGGGTGTACTAGAATTCATTCCTGTAGTTCTCTGTATTCCTCTGAATCAGTTTTCATAATTGTAATTGATAATGACTTGTGCATTATTTTAAAATGTCATGTAAGTTTCATATACTAGAACATAAGCTCCATATGAGTAGAAATTGTTCTGTCTTCTTTAGAACTACCACAAGGTAGATATTTAATAAATTTTCCCCATTTCCAAGACATCTGGAAAATAGCTACCTGGCAGCACTAATAAGCAGACCCAGTAGCTCTTCAATGTTGAGGAAACTCATGTACTATAGAGGTCATGTGAATTTTAGAGCAGGCCACTTAGGTACAAAATCCCAGATCTGCCACTTACTAGCTGTGTGACCTTGGAAAATTTGCTCACCTCTTCTAAGCCTCTCTTGATTTATCTATAAAATAAAGCTAAGTATTCCTGCCCCTTTAGAGTTGTCACAAAGATTAAATGAAGTAATAATTATGAAGCGATTGAGACAGTGACTGACAAAAGACTAAGATTTGAATGCTGGTATATTACTACCAAGGACATTAGAGGTTCTGCCAAATCCAGAAGACATTATCTCATATATTGTATTCTTAATGTTAAAGGAATATACCCTAATAGTCACCTTTAAAAAACAACTAGATGCTTAGAAAACAATGTGCCCTTGCCCAGAGATAACTCCTAGACTAATTACAGAGGTATGGCTTTACTTTGCAAAGAAGCTTAAACAACATGATTTGAAGTCATGATATCCATAGAGAACTCACAAAAAGATTGATCTGAAAAATATTCACTTATGAACTGAACCTGCAAATAAATGAAATAAGCCATTCCCATTCTTTACTTTTTCTTTTTTTTTTTTTTTTTTTGATATTGACCAGGATTTTTTTTTTATTGGTTGTTCAAAACCCTACAAAGCTCTTGACATATCATATTTCATACATTAGCATACATTAGCTTCAAGTGAGTTATGAACTCCCTTTTTTACCCCAAGTACAGATTGCAGAATTTCTTTAGGTAACAAGGGCACCTTCCCAAAGCTGTCACTCCAAAGCAATGAACAGGGACACTCAGATCATTAGCAAGGCTGGAGTTAAGAGAGAGCCAGGCTTAACCAGGAATCATGAGTTTGGGTTCCATTTACAGTTTCTGCACTTATATAATGATGTGGCCTCATTAATGGTAGAACAGTGAGCATCCTGTAAATTTTGGCCTTGGCAAAAATCAGATGTTCATTAATACTCAAGTTCCACCACTTGCTAACTATGGGCAGAACCAGGATTCCAGAAAAAGTCACTTTGCCTAAGAATTTCCCACATGTACAATGCAAAATTGCAGTGAGGTTTGAGATAATGTATATAATCTATAATGTTTATTTGAGATACAGTACATAGAATGCTTAGCAGATAAAACTATTTCATTTTTCCCCTAAAATCATCTCTTTCAGGTGTCAAAAAAAGCAAATTAATGACAGAAAGGGGATGAAACTGTAGAATATAGAAAATGTATAATCATAGAGTTCTTTCAATTTATAACATGCTTCTAATAATACTATCAATAACAGAAATAATAATGATGACCTAGTGGAGTGCTTGGTAATAAACACTGTTTTAAGTAGAACTGTTTGTAAAAGTTGATAGCTACATCTTTTTCTAGCAATCAGAGAGCTTCTTGGGTGGTTTACATCTACTCGGACTAGACAAACTCAAACAAATTGTAACAATTATATCTTCATTGAAATTTAGTACTATCAAATCAAAGAGGAAGATTAAATTTAGAAGGAGAAGAATATTGGAGTTATTCAGGTTCTCTTTAACTCCAGTGAAAAATACAACGTATGTGATATGGGCATGGTGGTGCATGCCTGTAATCCCAGTGGCTGTAGAGGCTGCAGAGGCAGGAGGATCACAAGTTCAAAGTCAACCTCAGCAACTTGGTGAGACCCTAGGAAACTTAGTGAGACTCTGTCAGAAATAAAAATAAAAGGGTTGCAGATGTGGCTTATGGTTAAGCACCCCTGAGTTCAATCCCCAATACCAAAAGATTTTAAAAAAGATATAATGATCATGAAAGAGTAGGCATGTACATAAACCACCCATGGAAAAGACATAGTTTGTGTTTGTGTGGGTATGTAGACACAGATATATGCAAAGTATATGTCAAAAAAGCAACACAAAACACCAAAAACATCACAGGAACCAATAATTTAAACTTCATCATGAAAAAAATATTATGAATTTTTAAAAAATTTCCCAATTATGCTTTACTTATTTTCCCTGCTCATTTTCCAAGCAAAGAAAGAGAAGTAAAAACACTGGAAAGCACAAAGTGGGAGGACAGAGAAGGAAAAGCTGAGACCTAAATGAGATTGTCCTGCAATTGTCCCTGACGGAGTTCAATCGGCTAACCATGATTGGTAAGCCAAGATACACCAGATCCTCTTATGGCAACTTCCATACAGTCATTCCTCATTTCTGGCAAATGCTGGGAAGAAAAAAAAAAGTTGAAGTCAAACAAACTGAAAAGCTCAGATAGAAAGGAATCAGTATAAGAATGCTTTACAAAGCTCCATCTGTCTTGAAAATCCCAAAAGCAGAGGGCAGGGGGCCTGGGAAACTGCCAACTGCTGGTTTCCCTCCAATCTTTGCCTGTTCCTCTAAGTCCTACTCAGCTTATTTCCTCAGAGGACATGAAGAAATCACAAAAGCATCCATCTGAACTTAGAGTCAGTGAATGTTGTCTAACGGGCCAAAGGCAGCAAACACTGACTTCAGAGAATGATCTAAATGTCAAGTGTGTTTGTTTGTTTTTAAACTTGAAACTCTGTGGAGTTGAACTGGCATGTATTCAAGGCCAGACAGAATCAGGCAAGGGCACAATCACAGCTAGACTCCATCACTGTCCCTCACCTCTGGCTTCCTTCAACAGATGCACCGATAAAGAAAAGGTGAGACACACACACGTGCACAGCATGGAATATTATTCAACTATAAGAAAGAATGTAATCCTGTCATTTGTGACAATATAGATGGAACTGGAGATCACTGTGTTAAGTAAAATAAGCCAGGCACAGAAAAACAAGTACTGCCTGTTCTCTTTCATATGTGGAAGCTAAAATTTGACTTCATAGAAGTTGAGAGTAGAACAGTTGTAACCAGAGGCTGGGAACAGCAGAGGAGAGAGAGATAGAGAGAGGTTGATGATGGTTAAAAAATACAACTAAGAAGAAAAAGTTCTAGCATTCTATAGCACAGTAGGTGACCAACTATAGTTAACAATAATTTCTTGTATATTGCAAAATAGTTAGAGGAGAGGACTTTGAATATTCCCAATATAAACTATTACGTTTGAGATGGTGGGCTTGCTAATTACCCTGATTTGATCATTGTACATTGTATCCATGTATCAAAATCATGCTATACTCTATAAATATGTAAATTATTATAGATCAATTTTTAAGACATTAAAAGAAAAGAATGTCATGGTGAATATGAAACAAATAAACCAAGCTTAAAAAGAAGCAAAGAAGGAGAAAGGACAAGAAGACACAGCCACATCTGCTTTCAGCAGAGACAGCATGGCCCCTGCTGATTCAGGGGGTTTAGTCCTTAAAGGGCGCATGAGGTTTGGCAGCAACTCTGTGGTAACACAAAACTTATCTCCAAAATCTATTCCAATTCCAAAAGATATTTTGGAAAACAGTCAGACTTCTAATTTGGCGTGGTGAAAATACTATTCAAAGACAACTATAAAAAATGCTGAATTCTTCTGTTATCAAAAGCTATTTTACATCTGAATAAAAGAACAAGTTAAATATGGCTTAAAGTTTTAAATTTCTATCTTAATAGACTATCTATTGGCAATTTTCAGATATGGACTATTTTCCTTGCATCTGAGAGAGAATGCACATTTTACCATTAAGCACAGTGCTTTAAGAATGAAAACTTTCAACACAGCCCTTGGATTCCAAACCCTTTCGTTAAAACTATTTCTTCAAATATTTAGCCACTATGTCAAGCACCTTAAGAATTCAGGTAATAGGGATATGTAAGAGGTTTTCTTGTTTTACCTGATCTTTTAAATCAGACAAACATAAATTTATCCTTTCTTTGACTCTATTAACACCACTTTTAGTGCTTAATGCTGCAGAGAGAAGGAAACTATTACTCTGAAGATTCTAAAATACCAAGAACGGGAGCAATGATAATAACTAGCTGACAGTCTGGTGCTGGAAGCCTGGCATCCTTAACCGTTCTGCACAAATGCAAGCTCAAAATTCACTCCCCTCCAAAAAGAGACTTGTCAATAAAAGCATTGATGATGATAACAAGGAAAAATCAAAGACATAAGGAGAAAACATGCTGTGATTACCTCTTTCCACTTTCCCTTTCCCCAAAGGTTCATACAAATCTCTGCTGTCTCCCTGGCTCAGCCACTCCCAGGATTTCCTTCTGGTCTAAGAACACATTCAGCCCCCACAATAACCACACTTCACTTTCACCTTTCTTCCCACACCTTAGGCTTTGGTCCCACTATTGACTCCTTCATTCTTGCACATACATGACACTTGGTTGGCAATATTATTTCACCATCTCCCTGTATCCAAATTCTAATCACACTTCAAAACAAGACGGAGGCTATCAGGTGAAACATCCTCAAATTGCTTCCACCAAACCTACAGACTTTTCTGCATCCAAATCCACACCATCTCCTTCTGTTGCAATGGAATAGACAAGTTACTTCTGGCTTAAGGATAAGGAAGATGACCTCACACTGGTCTACGGGACCCTCTACAACACATGTCCTTAGGGAGCTCACCACATCAGTGATACCACCTTCTCGTTCATCTTCAACCTCTTCTTCTCCACAGGTTCTGTCTCATCAACCCAGTCAGGTGAACTCCATAAAACAGAACATATAAACAAACCTTCCCATGGCCCACTTGTGTTCTCCCTACCACTTTCTTTTATCCCTGTGTATAACCAAATTAATTAGCCACCCTCCCTATGCCCACATTTCCCTTTCCACGTTTTGACCCATTTCATTCTGATTTTCATCCCATTCATTGCTAATGGCTGGTGAACTCCAGAGAACTCATGGCAAAAACCAGTCTATTTAATTTTAACAATGTGGTAATGGCTGGTGAACTCCAGAGAAATTTAACCCAGATATATATTTTATTTGGCCTGTGATGCTTTAAAAAATATCTAAGTTATCTGCCAAGATTTGAAGACTGATGACATCACACAAAAATCTGGGTTTCTGACTTGTATTAAAGTCTGGAAGCTCTATCAATGTTGCTGCTTTTCCTGAGTGGCAATAATCAGCAGAAGTGAAGAACAGATTCTCTCTCAAGGATGTGTGCACTCCTTGGTTCCCCATGGCCCCATCAAACCCTCTTTGCTCATTGTTCTCACTTTAGTGGAAATTAAAAAGGACAGGCAAAATTCACTTTAATAGTATATTTAATTTAACCCAACATATCCAAAATATTATTGAAATGTGCAATCCGTAAAAAGTTATTCTTTTCTGTATGTTTCCACAATTCATTGCACATACCATTTTACACTAACAGCACATTCTCAGTTCTAACTAGCTACATTTCCAAATGTGGCTAGGTATGTGCTGCATATGAGACAACACAGGGTGTTTAATGATTAGCTACAAAAATAAAATCTTGTAAGGAGAGAGGAGGGGAGATAGAACTAAGTAGAAAGAAGAAAGCAGGCAAGATTAAGAAGGAGGGTGTTTGTGTTAAAAAGTAGACATATAATTTTACAAAGAAGTTGGCACACGGACACAATGAAAAATTAAAAATCAGCTGTAGTCCAGTCCTCCAGGGAAGGAGATGTCCTTCAGAAGCAAATGCAGTTGATCAGTGATGTAGAATTTCTGGAGGCAGATTTGGGTGTTTTATCATTAGACTGGGCAATAAATAGGAGTCACTGTGAATATCGACTGGCCAGCTGTCAGAGAACTATTTTACCTACTTGGCACTTAAGAGGTAGTAGAATGGACCAAGATAGTGAGAACGGGATTCTTGGCCAAGATTGGGGTGTCAATCTGAGTCATGACTGGGAGAAGAAAGATCATAAGAGACTTTTTTTTTAAATGATGAGTATGGGATACAGTAGAAATATGTTAAGGTCAAGAGGCTGAGGTAAGGAAAAGCATCAGGGAAGCACAGGAAGATACCTTGAACTAGGATCCAAGCAGAATTCAAGACTCAGAGTCCGTGTGGGAATAGTCAAAGGTATCAGGAATTCAGATGTGCAAGTGCAATATCAGAGACCAAAGAGACGGGAGTGCAAAAACAAATGCACCCGCTCAGATACTAGCACCAAGAAATGTATCCCTGAACCAAAGACCTCAGAAATAGGATTTTCTCCTTTGTCCTCCAAGTGAGCACAAATGGCAGCCATTTAAGAGGTATCATGTGCTCCTTTCATGCCTGAAGACAAGAACCAGAATTAAAGTCTAGGGAGGGAAAAGCAGAGTCACTAGCTGGGGAAAAGGGGGAACGTCAAATTTATCTGACAGGTTGAAAAGGACTTTGAATCAAAGAGGCAGGAACTCCATTATACAATCATAAAGTGATTCTGAAGCTTTTCCAGAGAACTTATCTCTGAGCAGTAACAACCTGCCCATTCATCCCTTCATTCATTTAGCAACCATTCATTGAGTAGTGCTCTCCTGGGCTGTTTTAAGGCAACGATTCACTAAGACTTGTACTAAGACTTGCCAAACTCTACTCTAGCAAAGCTGGTAGGCAAATTACAGTAACTCAGTCAAGCAAAATAGGTTCTGAGTACGAGTACTAAAGGGGATTCTCTAAATAAAACCAGTGGAATTAGGATGATGCAATGATCTTAAAATGTCCAAAGGTCCCCTCATCTGTCATCTATTGTAATTTTTCATACTAACTAGGCCTCAAGAGAATGGATCTATTAAAATAGATTTCTCAGGAAAATCATTCTTTTAAGAGAGCAGTATGCCAGATTTTAAAATCTCATGATACTGAAAATAGTTTTTCATGTTGTGTTCAGACTAAAATTAAATAGAAATATTTGAAAACTTTAGGGAAATCTATTACTCTGCTGGGGGAAAAAGTTTCTAATGATAATAAATCAGTTCACATTGCAAGATAAAATATACTTGGATAAAGTTTTGAGTTGTTGGGAGAGAGTAATCACTTCCTACACCTGATTTATAAAAAGAAGTGTGAGTTAGAAGAAAAGGTTGATGGTGGCAAAAAAAAAAAATTAAAATGGCACATAAAGTTAATGTGTAGAAACAATAGTATGTTCAATAATACCAACAAATCAAAACTCCACAAGGACTGTAAAGGCCAAGTAAAAAATTACACGTGCAACATGTTACCTTTATTTTTTAAATATTTTGGGAGGGGTTGTAGATGGGCACAATATCTTTATTTTATTTATTTATTTTCTGTGGTGCTGAGGATTGAACTCTGTGCTTCAAACATGCTAGGCAAGCGCTGTACCACTGAGCTATATCCCCAGCCCAACACATTACCTTTAATTCAAAAATTAGATTTACAGAAATGTAAGCATTTCATACATAGGCATGATTTACCCTAATTTTATGAAAACAAGCAAGCTTATATAAAATAAGTTCTAGGATAGTATCTATTTCACTAATACTATCAGTGATATTAAATAGACCCTTGAAAACCAGTATTCAAAAACTATCCTTCTGTTATACTTAGTTTACACAGGCAGGGAAATATGCAATTTTAGTAAGTTTTGCAGTGGCAAAAAAAAAGTCAAAATAAAGAGTTTATGATTTCAAAAAAATTAACTGTTGCTTATCTAAAATATGTAACTGCTCTCATATTATAAATATACGTGAATTAAGGAGAAAAACATCACAGGAACCTAATCTGCAGATCTCCTTGATGCTTACAAAGTTACCTAGGCATACTGTTTACTCTTTGTCAGTTTAGGATGTCTTAATGATCACTATACAAAAGAAGTCACACTACAGATTTCCTTCCTTGGGAACCAAAGACCTATTATTAGCCTTTTCTTTGTGAAATCATTCATTATTTTCAAACAAGTGAACAAAGACAAAGGAGAAAGTTTGTCCTATGTTTTAATGAATCTATTAATTTCCCTTCTCTTTCTCAAAATACTTATTCATTCTTCTATGATAATGCATACACATTTGCTAAAAGTCATGCTAGATTTTTTCATTACTGTATGAAGTTGTAGTATTAACAGTACTACCTTGGTTTCTTTTGGGTTATGTTTGCCACCCCTACAAACAAAATTATTTACATTTTGAATTAAACGAAAAGACTGGCAAAGCTCCCTGTTAATTTTTTTCAACCACCCACTTACTTGTAATGTTACAATCACAAAACTTTCAGTACATTCCTCAACAATATTGACAATCACAAGAGCAACTAGTAATGTTAAGTCCTTGATATGTTGCAAACCAATCTCACCACAGCTACATGAAAGCACTTCTGTTTATACAAGAGTACTACGTACCTCTATTCAAATCTGCCAGATGTGCAGGATACCAATTAAAAGATAAAGGAACATAGTACACCCCAAAGTAATCCTCTCACTATGTTTACTCCCTTTCTTTGGAATAAACTGAGAGTCATGTATTTTTCAAGAATGCTATCACACCTCCAATTCTAGTTTACACCTGTTTCAAATGTGCTGACATCTTATCTGCCCTCCATTGCTTTGAATTTGAAGGAAGTCATTTCTAAAGGTAGACCAATATCCGACCTGTTTGTTTTCATAAAATGAAGCTAATTAAAATTGTTTTTAGAGGCTTGCTTTGAACATCATTAGATTTCTAAGTGGTTTTGTCATTTACATTAGGAATTATGTTTTTATGTCTGTGCCTTCCCCAAGATGTGTTCTTTGAAGTAATATTTAAAATGTCTGAAACACAGATAGCAAAAATTAACCCAAATCATATGTTTGGATATACAATTTTAAATGCCAGCATTCTTTAAAAGAATAGATAATTAGTAAAGCAAGTTGTTGTTCACATATAGACTTAATCTTTAAAAAAAAAATTCTCCCTTACAGATGTCTTAAGGGATTTTATCCCAATGAATGGATATCCCTCCTGCTATGTTTCAAAAACATTTCTATCAAATACTGAATATAAACACTTTTCAAAAGTATACTTTCTCCTATGAAAGCAATTTTGATAAAATTTACTTAGAAGAGAAAAAAACAATAAAAATTTAACATTCATGAAGACTACATACTTTTGTTAAGACATTGAAAAATGCAACACATTCATTTCTCACAATCTCAAAATACTGACTTTCTGATTCTAGCGAAATATAATTTTAGCAACTCATCAAGACAGAATACATGAAATTGGCATATTTTTGATATGCACACAAATTGAGAAAGCATCTTTCCCAACTGTGTTGCAAAAATGAAATGCATCTGTTATGACAATATGGCTCGACACGTGAACTAAAATCAGTGGGAAGAAAGAGGTTTCTTTTCTTTATTCTTATAGCAGGACGTTTTAAATAATGCACATTTCCCAACAGCAAGGCATTATCAAGTCTGTTACTGTGTTTCAGAGGTATGTAACAGCAAGAGGGCTGACAGGGTCCTGGGAACTAACACAATTCATTCACATTAACCCAGTGTACCTCAGTGACTTTCAAATCTCTTTCCCTGGCAGTCCAAACTAATTTTTTGCTTTTGCTTCACTCTCTCCTCAGTGTTGGAGTATCAGCACATATGTTGTTGAGGCCTCCTGCTGGGCTGGAGGGTGGAGAGGTGGGGAGCATGGTGGAGAACGTGACTAATGCCAGGATCAAGCAAAGAACAGAGAAAAATTCAATAGTTGACCTATTTTTGCATTGAATTTTCTTTCTGCCTTGAAAGAAAGTACTTTGTATAAAGGCAATCTAAAGATGTAGTAAATGCTTTTACTATCTTTTGTGTGTACCCATCTGTGCTGGTAACCTATAAATAAAACAAATCTGGATGTGCTCTAAACTCTTCCCCATGCCTAGGTATCTTGGAGACTAGAAGCTGGGAGACCAAGGAAAAACCCCTGAGATATGCAGGATGCTTGGAAGGGCAGGTGCTGCAAAGAAAAGCCTACTCCTGAGCAGCTTAATAAGTCTTCCTCCAGTTTCACACTCCAATTATATTTCATCCTCTTCCCCATTTAAAGGTGAACTGGGCTCCTTTGGTTGGACAAAAAGGTTTTAAAGATCAAAGAAATCTCTCTTTTACATTGGTGAGAATACTGATGAAATTTATACTTACAATTCAAAAACTTCACTTCTCAGAGGACAAGACTCCATGAACATCAGATGCTGGACTAATACTAATGTCTTCCCTGGGTCTGTGTCTGACATCAGGCAAGTTCTTCAGGGCTTTCTATTCTTTGTGCCTACATCCCACTGTTTACCTGTTTATTTTTCACTGATAGTTTAATCCCTCTTATATCTACATTAAGATGCTGGTTATTTATAATGAAAAGCTTCTTTAGAAACAGAGATTATGATTAACAATGTCATTTTTAAATGTGATATGATGTGCAACAATGCATTCAGAACAAATTAGAAATTAATATAGCTAATCCATCTGATTAGCTGATTATATACAGTGATGGGGAATGCATGTAACCTTGAAAATTTAATCATTAAAACAAAGTTATCTCAAAAACTTAAGTTTTGAAAGTCATCAAAGGTAGCTGTGATCATGGAAAATGATTCTGGAAACTAACTTGAGTAGAGACCTATCAGTCATTATTAACCATGGGATACTAAAAAGATTTAACTTCTTTGGGCATTGGCTTCCTGAGCCACAACAAGAACTTCTATCTCATAGGACTCCAGATGAAATCCGGCACATGGTGAAAGTACACACAATATTAGTTTAGTATCTCCTATAGAATGAGTCCAGGGCTTCAGTATACAAAATTCATAGTAGTAATTTTGAAGATAAACATGGATAGTTTCTGAAAACTTTTTGGTAAAAAGAAACCTAAAAATAATTCATAATTCTTTATTTTGGTTTTGAAAATAGCTTAATTCAGTGAACTGCAAAATTATTTAGTAATATCTTATAATATGATATATACCTTCCAAAATAATTGAATTATTGTTGTTCTATTATCCTTGATAGTAAAAGTTACAAAAAACAAAACGTAAAAACAGTTCCCCAATTCTGAAATTCTTATAAAGTAGGATTATATGTATGCTCAAAAACACTATATGGCGTTCCTCTATACTGAATTTAAAACATCCCTTTGAAAACTTACTTTTGAAACCAAATCTAGGAGTTCTATTAAGTTCACTTTCAAGAAGACATGAAAGATAAATTTATTTAGTCTTTTACAAATATTATCTCTATCTATTCTTACTTTTTCAAGAACTTAAATGTTTGCTTAATACAAGCAATTGTGTTTATGAAGCAATAAGATATGCTAGTGTTCTGGTTTATTTTCAGAAACTTCACTAATAAAACAACCAGTAAACAATAAAATTTTCAATTAAAACACATCTATTCCCATATCTTACCCTTCATACATGGCCTGATATATTTTGTGGCTCGGTTTTTAACCTAAGTAAAGTTTTAATGAATATGTCATTCATCTAAAGTAATTATTTGAAGCCAAAATAATGAGGATTTGAGTAAACTAAGGTATATTGGAAGAAAAGAGCTATCTAAGTCTCTGGCAGAATGGAATTTCTGGAGCATTTTATAGCATTAACATGACATGATAAACATTTACAAAAAGAGAGCAATCCCTCTTTAAAATGCAGGGAGTAAAAGCAGCTGCTCGGTGGGATGCCTTATGGATCCTACAAGTAGAATTCGCTTTACTCTTATCTGAGTAGAGTCAACACGTTGAATAAAGCAGCATATTTCAAAGCAAGTGCTTCCGATTACTATTAAAACTTGGGAAGGGTCATAAGAACATATCCATTTGACTATATCGAATAAGAAGCTCACCGCTATCCACCTGTGGAACAGTGGTCCACCTGTGATTGGAAGTTTTAAGAAAGGAAGGCTGGGGGAAGGGAAAGGAGGCGGTGATGAGTAGACTTGTGCTATAAGGCATTCCTCAGCACTGACCTCATTTACACTATTACTTCACCTCGCTGCATTTCTTTCTATTCCTTCCTGCCAGCCATTGATTTGCTTGAAATGATATGCCCGCCACAACATTATACATGGTTGTAATTTTCCCCTAAGTTTTGGCTGTTGTTAGTTTTTTCCTTTGCCAAGGTGATACTTGGCTGAGCATTCCAACAAGTACCCGCTTTGTCTAACTTCTCAGTGGCGCCTCATTAAGTTACCCAAACTGTTTCTGCCGACAGGTGTCATTCCTATCAAAAGTAAAGGTGCAAATCAGAACTCTTTATTGTTGCTAACCATGAAGAAGATGTTTTCTTTCCACGCTTCATCTACTCAATAGAACATACAAACCAACTTCCAGGGTAGTGATGGCCTGAAGCTGGAGGCGTGGCCCGAAGCACCACCCGGCACTCACCAGGCTGCTGTCGCGCTCTTCGCCCTTCTCTTGGTTCAGAGGTTCCACCGGCCTCTGTGATGCCTTTGCTTGAGGCGGCGGTGGCTCCAGCAGCTGTTCCAGGCATGCAGTGCCCGGTAAAGAGGAGCTCTTCTGGTGACACAAATGCACTCCGGGACCCCGACGCCGAGCACCCTCATCTTGGACTCGGTCCCCCCTAGGGGGCGGCTGGGGAGAAGATGACAGGGAAGATGAGGCGGAGGAAGAAGAAGGAGCTGAGTCCGGGGATCGTCCGCCAGGAGGCGTCACTCCGGCTGCTCCAGCGGCTGCCGCGGGCCCTTTTACCGCCGGCAGCAGATGTTCCCGGATCCGGCGGCGTAGTGTGGACCCCTGCTCTGTTCTGCCAGCGCCGCCAGGCTCTAGGGGCTCTGGTGAGGAGCAGCACAGGTTGGGCTGAGAGGAGGAGAAGACCCGATCTAGCACTTGCTTCCTCTTCTTAAAGCCGCTCCACCTGCTGCCCGTGCTACCCACACCCGCCAGGACGTCCCTCGTGCCCCTCGAGGGCGGTGGGGAGGGCGACGGGGTGTCCGCAGTGCGGCGCTCCGGTCCCCCTGAGCGGCCGCCCCCGCTGCCCTTGCTCTTGCCCACTCCCAGCTGCAAGTTCTTCCAGATCCTGGCATGGAAGGAGGAGGACGCCGCAGCAGCCTCGGGCTCGCTCGCCGTGGCAGCCCTGGACTCCATCCTCCACCCCCTACACCTCTTTTCCCCTCCTCCTCCTCCTCCTACTGCTTCTCCTCCGCCCTCTTCGACTGCGCCTCCTCCTGGAGCCCCGCGGTGGTGGCGGTGGCGGTACCGATGGTGGTGGCGACGGCGGCGGCGGGCGCAGCAGCAAAAGCCGGGAGTGCCCAGAGGCTTCAGGCCAGCTCGGAGAAAAGATGCAGCCGCCGAGACTCTCCCGCCGCGGGACTGAGGCACCGCCTCTTCCTCCTGCACCTGCCGGGTTGGACTAGAGCTGTCACCGAATCCTGGCCGCTGCGCCTGCAAAGTTTTTAGCTCTGAGCTCCGCGGCTCCAGTCCACTGAAGTCCCCCAGGCCGCGCCCAGGCTCCTTTTCCCCGCTGGCTCCGAGCTCGGAAAGCTGCCCGCACCGGGGCGTGCGCTTCCAGCTGCGCCAGGGACAGAACCCAGGCGCCCTCCGGGCAGCACCTGTCAGTGGCGGGGGTGGCTGCCTCCAAACTGGGCGCGCACGCGGCTTACACAATGGGGCACGTCCGACTGAAGATGTAGGGGACCAGCACCCCTGGCTAAGCACCCTAGCACTATCCTCCAGCTCCTAGGTGGGAGGGCAGGCAAGACCTGGGTAGAGCTGGGTAGGGCCAGAGTCAGTTTGGTTCCAAGGATCAGGCCACTGTTGCCCACGTAGCTTGCTCCGGGCCAGCCTCCGGATGAGTGGGTGCTGGTCTGGGTCGGTTGAAGTGCGTCGGAGTGGTCTATGCGTCCCGGGCGGGTCCCATGGGGCGCCAAGCGTTCACACCGAGTGCTGAACCTTGCCGAATTCTAAGACTGAACAAGGCTACCTCGGCCGGATCGCACAGTCTGCTCCGGGTCCAAGAAGAGAGTTTGATTTCGTCTGTCTTGGCTTCATCCCATTCATTCCTTTCACGCTCTTCATTTGCATGTGCATTGGCGACTTCTCTTATGATGGGGATCAGGCAGCTTCCAGAGCCTGACAATAAAGCCAGCCCTTAAAGTTACAGGGAGTTTATGGTGGACAAAGATGGGAGGGATGTACAGGGCTTCTGACCCTATTAGGTACACAAAATCTCCTCCTTTCCTTTCAAGCTCGTTTTTTCTTAGACTACCTCATTTCCTTCCTTGCAAGACAAATCGAAAAGGGTTTTTTACTTACTCAGACTTTGCTTTCTCCTAAATCTACTCACCCAGGGTCCTGATTCTACCTGATAGGAGACCCTTATGTAAGGCAGGCACACAGTGAATCTTCCCCCCACTGCTGCATCCCGAAATATGGAAAACAAAGGAAGAGTTCTTATGCTTTGGCACAGCAACACTGGTGGTAGTCTCCTCTCTGGGTAGCAGTATGCCCTAGAGGTACTACCAAACTAAGCTTTTTTGGCTTTTGTTTTGCTTACCCTTATAACAAATAATTAACAAATATTTACTGAGCACTTTCTATATGCCAGTTGCTACATAGGCTCTGGAAATGCAGTTGTGAACAAGAGCAGGGTTTCACTCACATGGAGCTTATTTGAGGTGGCGGTGGGTAGTGGCAGAGTCAGACAACAAGCAGAATATCTAATAGTGAAAAGTCCCAGGGAGACAACGAAACTGTGTAACAGTGATAGAGAAGAGGTTGTTAGATAAAATGGGGAACACCCAATTAAATTTGAATTTCAGATAAACAATAAACAATAATGTTTAGTAAATCTATGTCCCAAATACTGCAAGGAACATATTTATGCTACAAGACTGTTATATTTTTGTTTATCCAAAATCCAATTTTACTAGATATTTTAGCTTTTACTTGCTAAATCTGGCAACCCTATATGAAAGGCTTTTTTACTTTTTGGTTTGGTGGGGGGATTTTTTTGCTTAGGATTTTTTTTCTTTACATGTATAAGAAGACAAAATTTGAGTTGAGATTTCAAGAGAACAAAAACCATTGAAAGATCTGATTACAGTGTTCTAGGCAGAGGAACAGAAGATACAAAGGCACTGAGACAGGAAGCAGCTTGAGCAGGCAGGTTCAAGGACAGATGGAGACCACTCCTAATAGAGTGGAGCAAGGGTTGGTAAGAGATGGAGTGGAACAAATGGGAGTGGTGGGGGGAGGCTTTAGTTATTGTAAGAATTTCAGACTCCTAAAAGTCAAACAGGGAACCATTGGGGCATTTTTAAGCATGGGAGGATTGTGTTGTAATTGACACTTGCCTCAAAGGCTATTTCAAGGGTTAAGGGGGAAAGGACTTAGGTTAGTGTTCTTCATATAATTGAGATTTTTTGTTATTTGGCAGACACAGAATTTCCTAAGTTTTTGAACTCTATGCTTTGGAAAAAGAGGTAAGGGAGTGGTTAAAGATTGTAGGTTGCATTTAATTAACATTTTGAAGTGATGAGATTGTAGAGATGGAAAACAGTAGTTACCAGGAGTTACTGGTAGTGCATATAGAAAGGAAAATAAAAGGAAGTTCCTTTATGATGATGGGACAGATTTATATCTTGACTGTGATGGTCACATGAGTTTATTATACATGTGATAAAACTGCATAGACTTACATACCCACATACATACACAAGTGCATGTAAAAATGAGTGAAATATGAATAAGATCAGTGATACCAATGGAAATGTACTATAGTTACATATGATGATAAAATTGGTTGAAATTGGGTAACACTCATATGGAATATCTATGAAATACTTCGGCAAATTCTTGGGAATCAATAATTATTTCAAAATAAATAATATAAATAAAACTAATGATAATAAAGTGTGTTTTTAAAAATTGCAGGCAGCTGAAAGTTTTCTATTGGAGCTTTAATTGCTGGAAAATGAAATAGTCTTAGAACCACAATGGACAACTCTTCCTCTAGCTCTGTTCTCACCAACACCCCCGCCCCATCCCTAAGTCAGTCAGGAAATGTCTGAGAAGCACATGAAGGAAGTCCAAGACTACTGAAGCAGAGTCCATATCAGGGCTGTATTCCCAATTTGTGTAGACAAAAAGCCCATGGAGATCTCTCCACACAGAATAAGGCAAGCACATTTGCTACTATAGAAGCGTCTTGTCATGTGTGGAAGCAGAAGGAATGACATTTTTCATTGGCAACTGCTTCTTCTTCACTCCCATTTTCTCTTTGTGTTCCCTTCCTAGAGTCAGCCCTTGCTTCTACTTAAAAAGCTTCAGTTAAGTTTTTTGAAGTGTCAGAACTTTTCAAATTCCGAGTTTCATAATTCAAATAAACCATGTAGCTGATGGTAGCTTTATCCTCTCTCTGGAATATTTGTTATCTAAGTAGGGGCTTTATAAAACTGAAATCTCCATCAAAACCAGTAGAAATCTTCTTTAAGGACCTAACTATCCAGGGTATTGTTGGTTTTACCAAAAGAGACACACACTCTATTAGATTAGCTTGTCCCTCTAAATCTGCCTCATTAAATCAATAGGAGAACTATTTTCAAAAGCCTGAGCCACACCAGACAATGAGGCTAAAAGTACCAACACCACAAAAAATCACCTCAATAGAGAGCTACTCTGAAAGCCAAAACAGAAACTACAGTACTCAGAAGTTTTATTCTCTCAGCAGAGTAGGAGAAATACCTTGTTTTTCCATGATATGGAAAAAGCAAAGAGAAGACAAGTAAAGAGATATGGCATTACCATAGAGAATTAAGAGGAAATAACCACTTCTTACCAGAACACTCTAAAGATGTCAAGTTTGTCATAGTGACAGCATACAGATAACTCTACACAACTTGATCTTATATTTGTAGTCTAATGATGAAACAAGTTGACTTTAAAAGTTAAATACTTTAATTTTCTATTCTACCTAATTTTGTCTTTAAAATACCCTGAGATTTTGACCTTTATGATCCCAAGTAAACATTCATCTAACAATATAAATTCACATACATAACTTGAAAGGGAATATGTAACTTTTCCTAAATGTCTGAATTAGATTATAAGAGACTGTTCTTCAGATTGTGCATCATGCAAAGCTGCAGTAGATATGGTCTTTGCTGTCAAATGTCTTATTATATTTTAGAGAAGATTCTAATAAAACAACATCAGTGGAAAGTGAATGGAATAAATTGATCACTAAGGGAACACAGAGGAGTGAAGAATCACTTCTGGCTTGACCAAGCAAGGATGTGGCATCATCTGAGCTAAGATCTATTGCAGGTGACAGGGTACACAAAGAAGATGGATTGCTACCAGCAAAGGAAAGCAAAATTCATGCCACATAGCAAGATTTCAATTTATGTTAGCCTTTTAAAATTATTATTATAATTTACAAATGATCTTAAATATTGATAGAACATTGATTGCTTGAACTAATATTAATATATGCATCAAACATGGATATAAAGAAGGTTGGGGAGGCAATGTATAAGATAAAAAACATTTGAGCAAAAATTCAAAGGAAATGAGAGGGAGCCAAGCAGTGATCCAAGGAAAAATTTCTCCAGAAGAAGGGAAGATTAAGTACAAAGAGGCTGAGGCAGAAAAAATACTCAGTTTGAGAAATAGCAAAGGGACAAAGTAGCCAAAACAGAGAACAAGAGGGGAGTGGGAAGAAAAAAATACTACAGAGATAGTTCAGCATCAGATCATGCAGGATTCTAGCCAATGATAAGGACTTCAGATTTGAGGTATATGGGAAGCCATCAGGGGCTTTGAGTTTCTCTATAATCCAAACACATTTAAAAGACTCACTGTGGGCTCTGTACTGACAGTAGAGGAAGGACAGGAGTGGGAAAAAGAGTTTATACAGGAACCACCATCTATAGAACATGAGGGACAATGATTGTCTCCACTGAGGTGGTAGCAAGAAGTAGTGAATATAGTTCATTCTAGATATGCAATATTTCAAAGATAGAATGGGCAGGACTTTCCCGAGTTTGGGCATGAAATACTCAAACATGATGCTAAATTGTCTGCATCATTTACCGTACATACTACCCACAGCAACCTCATTTTATAGATGAAAAAAACAAATTTGAGGCATGTTATGTGTCTGGTAAGGTCACTGGTTGAATAATTAACAGATTGAACCCAGATCCATAGAATTCCAAAGCCACATTTTTTTTCTTTAATTTTAAAATATATGCATAGATTAAGAGAACAAATAACTAAAAGCAGCCTCAAAAGATAAACTGATTCACACCCTTAGCCTTGTTTCAATGAGATCAAGGGCATAAATGCAAGCACAAAAACATTTCTGGAACTAATTGAGTTTAAGGCCAACCTAAATGGCACTTAAGGAACCCTCTTGTCAGAGGAGCGCTGGCTGCTCTCCCAGCTCCATCACTGGAACAGATGCCTTCAGGCCCTCAATTTGCCTCTCAGTCTCTGAAATGGGGATATCTGCCCACCTGATCTACCTCCCAAGGACCCAATTCAAAGACCAAGTGAAAGTACTCTGGATGAGCAATGCCTGTGCAAAAGAGAGACATTATCACTTTGTAACCAAAATCAAGAAACATCAGCAGACTTATTTGTTCTTAGGAAAACCCCACCTCGGTGGAATGAAGCATGTTGAACCTTTCAAAACCAACAACCCAGTCAACAATTAGACATTTTGAGATGGCTGCTAACTACACGATCAATGCAACAGAATAAATTCCTGTTCCAGTGTAAATTGCCTTCTTCTGTTCATGAAAGTTTCCTCAGTGGAGTTCTCAAACGCAGTTTAATCTTTAAGTAACTTCAAAGGAGCTATGTGTGGTTGTTCTGTTTAACCTAAGCCACCTCACATTTCTTCTTTTTTTAAAAAAAAATAAGTTATGCTCCATGTATTTATACCTTTATTTTATTTATTTATTTTTATGTGGTGCTGAGAATAGAACCCAGTGCCTCACATGTGCTAGGTGAGTGCTCTATCACTGAGCCACAATCTCAGCCCACAAATTACCACAAACTTAACTGCTGAAAACAAGACCCAAGGCATTGAAGGTACACTGTTTGATACTACAATGTTGGATATACAGCATTCTACATTTGCCCAAATCTATGAAAATCCATGACACTAAGATTGAACCCTAATATAAACTATTGGCTCTGAATGATAACAATGTGTCACCCAGATTCATCAATTACAGCAATGTACCACTCAGGTGGGGGAGGTTGATAATGGTGGAGGCTGTTCATGTGAGGGAACACGGGACACATGGAAAATCTCTTTACCATACATTCAAGTTTGCTATGATCCTAAAACTGCTCTAAAAATAAAGTTTAATTTTTAAAAAGATATGTATTATTCTCACAGTCAGTGCCTGTGGACCAGAAATCTGGGCACAGAGTGGCTCAGCTGGTTCCTTGGCTTCAGGTCTCAGAAAACTGAATTAAAGTGTTGGCAGGGCTGTGCTCCTTTCTAGAGGCTCTGGAGATGAATCTGCTCCCAAATTCATTCATATTGTTGGCTGAATTATGATCCATGCCCTTGTGGGCGTAAGCTCTCCATTATCTTCTAGGGACTGCCCACTTTCCTTGGCTCAGAGCCCCCTTTCTTTCTTCAAAGTCAACAATGGTGGGTCAAGTCCTTCTTATGCTCCAATCGCCCCTTCAACTCATCTCTCTTACTGCCTCTTCTGCTGCTTCTAGATTTAAGGACTCATGTGTTTCCATTTGGACCATCTGGATAATCCAGAAAAAAATTGCCTTTCTATTGAGATAAATTGATTTGAAAATTTAATTACATCCAAAAAGTCCTTTCACATCTGTGCCTCCATTAGCAATTGATTGAATAGGAGAGGACAGGAATCTTGGGGCAGGGTTGGAGGACTTTAGAATTCTGCTTATCACAGGTTTCTGAAAGCCCAAAACATCTTGAAGTATCCTGGTTGAGACCAGGAGTACAGATACATCTCCTTAGGTTGTCTCTTTCACTAGCAGATATGGAATCCAGTGGAACTGGCTCAATGTAAAAAAGTTACAGAATGAAGACAGACCCATACTGATGAATGATAAGTACACTGAGAGACTGGCCTAAGTAACAGTTAAGACCTTCCTTTTTTGCTACTATTTTGAATCTGATCATTTTTCTCCTTCAATCATACTGCCCCTCTATTTTTTTCTAATGTGATACTTCTTTTTTCCAGATTACAATTCATTTTTGGCTTATTTAAAATCCAATCCCCCAAATTACACATTTTTCCTATTGGGATAAAAAAATATTTTTTAATGTATATTATTACTGACTTAAAACTGATGCCCCAAAATTTAGCTACCTTCTGATGAGGCTTGTTATAAAAACACCTACCTAGAAAATACACACTCAAGAATCAGCTTCAAGTAACTCTATAAGTTTTTCTCTGAGCCTCATAGCAGAGGTAGGAAAATGGAAGAAAATGTGGAGTTGCAAAATGTGTGTGAACATGCTCAGGAAAAGGAAATCAAGTACAAATATCTTTTATGCACAAAGTTACCTTTAATAAAATTATGTTGGCTAAAAATTAATCCGTCTTTCAGGCTCATCTCCACTTCTGCCTCCAACCACAGTTAAACTACTAAATTCTGGCCATGGAGGTATCTAAACCGTTCTTGTATTACTTTCTACCTTTGATTGACAGAGCAACTAAGAAGCTGAGAAATTAGGGGATTTCCCCAGGTCTCTTAGATAGTCACTAGTGAAATCAGTAAAGTTACTGCAGGTAGCAACATCTTTCGGGTTTAAGCCATCCTATTCCCCACCACTCCCAATGTTTGTGGACTTGTTTCTCATTCAAAAATATAATTCAACAGATTTAATCCACCAACAATTTGATCACACCAAAATCAAGAATTCTCTTTGTGATGCTGCATGGGGCGGCAGTCTGGACTCCACAGACATTAGGTCTGGAATTAAACATCCTAGAATCAGGCTAGACAGCAGCCCTGGGCACTCTGCACTTTTTCCCCAGCATTGAGTTATGGAATCAATCTGAGGCAATAAAATTGCAATCACCATTTATTGGGACTGTCATGTATAAATAAGACCCCTGAGCACTAGCAAGATTAGATAAATGGCAAAAAGGCTAGGGTCCTGTAGAAAGATAGTCTCATATTGCAAAGGCAATGTATTGTGAGCAAAAATTAGTCCTAATTTTTGTACATCTGTATGGAAAAATCTAATTCCTGTGTGTTTTCTGTAGTTAACTAACCTGGTTTTCTTTTCAGGTAACCACACTAACCAGAAATATACAACCACATTTTAACAGTCATTAAGATGTAATCATTTAGACAGTGCCTTTAGGAAATGCCTAGTATTTTCTTGGGACAAGATGTTTTTCTCTCAGCCTTCTCTTGCCTTGGTTCTCTTCCTAAGGAAGGTAATTGGGTGCATGTGGAAAGGATGTGACTTTCACATCGTCTTGGAAGTAGGAAACATTCAGGGTCTGCTGGCAGTATCGTCTCCCTTTGCTGATCGAGGGGAGCTGCCCCTTGTCCACAGGTTTGCTTAACATTCACCAACAACTCTGTACTGTGTAGGTCTCTCTCACCGTGATCAGTTTCCTTAAAAGCAAACTCCTCTTTGCGCCCCCTCGTGGGCATCCCAGACACACGCCGTTTCCTTTGCCCTGTTCCAGGACCAATGACCCATAGGAAACCTCTACCTAAGGGATCCTAGGCCCACTGGCTCTCAATTCAGCATCCATGCGTGACGCAAGAAATGAGGCCCATCAGAAAAGACAAATTATCAGGGCTTGCCAGCCATAGAAGGTCACCTGACTTTTCTTGATGTAGTTGCATCCTGAACTAGTTTGCAACAACTCTGCCTTCTAAGAACAGATGATTAGAACCTTTGCTCCTCCTCCCACATCCACCCGCCACCCCCCGCCCACACACACACACACACACACTGTCCCTTAGTATCCAGACAGCATGCATTTATCCCTCAGGGGAACAGCAGGAAATATATGACACATTCACATAAGAAACTTTGATATAAATTTTGGAAGCTGTGACAAAATTTAGAGCAGTGACTCTCAGAATGTGGTCTGGGACCTGAGACCCTTTCAGGGATCTATGAATTTATATTTAATCCACTTTCTAAAATGAAAATGTTTGAAGCTGGGCAGATTTGTAAAGAAAAGAGGTTCATTTTGGCTCATGTCTGAAGGTCCAAGGTGGAAAACTTCATCTGAAGGTGGCCTTCTTGCTGACAGAGTCCCAAAGTGGCATGGGGCGAGAAACAGGGAGCACATGTGTGTATCCTCTTTTCTCTATCCCTCTTCTGTAAAGTCACCAGGATGCAATCTGGGAGGTCCACCCAAATGATTTTATCTATTCCTAATTACTTCCTAATAGTGCCCCACTAAGCATCATAGAAGAATTGAGATTCCCCCTTCCAGTACCTCATGGTGGGGTTAATTTCAACACATAAATCCTTGGCGAACACACTCAAACCAAATCCAAACCATCGCAAGGGTCAAAGCTATTTTCATAATAATTTAATAAAATGTCTTTTTCACTCTTAGTCTTTAACAGTGTACAGTGGAGTTTTCCAGATACTACATGACATTTAATATCACAACAGACTGAATGAAGAGACAGAGATGAGAATCTAGCTGTCATTTATTAATATACACATAAAATCATAAAACAAGGCAACTCTTATCACTGATGTTTTAGTTTTGAATAAAACTATTTTTAACTGTGTTTTTGTTAACCTGTAATGAATGACTTTATCATTGACTTTTTTCTTTGCAATGCTGGTGATACAGTCCATGTCATTGCATATGGTAGGCATGGAGCCACATCCACAGCCCCTATTATTGATACCTTTAATGAATTAATGCAAAAATATTTTAACCTCTTTTAGTATTAACTTCTAATACAGTAAGCATGAAGAGATACAACACAGAGAAAAAAGACCTTTAGGATTTTTAATATTTTTTACATGTAAAGGAGTCTCTGTTGGGAAGAGTATCATCTGCCAGGACAGACAGCTCTGAGACAGGGATCTTTCCATTGAATGGATCCCAACCAGAAACCAGGGGGTGGGAGCAGTTGAGGAAGTCCATGCAGTTCCTCTATCTCTGACAAGAGTATGAAGAAAGATGGAGAATAAATCTTCCCAGAGCTGATGGAAGATACCTAGAAAGTTGTCTTTCCCTGAGTTATATGTAGCCTTTTTCTTTCTAATCTTCTGATTTTAAAAATAGGGTTTTTTCCCCTTAACTATTTCAGAAAACTATGAACTAAGAGCCTTAGGATCAGTTGTTGACACACTGAAGGGGGAGATGAAAGTGTCTGTAAAATCATTCTTCAAATAAATATCTAGGCTAGCAAGACAATTTTCCTGCTCTTTCACACATCAGTAGCTACAAGTCCCTTGGTGGCCCCTACCAGGTAATAATTTCTAATCCTCATTGTCCCTCCCATCCAGGCAAGCCAGATTCATGGTCTCACATTCAGGACAACAAAAGAAAAGAACAAATTTCACATTCAAAAGCTATTACTATCATAGCTGCCAACGTGAGAACACAAGATTTTTTTTTTTAAGTGATCCTAGACTTTCACATAAAATTGTGGTTACTCATTTCCTGTTTAAAATCTTTAGATAATTTAAAATCTGCAATAGACCTTGTTTTATGATACAAAAAAAAAAGGCCTGGTTTGAAGAATGAACTAGTCAATAAATGAACTGGGGAACAGTGGAGAAAATTAAAATTAGGTTCTTACTTCACACCCAGCCTCAATAAAATTAAAATCTACTTGTAAATACTCTACATAAAAATACATTATATATATTTTAGATGAAAATGGGGCAGAAAAAGTTGAGTAAAAAAAGTTTATTACCTTCTTGGTAGAGAAGACTTTACTAGTCAATAGGTAAAATGCTATAAAATGAAAGACTAAGTTAAACAACATGAAATTTTGAATATTTGACAACAAAGGATGACCTCAACTTAAAAGGAAAAACAACAAAAATTTGCAGAATATATAGCAGGCAAGAGACTAAAGTACAAAAATTATAAAGAATTCAAATTGATAAAAAAAAATACAACTCAATATAAAGATAGGCAAAGGATGTGAATAAAAAGTTCATAAAAGAGCTAGTAAAAAAGAAAAAAAAAGGTCTTAAACCCTGCTAAAATACAGTTAGAAAAGATTTCTCACAGAAATTAACAAAATATAAAGTACTTTGGATGAGCTCTTGATGTGGGTGTGGGAAATGGATGGTCATTACTAAAAGCCAATGAATTGTTACAGCCACTTATCAGGTCAGTTTGGCAGCTCCTGCTTAAATGCATGAAATTTATGACCCTGCAACTCCACGTTTAGACATCTGTCCCATGAAACACAGTGCATACACAAGGAGATATGTATATGGATTATATTATAACATTCATTGTTAGAAAAAGTAGTTATGGTTAGTAATAGCAAATTTTCTTTAAAAACAGGAGAGGGAATACCCTTCAACAAAGAAATGTTGAAGAAATGATTATACAAATTATGAATTATTTATGAAGTTCTATACAGCAGTCAAGACAGAAATGGATAGATTAAAATTTTTTTCATGAAACAGATCACCAAAACATTGCAGCATCAATTGATCTTTTCATTGTGAAAGAATATTGACATTAGTGCCAGGCATGGTAGCACACACCTGTAATTCCAATGAGTTGGGAGGCTGAGGCAGGATGATCACAAGTTTGAGGACTCTGCCTCAAATAAAAATTAAAAAGGACTCGGGATTTATCTGTGTAAAGTGCCCTGGGTTCAATCCTCAGTAATAAAAAAAAAAAACAGGATTGATATTAGTTAGTAAATATATTCACAAATAGAAATCAACAGTACATTAAAAATTAATACACTATGGCACATTAAATTCATCTCCACTGTGAAATAATTGTTCAACATGAGAAATTTGTTATGATATCCTCTATTGATTGATCAAATTACTCAGAAGGCACGGAACAAAATTTATATCTTTTTCAAATTTTAAAATTTAAAATATTAGTAAATTAGAAAGAGGTGGAAAATGTCTGCATGTGACATAATAATATATGTGTAAAGCCCAAAGTAATATCTTCATAGAGACATAAAATAATAAAGGCAATCCTGTATATGCTGAGAACAAGGTAAGGAGGTCAAATAAGAGCATGGTACTTATTAGTCTGCAAGAATGAGTGCATGCATTGAAATAAGAAAGTAAGAGGTGTAGTGTAAACGTTGCAAATAAGAGGAAAAATTTTTATTATATACAATGATATCATTATGAACTTGAAAAAATAGGGGAAAAACAGCATAGGCACAATAAGAAAAACCAATATGGGATTCATTTATAAAATTAACTTACAAAAATCAATCAATGGTTTTTCTTTCTATAAAAAGTATTAGAAAAATAAATGTAAAAAATAATATTATTAAAATAATAACCAAAAATTTAAAATTCAGGTAAACAAATTTAATATTAATCCAAGAAGAAAGATTTAAAACTCTACCATGTAACATAAAAGAAGACTTGAAAATGTAAAATGCCTAGATACAGAGATTCAACATTGATCCTTTTAGTTCTGCTTCTCTGAAGAGCGCTATTACATATAGGTATGTATTCATACCCTCTTGTGTGGAAGGGCACACACTTAATTTTAATGGCTGCTTCTGGTATGGGGCACAGAGGATTTCTTATAGCACACTACTCCGAGCAGTTATATCTTCACTATGATCATTTGTTAGCTCTATAATAGAACCATTAAAATATTTTTCTGGTTAAGATTTTTTAATGATATGGAAATGCTTTGACATGTCTTACAATAAAGGACACAATATAGTGCTTGTTATTAGAAGAGTTCTGTTTGAATTCAGATTTTTTCCTTACTTACCTCATTTATTCATCAAACTATACTTGCTAAAAATTAATACTTCAGTGTTAATTCCTGGAGTTCCAGCACTGATTGAGGCATAACAGACAGTCCCCTCATGGGGCCAACAATTCCATTTACTACCTGTCACACACCAACCTAGACTGCAACTTCCTCATTCAAAAAAAAAAAAAAAAATGGGACTATCAATGAATACCTCCAAGATTATTGTGACAATCAAATGAATTAACACTGTAAAAGTACCAAGCTAGCATCAGGATATAATGAGCACTCAGTAAATACTTGCTAAATATGAAGTATGAGCAGTCACAAGTGACTTCACTAGCCTGATTTTTTTTTTTTTTTTGTAAAAACAGACAACAAAAATACCGTTGGTTGGAAAATAAATGATGGATAGATAGCAATACTGATAGACTCATTGCAATTAGAGGGCATTGCTCCCTTCTAAGAGTCCACTAAGATAAAACTATTACTTTATGTCAGTGAATTTATCAGTGGTCTTATTAACAAAAGATAGTTTTTATATATCAAACTAGCATATGTCATCTCAATTAAAAAAAAAAAAACTCTTGGTATGTGTTTGGATTTGCTTCTTATTACCAGGCTCACATTCTAGAATTCCCAGCTTGAATCTATAAATGCAAGATGACAAATTCGGTGTTACATAACTTTGTTCAAATAGTGACTAACCTGATTTTGGTTTTAAAATATTTACTATAAATGCATGTCAACATATTTGTTTATGATACCATTGAAAATAATTTCAAAGCAACCATTTGTCATTGATTTGCTCAACTAAATTAACAGCAAAAAGAGATGAAATAAAAAAGAAGACAAAGAAAAAAGAAGACAAAGGAGAAGTGGGGAAATCTAATACATTGAACCCATGGAGAACAGTAAAAATAATTGTTTTTAAATCAATATTATTCTTAAATTGAATGACTGAAAAGACATTTCAATTTAGAAATAATCTGATCAACTTGAATTAGAGGAGAGTCAGCAGTTTTACTGGTACCATATAGTAAGAGGGGTTGAAGTGGGGAAAGAATTGACAATCACTGACCTTGGAGGAGGGGACAGGATGAGGGCTAGATTTTTACAAGAAAAAAAAAAAAAAAAACAGGACTTGCAATCATTTCAATCATTGTATTTTGGTGTTTTCAAATTATTCTTATGATTTATTATCTATTATAGTAAATGAACAACTCAGAAGATCAAGTGACAGCAGTAACTTTGAAGTCATTAACTTCAATTTTAAAGCCAAAAATGCAATAAAGGGAACCAATAAGTCAAATTAGCATGTACGTTCTGAGCACTTCCAAAATTCAGAGAACTGTGCTATTTGCTAAAGTGACACAGAGATGAGTCATGCCTGACCTTTGCTTTCACAGAGCATATATTCTAGAAAGGAACTATGACACATGCCTAAATAGTTAAAGAATGATATAGTAAAGAATGTTATATTGAATGATAAAGGATGACAAATGTTCTTTTAAAAACAAAAACAAGATGCTTTAGGGATAGAGGAGAGAGAAATTATTGCTTCAAAATTAGCATAGTTACATAATTTCTTCTGAACTTCCTCATCAAACCTCTTTCATATTCAGCCTTCCCAGATGATGGCAATTCTCTCCTAGTTGCTCAGGGCAAACATATTTCATACATCAGGAAATTCTAATGGCTCTATATTCAAATTATATTCAAAACCTTCCCACTTCTCATCAACTCTACTACTACCACTCTGGTCCAAGTCATTATTACACCTTGCCTATATTATTGTAGTAACTTTATATAATTGGTCTCTCTGTTCTGCTTTTATTAACCTGTATTAGGGTTTTTCAGAGGGACAGACCAGTAGGCTATCTATCTGTACATATGTAAGTATGTATGTATTTATGTATATATGTGTGTGTGTGTGTAGACTGACAATAAAGAGGGAATTTCTTAAGGGAATTTCCTCATGTATTATGGAGGCTGAGAAATTTCACAACAGGTTATGTGCAGGTTGGAAATCATGGGATGCTAGTAGGCTGTTGCAGAGTAAGTCTAAAATCCTCATGACCAGGGAAGCTAATAGTATAATCTTCAATCTGAAACTGAAGCCTGAAAAACTGGGGAGCTGGTTGGAGTCTTCGAGTCTGAAGGCTGGACAGCCTGGAACTCTGATGCGCAGGAGCAAGAAAAAAATGTGTTCTAGTTCTAGGTTAGGGAAAAGCGGCCTTTACTAAACCTTTTTTGTTGTCTTCACCACGCAGTCCACCAACTCATATGCCTGTCTCCTCTAGAAGCACCTGCATAGGCACACCAGAAGAAATGCTTTATCATTTCTCTAGGTGCTTCTTAATCTAGACAGGTCAATATTTAAAATTAATCACTACACACTCTATATAATCCTAGTACAACAGCCAGAATTAAGCTTTGGATATGTAAAATATGTCATTCCTATTCTCAAAATTCCATTTACAAAGTGTAAAATCCAAAGTACTTACAAAAGTTGCCGAGGCCCTACATACACTAACCTCTCAATTCCTCTCTGATTGATTCCTATCACTGTTCCTTGACCATACAATGTACAGTTGTGCCTTAAGATCTTTGCAATGGCTCTTCCTTTCCTTGAAATGCATTTCTCTCAAGTAACTGTAAGGTCAATTCTTTCATGTCTTTTAAGATTATCACAAATGTTTCTCTCTCAGCAAGACCAACCTTGACCATTCAATTGAAAAGCCCACCCATCCTCATGGAACTCTTGATCTTCTTTATCTTATCCTGTTCTTTTTATCATCCTTTTCATAGAGCCGGTCACATAAAATCTAATTTTTACATTTTTTATGTTTATGGCTTATTGTCTGATGTCTCCCCCTAAAAAGTAGCAATTTCATTGTTGGGAAAATATCAAAAGGAAATGAAATCAGTGTGTTAGAGAGACATCTGCACGTCCATGTTCATTGAAGCACTATTCGCAATAGTCAAGATATGGGATCAGGCTAAGTGTCTGGATGAACGGATAGAGAAATGTGATATGTGTGTGTGTGTGTGTGTGTGTGTGCACACAATGGAATTCCATTTAGCTTTATAAAAGAAGGAAATTCTGTCATTGGCAACCATATGGATGAAACTGGAGGAGATCCCATTAAGTGAAATAAGCCAGACACAGAAAGACAAGTACCGCATGGTCTCACTTATATATGGAATCTAAAAAGTATTCGATCTAAAGTGCAGAGAGTAGAAGGTCGACTACCAGGTGCTTTGGAGCAGAGGGGGTTGGCAAGATGTTGGTCAAATAACATGAAATTTTACTAAGCTAGGAAGAATGAGTTCAAGAATGAGTTTAACTATGATTAAAAATGATGACCAAGTTAATAACAATGTATTATATTTTTGAAAATCTACTCAATCTTCCAAGTAGATTTTAAGTGTTCTCACCACACACACCCAAAAAAAAATGATAAGTACCATTTATTGAATAGAATATCTTTTCTCCAGTGAATGTTTTTGGCACCATTGTCTAGTATCAGATAACCATATTTATGTGGGTTTGTCTTTGTCCTCTATTCTGTACAATTGGTCTACACTTATTTAGGTGCCAATGCCATGCTGGTTTTGTTACTATAGCTCTGTAGTATAGTTTAAGGTCTGGTATTGTGATGCCTCCTGATTCACTTTTCTTGCTAAGGATTGCTTTAGCTATTCTGGGTCTCTTGTTTTTCCAAATAAATTTCATGATTGTTTTTTCTATTTCTGTGAAGAATGTCATTGGGATTTTAATAGGAATCACATTAAATCTGTATAATGCTTTTGGTAGTATGGTAATTTTGACAATATTAATTTTGCCTATCCAGGAGCATGGGAGATCTTTCCATCTTTGGAGGTTTTCTTCAATCTCTTTTTTTAGTGTTCTGTAGTTTTCACTGTAGAGGGGTTTTTTACCTCTTTTATTAGATTGATTCCCAGGGTTTCTTTTTGTTGTTGTTGTTGCTGTTTCTTTTTCTTTTTCTTTTTCTTTTTTTTTTTTTTTTTTTTGAGGCTATTGTGAATGTAGTAGTTTTCCTAATTTCTCTTTCAGTAGATTCATCACTGATATATAGGAATGCATTTGATTTATGGGTGTTGATTTTATATCCTGCTACTTTGCTGAATTCATTAATTAGTTCTAGAAGTTTTCTGGTAGAATTTTTGGGTCTTCTAGACATAGAATCATGTCATCAGCAAATAGTGATAATCTGAGTTCTTCTTTACCTATTTGTATCCCTTTAATTTCTTTCTTTTGTCTAATTGCTCTGGCTAGAGTTTCAAGGATGATGTTGAATAGAAGTGGTGAAAGAGGACATTCTTGTCATGCTCCAGTTTTTAGCAGGAATGTGCCGCAGTCTGGCTGGGCACAAAATCACGAGCCACTCACAGCCTTGTAAATTCAAACAGCAATTCTTTATTCCCAAACTCACACCGACACTCTACAATCACGTTCTGGGGAAATCCACATTCTGGGCCAAATCCACGTTCTGGGCCCAAATACTCTCTGAATCCCGTGAGAACTCAACGGGAACTCCAGGAGCAGGCACGCCTGAGGCAGCAGGATACGCCCTATTCCCAGCAGGGTACACCTTAAACCTGGAACTGCCCTAAACCCAAGGAGAGCCCTAAACCCTGATCCACCCTAAACCCGGATCTGCCCTGGTCCTTGAGCAAGGTCACCTTACATGCAATGTCACTGCAAATGACCTGGGTCCAATATGGAGAGTCCTTCCTCTAAGCAACAATGGGTAGGCTGACAAAGAAATTGCCATGTGTCATTCCTACTTGGCAATGGCTCTCAGCAGGAATGCTTTCAATTTTTCTACATTTAGAATTATTCTGGTCTTGGGTTTAGCATATATAGCTTTTATAATGTTGAGGTATGCTCCTACTATCCCTAGTTTTTCTAGTTTTTTTAATATGAAGGTGTGCTATATTTTGTCAAGTGCTTTTTCTACATCTATTCAGATGATCGTATGATTCTTGTTTTTAAGTCTATTAATATGATGAACTATGGAAATCCATATGTAGCAAAATAAAATTAAACCACTATTTCTCACCTGCACAAAAACCAACTCAAAGTGGATCAAAGACTTAAACACTAGAACTGAGACCCTACACCTAATAGAAGAAAAAATAGGCCCAAATCTTTACCACATTGGCCTAGGATATGACTTACTTAAAAAGACTCCTAAAGCACATGAAGTAAAATCAAGAATCAATAAATGGGGGATAGATTCAAATTAAAAAGCTTCTTCTCAGCAAAGGAAACAATAATGTGAGGCGGGAGCCCACAGATTTGGCGAAAATCTTTACCACATGCACCTCCGATAAAACATTAATCTCTAGGATATATAAAGAACTCAAAAAACTTAACACCAAAAAAAAAAAACCCAATCAATAAATGGGCATAGGAACTGAATAGACACTTCACAGAAGAAGAAATACAATTGATCAACAGATATATGAAAAAGTACTCAACATCTCTAGCAATTAGAGAAATGAAAATCAAACTACTCTAAGATTTCATCTCACATCTGTCAGAATGGCAACCATCAAGAATACAGGCAACAATAAATGATGGTGAGTTTGTGGTGAAAAAGGCACATGCATACATTGCTGGGGGGACTGCAAATTGGTACAACCAATCTGGAAAGCACTATGGAGATTCCTCAGAAAATTAGGAATGGAACCACCATTTGACTCAGTTATCCCACCCCTTGGTTTATACCCAAAGGACTTAAAAACAGCATACTTACCACAGTGACACAGCCACATCAATGTTTATAGCAGCAAAATTCACAATAGCTAAATTGTGGAACCAATCTAGATATTCTTCAGTAGATGAATGAATAAAGAAACTGTGGTATATATACTCAATGAAATATTACTCAGCTTTAAAGAAGAGTGAAATTATGGCATTTGGCAGTAAATGGATGGAGTTGGAAAATATCATGCTATGCAAAATAAGCCAATCCCACAAAACCAAAGGCTGAATGTTTTCTCTAATATGTGGATGCTAATTCACAATAAGGCAGATGACACTAGAGAAGAATGTCATTACCTTGGATTAGGTAAAGGGAAGTGAAGGGAGGAGAGGAAAGGGAAGGAGATGTGAGGATAGGAAAGACAGAATGAAACAGACATTATTACTGTATGTATATATGTGACTACATGAACAATATGATTCTGCAACATGTACACTCAAAAATATAAGAAATTATATCCCATCTATGTGTGATATATCAACGAGCATAAATGCTGTCTACTGTCATGTATAACTAATTAAAACAAATTAAAAAAAATTTTTTAAAGAGAGAGTGAGAGAGGAGAGAGAGAGAGAGAGAGAGAGAGAGAGAGAGAGAGAGAGAATTTTTTAATATTTATTTTTTAGTTATCGGCGGACACAACATCTTTGTTTGTATGTGGTGCTGAGAATCGAACCCGGGCCGCACGCATGCCAGGCGAGCGCGCTACCACTTGAACCACATCCCCAGCCCCTTTAAAAAATTTTTAAAAAGATAAGTATTTGAGTTAACATCTATATTAATTAGCTCAATTTAGTCATTCTACAATGTATAAATATTTCAAAATCCTGTTGTACATGGTAAATATATACAAATCTTATTTGTTAATTTAAAAATAAATAAATGTAAAGCTCATGTGGTCAGTAACTTTCTCTTTTTTTAAAGAGAGAGAGAATTTTTTAATATTTATTTTTTTAGTTTTCAGTGGACACAACATCTTTATTTTATTTTTATGTGGTGCTCAAACCCAGCGCCCCGTGCATGCCAGGTGAATGTGTTACCGCTTGAGCCACATCCCCAGCCCAGTAACTTTCTTAACAAGACCGTATCCTGAACCCCCAGAATACTGCATGCACTTATTTAGCATACAAGGTTCTGAGTTGATCCGGAACTCAGGAAAAAACATTAAAAATATACTTGAGGGCCATCAGAATGACCCGATAGCTGAAAGCATGGATATTTAAGTGTTATTGGGGGAGTTGGGTGTCCATGCAGGTTAAAAGAAGGCAACTACAAACAGAAATCTGGTATAGGAGAAAAACAAGAAGCCAGCAGGGATAGATGGAGAGCTGAGAACCATGAACACAACACTTCACAAAAGAGAGGTTTTCGAGAAGAAAGGGCTGTTAGCAGTGTCAAATGCTGCAGAGAGGAGAGGAGCTTAAGGGCAGAGCAGTGGTAACTGGATTTGATGACTGCATTTCAAAAGTTACCACGACCTTCAAGAGAATTCTCACTGAAGCAACTGTCTCACAAAAATTTTACAATACCTAGTTAGAAAAAATAATGTAATGGACTGGAGAAAAGATTTTCTTTGCTACCTAGTGAAAAAGCCAAACATATATAAGAAATATTTTATAGTATAAGCAATATTGATTAAGTATCAAGCAATCAAAACCTTAAAATATTCATACTGCTTTATAATTTCTTCATTTGTCACTCAAATGGCAAAAAATGTAGACAGCAAGGCAATACCTGTACTTGGAAAAACTCTGAGTTTGATCTGCATATTTTCTTCTCCCAGCTCCCATCCATGGCTCTCACTTTCAACCCCTACCAGGAAAGGATGGTCTTTTCTCCAAAAAAGTTAAGAAAATCCTAGAAGCTATTTTTCTACCAGCAAGAGTTTAGTCAGAAAGTAGATAACTAATACCATTGATTATTTTATAAGTTCACAGACTGGATATTTGAACATTGATGAACAAATTAATATAATGGGATTTGGGACTCTTTATCTCAAAATGTTAGCTTCCCCCAGTCTGTGATGCCCATTTCACTAGTATGAAAACTGATGATCATCATGAAAAATAAGCACATAATCCCTTCTCCAGAACATAACAGTGAACTCCCTCAGAGATCTTCCTGAGGCTACATGTTGGCCTTCTGATTTAGGAAGCCAGACACTTCGGCTCAAAAGAAGATAGCCATCTTCATTCTTCACTGACAGGTTCTCTCCAGAGCTCAGAACTGACTTGGCAATTGTTCTTTCCACCCACAAAAATCGTCTTTCTGATCTTTTTTAAAGCTCAGGACAGAACTTCTCTTATAATCTAATCTGGAACAATATTGTAGTTTTACACAGCAACATAAGACAATATTGATATGTAGTAAAACAATAATGGTGAAACAAATCTATGTAGAATTACAAAGGAAGTCCACACTCTTTTTCACTGAAGTATTTTTCAAAAATATTCAAAAAATTTTCATCTCCTTTAAAATCAAATTTGTGCTCTCTTTGCCATGGGTCATCACAGAATTTCTAATGCATTTCAGGGAAGATAAATAAGCTGCATCTTTCTCCCAAGAGCTTATGAATTCCACAGACTTTCACGCTAAGAACTCCAGGCTACCCAAGTTTGTAGTCGTTTCCCTTAAGAAAGAGCCCCAAGAGCTTTGTTATACTTCCATCCTTCACTTCTTTTTGTATTCTGCAAACTATCAGACCATTGATGTCTATGTCTTAATTTGAAACAGAACAATTCCTACTTAAAGGAGCACACAAATAAAATAGCCTTTCCCCCCGCCCCCTTGCCCAAGATTTTTATATAGTGGCTCTGTTTTAGGTTTATTGTTTAAAAAATGTTCAAGTATTTAGTTCAAAGTAAAACACGACACATGACTTTTTTTCACTTTTTTAATTTGTTCTTTTTAGTTATGCATGACAATAGAATGTATTTTGACATGTTATACATACATGGAGTATAATCTCTCCTTCTTGTGGTTGTACATGATGTGGAATTACACTGGTTATTCATATATGAATAGGAAAATAACATCTGATTCATTCTATGGTCTTTCCTATTCCCACTCCCTCCCTTCCCTTCATTTCCCTTTGTCTAATCCAATAAACTTTTATTCTTCCCTACCCACCCCCTGATCATTTTGTGTTAGCATCTATATATCATAGAAAACATTCGGCCTTTGGTTTTTGAGATTGGCTTATTTCACTTAGTGGGATAGTCTCCAGTTCTATCCATTTACTGGTAAATGCCATAATTTCATTCTTCTTTATGGCTGAGTAATAGCCATTGTGTATATATACCACATTTTCTTTATCCAATCATGTGTTGAAGGGCCCTTGGTTGGTACCATACCTTAGCTATTATGAATTTAGCTACATAAACATTGATGTGGCCATGTCACTATAGTATGCTGATTTTAAGTCCTATGGGTATATACCAGGGAGTGGAATAACTGGGTCAAATATAAAATAGTGGTTCCATTCCAAGTTTTCTGAGGAATCTTCACACTGCCTTCCAGAGTACTTTTGCACCACTATAAATACATAGGAAAGTTGTGTCGGATTCATTCCAATGTCTTTCTTATTCCTATCCCCATGTCCCTTCCCTTCATTCCCCTTTCTAATCCACTGAACTTCTATTCTCCTTCTTCCACCCTTGTGTGTTAGCATCCACATATCAGAGAGAATATTTGACCTTTTGTTTTTTGGAGATTGGCTTATTGAAAAACATAATGGACATAATGAAAGTGCTGCTTGAAATCATTATTTTATAAATTTAAACTTACTTTCTTCAAAGAAAATGGTCACTTAGAACAATACATGATATATAACAAGATACTATAATTTAGAAGAAATTTATAAAAAAGAAATACAGTACAGCCATAGAAAATATTTGAATGTAGGCTGACAATGCTCAGAAGTTAATTCAGTGAAATATAAATTTTATGTTCCATTGACTATTTTTATTGAAGAGTGCATAATAAGATATATTTGAGTCATAGTTTAGGAAAATCACTACTCAAAATAGCTTTACAAAGGATGTCATTTCTCTGAGACTGAAGGTGTGCTCTGAGCTCATAAGGCTAGTATTCCAGGAACTTTATTATTTGTACATCAGAAGGCTAAGGACACTGGTGTAAGCATAACTCTTTGGACTGTAGTCTCTTCTTTTAGAAAGTATATTCCATCAATCTGAATCAGTAAACCTGAGAACGCTTACATACACAACACTATTCCCCATCTCCTCTTCAGCACAAAATGTCCTTAATAATGATTAGTGTCTGCTCACACTTTCTAGATAATTACTCTTCCTTCACTCCTCCTGATTTCAACAAAGCACAGCACATTTAGAGGTAAATTACAATTGCCTGAGCAAACAGCATTAAGTACTAAATTTATCTGAATAATCCCAAACAACTAACAGAAAATAAGCATTTCTAGCTCTTAAGAGCAAAGATACTCAATACCTCAGCAAAGTATTTTAACCCCACAAAAGGATCCACAGAAGTGAGACTAAAATATATATCACCAGAGTCTGGCATTTATTCCATACTAATGGCATTTCAGTCGAATTAAGTTTAAGAGGAAAATGACTCAAGGCTTCTAAAATATTTGAGTCTACAAGATCAGCAAAGCCCGTCAGGTTTATTTCTTGCCTTTAATAAATTAGCATAATTTTCCTTTTATTATATACACTAGCATTATTTTCTTTGAAGAAGCCAGTCTGGCTTCTGGGAGGCCTGAGGAGAGCAAAGCATGTAAGAAAATTCATTCCTTCAAATGAGTCCTTCTAACACCAGGAAGGCAACCTGGTGTTTCTCACGTTCCTTTTTCAAGGAAATTTGAAACTTATGGCTCCACTATGTTTAGTGTGAAAAATGCCTGTGAGGAAGCCCTGGTTTAATTTCAAACCTATGTCTTAAGGGGCAACAACTGTAATTCAATGTTTTTGCTCTGATCATTACAGTTAAAAAAAAAAAATCTGTTAGACTAATTTAAGCTCCAAGAGTGCAGGACCATGTATACTTTCTCCCCACTGTATAGGATCACTTATCAGAGTGTTGACAGTATAGTGACTTGACATTTAGATCCTTGAGTTGAGCAGTCTGGTTCAAGTACTAAGTTTACTGATATGAGTTGTGCAATCTAGGGATACTCAATTGAAGAGTGCATAATAAGATATATTTGAGTCATAGTTTAGGAAAATCACTACTCAAAATAGCTTCATAAAGGATGTCATTTCTCTGAGACTGAAGGTGTGCTCTGAGCTCATAAGGCTAGTATTCTCTCTGGAGTTCAGCTCCCTCATTAGTAAATGGGGATGATACTGATAAACACATCTATCCTGAAGAACTGTTGGACAGTTGGACAGACTGTTGGACAGTCTATGCAAAACATCCATCACAATGCCTATGATAAAATATATAAGTGCTTAATAAATATGACAAATATTCAATACATGTTAGTAATTGACTAATAATTTAAAGCGGTTGAATTAGCCTATTTGATCCTCTTCATTGCAAATAAATGGGCTGATACTGCAGAGGCAGGAGGGTTATAAGTTTGAGGCCAGCCTGGCAACCTAGCCAGGCCCTCAGCAACTTAGGACTGGGCACATAGCTCAGTGGTAAAGAACCCCTGGGCTCAATCCCCAGTGCAAAGAAAGAAGAGCGAAAGAGAGAGAAAGGAGCATTTTAATTGATTTATTATATTTCCAAGTCTTCATTGGCTTGATTTTTGGTACATATGGTCTAGTTCTCTTTTCATTTATCTTCATCAAATTGAAAAGTACAAAGCGTTAATGTGAACTACTCTTTTCTGGTTATGGGCTTGCTATTTTCAATGGTTTTATAATATATAATGTATCTATCTGCAAGATAACGTTTATTGCATGACACTGATTCATGAGTTTTTCATTTTGAATAATTTTCTATTTCTGTGGGACTATTTTAAATATTACCTCAGTTTAAAAACTTCTTTTTTTACTCTTCAATAAAATCGAATTTACATTTTAAGGTTATTTTTAAGCCATACACATTACATCTTAGAGTTTCCTTTTTTGTTTCTCTTCTTTTTTCTCTATCCCCCCACCTTTCCTCCCCACTTTTTAAATTTTTGAGTTCAGGTCAGTGAACTACCCTTAAAGTAAGAGTGTGTGTTTTAAAAAGATAATTTTTTGCCCTTTGACTTTTTCCTCACTAGACTGGTCTTAAGGACTAGTTTCCTTGTGCTAGTGCTCACACCATCCTGCCCTCTTTTTTTATTATTATTATTCCCTGATTTTAAAAAAATGTTTTCTGAGTTGCTTCAGGAAATGTAGTTACATTTCCTTACCTCGGATAAAATTAAAGGTTTTCCTGAAAGGAATGATAAATCTGTTGTTTAGATTGTTGCCAAGGAACTAGATCCATAGCTCAGTTGGTAGTGTGCTTGCCTTGAATGCACAAGGTCCTGGGCTTAACCCCTAGCACCTAAAATAAGATAAAACAAATTAAGAGGAATTATTGGTTCTTCTACCCTTTCATTCTTTCTTATTGATATTACTGATTTTTTAAAAAATACATTCTGTACATAATATTTTAAATATGGAATTTAAGTAGAGAACTTGGGGTTAAATTCAAATAAATTATTATTTTCAATCTTTTGAAAATTAAAATAATAGGAACAAAAGAGATTCTACAATCCAGCCTACGAATAAACATTCTAAATGGGGAAAAATGAAAACATTCCATCTAAAAACTAGAACACAACAAGGATGCCCTCTTTTACCACTTCTATTCAACATAGTCCTTGAAACCCTAGCCAAAGCAATTAGACAAAAGAAAGAAATTAAAGAGATATGAAAAGGAAAAGAGGAGTTCAAACTCTCCTTGTTTGCCAACAACATGATTATCTATTTATAAGACCAAAAAGCTTCTTGAACTCAAACGAATTCAGCAAAGTAGGAGTATATAGAATTAACACCCATTAATCAATTGCATTCCTGTACATCAATGATGAGTCAACTGAAAGATAAATTAAGAAAACTATTTCATTCATAATGGACTCAAAAATAAAATAAAATACTTGGGAATCAATCTAACAAATTAGGTGAAAAACCTCTACAATAAAAACTACAGAACACCAAAGAAAGAAATTGAAAAAGACCTTGGAAGATGGAAAGATCTCCATGTTCTTGGATAGGCAGAATTAATATTGTTAAAATGGCCAAACTACCAAAAATACAATACAGATTTAATGCAATTCCTATTAAAATTCCAATGATGTTCTTCATATAAATAGGAAAAGCAGTCACAAAATTCACTGGGAAAAATAAGAGTTCCAGAATAGCCAAAGCAATCCTTAGTGAGAAAAGTAAAGCAGGAGGCATCATAATACCAGACCTTAAATTATATTACAGAGTGATAGTTACAAAAGTGGCATGGTATTGACACAAAAACAGACATGAAAACCAATAGAACAGAATAGGAGACACAGAGACAAACCCACATAAATACAGTTACAAAAGTGCCATAAATATACATTGGAGAAAAGATAGCCTCTTCAACAAATGGTGTGGGGAAAATAAAAATCCATAGGTAGTAGAATAAAATTAAATCCCTCTCTCTCACCTGGCACAAAACTCAATTCAAATTGGATCAAGGAGCTAGATATTAGACCAGAGACCCTGTGCCTACTAGAAGAAAAATTAAATCCAACTTTCTATCATGTCGGCTTAGAAACTGACTTCCTCAACAAGACTCCTAAAGCACAAGAAATAAAATCAGAAATCAATAAATGGGATGGTATCCAAGAACTAAAAAGCTCTTCACAGCAAAGGAAACAGTCAAGAAAATGAAGAGAGAGCCTACAGAATGGGAGAAAATCTTTGCCACCTGCACCTCAGTTGGAGCACTGATCTCCAAGATATACAAAGAACAAAAAACTTAACACCAAAAAACAAATAGCCCCATCAATTATTGGACAAAGGAACTGAACAGGCACTTTGCAGAAGAAGAAATATGAATGGGCAACAAATATATGAAAAAATGTTCAACATCTCTAGCAATTAGAGAAATGCAAATTAAAACCACACTGAGATTCCATCTCACTCCAGTCAGAATGGCAATTATCAAAAATACAAATAACAATAAATGTTGTTGAGGTTGTGGGGGAAAAGTTTAACTCATACATTGTTATTGGGGATGCAAATTGGTGCAAGCACTCTGGAAAGCAGTATGGGGATTCCTCAGAAAACTTGGAATGGAACCACCATTTGACCCAGTTATCCCACTTCTTGGTATTTACCCAATTTTAAAATGAGCAACCTCCCATTTCCACCAAAAGGAAGGATGTTGCTCATTTATTTGGGTAAAAAAAATGACTAGCGTGTAAAAATATGTATAAAATTATTCAATTGTTTCACTTGAACATGAAACTTGGACTGCAGAGTATATATTCTGTTAAAACAGTAAAAGATTATTTAAAACTAAAAACAAGTTTCTGTATAATTGTGTTGCCACTTTAATCATCCCCAAAGAGGTTTTGGGAAAGAAATATCATATCTCCACTCATAAAGCAGTCCCAACAGTCTTAATTTTCAACAGCTTAGCAAGGCCCTAAGTAATTTAGTGAGACCTTGTCTCAAAATAAAAAAATAAAAAGGGCTGGGGGTATAGCTCAGTGGAATTGCCCCTGGGTTAAATCCCCAGTAACTCCCCCACCACCAACATAGAAAAAAGAAAAGGTTTAATGATTACATTCACTTTCAAGGAAGTATACCTGTATTGGGATTTGAAATCAATTAAAATGGGCAAGATGCACTAATTGTTGGTACTTCCCTCTCACTTGACACTATAAGTAGGTTTGAATATCAGAATGCTTCAAGGGTACATGGTGGTCTCTCAGTCCTGTTCAGCAAAGAATAAGAACAGCCTCAAACCTGGTTCAGAAAATGGTGAGAATCATGCTGGTTATAAGTCTGGGCAAGGAAAAATATGGAAAGGCTAAACAATCTCATTATCAAGGGATGAGGGGTGGGAATTTACCAAATGACTCAAGTCTCTGTTAAATTCCAAAAATCTCATGATTTAAAAAATTTTGACTAATAGTCCTTTGTAAGCCTACTAGTAGAGGAGCCATATAATTTATCAATTAATGGGACAATTTCATTAATGAAATGGAATGCTAGTTATAATTGCCATGACATATCTAAATTACCAGAACCATTCTAGAAAAACAAGATGTATGGGCACCAAACATTAACTTATTTAGATAGAATATTTTATATCAAGTAACTTTTCCATTATGATCCAATTCATGAAAATTCACTTCATTATTGAAATGCAGTGATATCCCCTCCAGTTCCAGAATGTTCTATACCACTGTACCAGTCAGTGGCCCTCACACTGTAGTGGCCATCAGAATCACCCAGTGGGCTTCTTGAAGCAGATCGATGAGCCCTACCCTCAGAGCTTCTGATTAGTGGGTCTGGGACGAGGCCTAAGGATTTGAATGTCTGAATTCCCAAGACATCCTGATAAAGCTGGTACAGCGGCCATGTTGAGAAGCACTATACCTCCTGCTGACCTCAGAGAGCTACACCTTTCTCTGTTCTTGTTCTGCATTTTCTTGTCCTTTAGCATCAGGTTTTCAGCTGTCTCTTCCTGCTCTTGCAAACCCCAGTTACAATACACCTGTCTGCAACTAACAATCTTGATTTCTTTCTTTTTTTTTTTTTTAAAGAGAGAGTGGGAGAGAGAGAGAGAGAGAGAGAGAATTTTTTAATATTTATTTTTTAGTTCTCGGCGGACACAACATCTTTGTCTGTATGTGGTGCTGAGGATCGAACCCGGGCCGCACGCACGCCAGGCGAGCGCACTACCGCTTGAGCCACATCCCTAGCCCTTGATTTATTTCTTTAACTCCTTCTAAGGTGTTTGTTCTAATTTTCTATTGACAGGGAAAAGTAAATATCCTTTTTTGGACTTCTCTCAGTGCATGAGAAATTTCACTTAAATAATAAAAGAAAAGATAATCCCAAAAGTAAATAAAATTCTCCTTAAAATAAGCTCATAAAAAGGCTCCTTAATTATTTCATTCATTCTTTTGTTCCTTCAATCCACATGTATTTGAGTTTCTCTCTGGGCTGTCACTTTACTGCCTGTGTCGTATCTCTTTTGACTACTTCAGTTGCCTTGTTTTATTTTCTGTCTCCCAGCTGGGCTTCAAAATGGTTTTATTTCCACATAAATGTGAAATAAGTGAGAGATTACTGTAATAGTCTCTTGGATAACATTTAGTCTAAAATATATAATTAAAAATAAAGAAAGGATTAGAATGGCATTACCATAGAGATGTTGCCACATTTCTTTTTAAGGAGAATAAAGAAGGGCATTAATTCACAATGTCCAAACCACATTTGTCATCAACCTTATTCTTATAAAGTTCTTTGCTATCTACAATATTCTCATCTATTAAGCCGCCCCCATCCTCCTTGTCCATCCTCTTTATATTGTGCAGAATTCTAGAGGGATTCTGCTGTAAAGATAATGGAACACACTTAGCTTCAAAGTTTCTTAAACATAAATCCACTTTTAGCTAATGAAACTATTTTCATTAATCTGAAAACTTTGCAAGTTATTGAGCTCTGATTGTATTTCTTCAATTTTTTCCTTGTTCTCTGATAAAAATTCCTTTGACATCAGGAAGTTGCTCTAATGAAAACTGACACTGGAAGAGTGTATGGAAGAGTAAGAAGTCTTACGTGCTTATAGTCTGGATACACTCCATCTAGGACACCAAGATGGGGGAGAGGGTGTGAAACTAGCACCACCCACCTATCTACATTTCACTTGTGCTTTTGTAGCCAGCACAGGGCAGGGCATGAGCATTGGTAAGGGAGCTGCTCTTTGGGATCAGCCCCACCCTCACCTCAAAATCCTGCAATCTGTACACGTGGAAAAATGAGAATTCGTACCCTATTTGAATCAAATGTATGATATGTCAAGATGATTGTATTGTCTTAAGCAACTAATTAAAAAAATGATTCATGGTCATTCACTAATAGCAAAGGGCCCCAATACTCTCAATGTCAGGGATTATCTTTTCTTTTATTATCTAAATGAAATTTCTCATGCACTGAGAGAAGTTCAGCATACCTCCTGCCTCATCACTTCCAAGAATTTTGGCAGAAATATACATGTTCCTGTTCTTCTCTAAGTTCCTGCTTCCAGGTTGGCTATCAATCCACGTTCATTCCTTTTCTGTAACTGCTGCTCTTTCTCTTCTACACTTCACCCCAAAATGGGCCACAACCATAGTGTTGACAAGATAAGATCCTCAAACTTCACCAGATTCTGCTAAATTTTTACTACAACTGAGGTTAACATCACAGGAAAAAAACCAGCCATCTACCACTTCTAGAGGGTTCTTTTTCTTCCTCAGTCTCTTACTTGCCACCAGGTGGCCATCCCTGCTCAGCCTCCAGAGGACTCTCCCTATTTTATTCTTTTCTGTTTTCCAGAAATCCTATCTTCCTCTCAAGTACCTAGCAGACAGAAAATTCTCTGTTACTTCATCATGCCCAGAAATTTAGTTTCTTAAACTCCACCTTAGACTGGTTGTTGCTTCCTTTACCAAAAATAGGCTCTCTTTTTCTGAAATTGATTCTACTGCTGTTAAGAATGTTAATGCTAAGACTGAAGTCATACTTTTGAGTATCATTCATCCTTTTCATGACAATAGCCACATGAATATGTGCAAAATGATTAATTTATCTGAGTTTTGGTTTCCTCACCTACTTCACACGAGTGCCTTAAAGATTAAATGTGAAAACCAACAAATACTTTCCAAATGGTAGATGCTAACATTGCTAATTGGAAAGAATTCTTACCAAAAGCAGGATTGATAAGGGCACCAGTGAGTGGTGATGTTAGCCAACATCCACAGCCAGTAACTAACATGCCAGGCTGAATGAGTGTACCACACTCTGGCATCAGACACTGTGTTTCTTGATTCTGTTGGATGGCACATATTCTGGCAAACAGAAATATTAGGCAAATCCTCACATTCCAGAGCTAAAAATATCCTCTCCATCCGTGTTCCACCCAACCACTGACAGTAAGGGATGGTGTTCTATCTCACTTATGTTGTTTACTTCTTTCTCTCAGCAAGGAGAACAGAGCTGGACAGGAGCCCAGCTATGTGCTACACGCTTCTGCAGTCCCTTGCCTGCCATCCTATATCTGCTCTGAGAATAAACTACAGGCACAGTTTTACAGGGATCTTAATTCCCCAGTGAAACAAAGGTTGGTCTATAGAGAATCTAAAGATTACTTCAGTTGACAGATGACTTAATGTCAAGGAAAAATCATTAAAGGCAACATTAAAGCAAGAACCCAGGAGGTAAAATTGAATCAGGTTCCATCAGCCCACTCCTCTTCCTAGGTTACCTTCACATCAGTGACCCAAGACTTTTCTAAGCAAAGACTTCTCTTCCACTCTCCCCTTTATCTTTCCTGACCTTTGTAGATGTTCAGAGATCAGACCTATACTTGCAGACCCTCCCCTGAACCATCACCTAGACACTCTCCTGAAACTGAGATGACCTAAGCGCTTTAAGACTTGAGGAACATGTAGCTTTGTACCACATGCCAAGCCATCTGCTATGTGCTTTACATGTATAAACAGTGATTCTTCCAACAACACAATGAGATATACATTTTAAATACCCCAAACTGATACCCAGAGAAGTAAGTCCCTTGAGTCCCAGGATCAAGTAATGAATAGAAAGCCTTAAAAACCAGGTTTGTCCTGTGTCAGGTCTCATGTTTTTCATCACAAAATATTTGCTGGCTCAAATTCATCCTACTTAGCCATATCTTCAGAGTGTAATTGCAAAAGGTCTGAAATATCTCAAAGTATTACCTACTTTCTATCAAACTTGGGACAGTGTGGCATTCCTGTTGAACATAGTAATGATCCACTATTTGACTAAGAATAACGTATATGATGGTTGTATGGTAACATATAGACCATTGACAGATTCCCAACTGTTTTCTTTCCTTGAACATGCAATATTTTACCCTCTTATGCATCAATGTCTCTGCTTAGCATTCAAGGCCCTGTGTAATTTGGCCTCAATGTCATGTTTCAGCTTCATTTTCCATCAGCTCTCACATGAGGACTATCTGTCAGCCAAGTGAGACCACCCACAGAGCTCCTGCCATGCTCTTAGAATGCCCTAGTAAGTGGTGAAAGATGAGAGTAAATTTTTCTGCAATAAAAACTAACAGAAATTGACCACAAAGAGACACACTTCATATCTAGTAGGAGGGCTACAATTTTTTAAAGTGGAAAATGACAAGTGTCAGCAAGGATATGGAGAAATTGTAACCCTCGGGTATTTCTGATAAGAACATAAATGAGGCAGCTGCTGAGGAAAAGAGTTCGGTGGTTTCTCAAAAAGTTAAGCATAGAACTATTGTACGACCCAGCAATTTCACTTCCAGGTATATATCCAAAAGAATTGAAAGTAGGGAACTCAAAAAGATATTTGTACATTAATGCTCATTTGTCACAAAGACAAAAGGGGAAAACAACCCAAATGTCCATCAATAGATGAAGGAATAAATAAAATGTGGTATCTGCATAAATGGAATATCTTCCAGTTATAAGAAGGAATCTAGTTTTGATATATGCTACAACATGGATAAATCTTTTAAACATAATGCTTAGTGAAATAAGCCAGATAGAGAAGAACAAATAGTGCACCATAACATTCCACTTTAATTGAGGTACATAGAATTAGGCAGATTCATAAGAGTCAGAAAGTAGAACAGGAACAGAAGTTACCAGAGGCTGGAGGGAGTGGAAAGGGGAGTTTTTGTTTAATAGATGAAGAAGTTTGTTGGGTATGATTTTAAAAATTAGGTATAAATAGTAGTGATGGTTATACAGCACTGTAAATGTATGTAACACCCTTGAGTTACACATTTAAAAATGGTGACAATGATAAATATTATTTTTCAATGAAAAACATTAATAGACATTGTGAAACAAGTCACTAGTCATTTGAAAGATGAATGGGTCCTGAGAGCTAGCAAGGGGGAAAAAAGAGCAGAGAGAACTCTCAGGAACTTGAAGGCCCTAGGCGGCTGACTGCGACTTCTGCCTCCAATATCAACTCACGTTACTCCTCTCCAGTCACTATGCTCTCATTAATTCACTTTCAGTTCCTAGAATATATCATGCTCTTCCCCACCTCAGGGCCTCTACATATTCCTTTCCCTTTGTCTGTAATTCTTTTCCCAGTTCATTCATTATCAAGACCACAACTAAAATCTTTGCTGATAGAGCAGCTATCTATCCTAAGTGCTGAACTACCTCTTCCCACCAGATTTTATGCTCTTGCTTTTCATTTTCTTAGCACCAGTTTTAGTTTGCTAAATATTTTATAGGTTACTTTCCTTAGTTTTAAATTTGTCTCCCTCATTCTATCAGGTCCCTGTGATCAGAGATCATACCTGGTGGTCTGACTCTAGTAGTCAGCCAAAAACTATTTGCCATCTCTGAAACCTGTGTCCTTTCCTCTGTATGACATTGCCACCATCTAATTAAGGAGATTAAAGTGAAACCAATAATTACATCTGTCACTTTACTATCACTATCCCATTGACTAGTCTGAATACAACTTTTTAATCTCTGTTTAAGAGTATATATAAATATAGTGCTATACAGTAATTGTTTTGATTTCTCCTTCATATTACTAAGAGAAATTAATGTCTTAGGATGGTCTGAAAATTGAAATAATTAAATATAAATAGAAAACCAAAGTTTAAACCTTGCTCACATTTCTTTCAATCTGATATTTTACTGAACATGAGAAAAAGGGTTTGAAAAATTATTCAACAAACATGAAAAGATGCTCAATACTAAACATCATCTTTTAAATCAAAACCACCCCTGAGGGTGGTTATATAAACAAAACAAAACAAAACAGAAAATAACTAGTGTTGGGGAAAACATGGTGAAAATGGAAAACTTATACTTTTCTGATGGGAAAATAAAATAGTAAAATTACTGGGGAAAACAGTTTCACAGTTTCCCAATAACTCAAACATACAATTATCATCTGAATAAAGAATTCTACTCCTGTGTACCAAAAAAAAAAATTGAAAATCTGTGTTTAAACAGAAACTTATGCACAGATGTTCATAATAGTATTATTCACAGCCATCACAAGGTACAAACAACTCATGACAATCACTGAATGGCTATACAAAGTGTGATATATTCACACAACAGAATATTATTTAGTCATTAAAAATAATAACAGTGATGCATGCTCTAGCATCAATGAATCTTGAAAACATTATGTTAAGTGAGTAAAGCCAAATGCAAAAGGCACATGTTGTATGATTTCACTTACATGAAATATCCAGAATAGGCAAATACAGAGAGACAGGAAGAGGATTGGTGGTTGCCAGGGGCTGGGAGTTGGGGAGCAGTTGCTAATAGGTACAGGGTTTCCTTTTGAAATGATTAAAACGTCCTAGAACTAGATATGTTTATGGTTGTACAACATTGGAAATGTACTTAATGCCTCTGAATTTTACACTTTAAGATGGTTAAAGTGGGGCTGGGGTTGTGGCTCAATGGTAGAGCATTCACCTAGCACATGCGAGGACCTGGGTTTGACCCTCAGCACCACACAAAAACAAAAAAATAAAAACAAAGGTATTGGGTCCAGCTACAACTAAAATATATATATTTTTTTTTTTAAAAAGATGGTTAAAGTGATCATTTGAATGTTGAGATTTCTACTATAATAAAAGGTTTTAAAGTCTCTAGAAATAATTGACTCATAAAAAAGTGCTCTATTTATCCAAAAATTCATTGACCCAGGGAGAATTCCCTTGAGGAATAGATTTCCACCTTAAAGCAAATGTTTATTTGGACTTTTTTTTTTTTTAGCTCAACCAGATGTCAAAGCAATAGTACAAGATCCCATTTTTTGTCATTAAAATTTTAAACATAAATGATTAACATAGTATGTGGTTATAAATTAGGTAGAATTGATATTTTGAAAAATTTTATTAAATTGATCAGAGTATCCTAGATTCAAGAGAATTTTTAAAAAGCAACATCAATAAAACAGCCAAAGTATTTTTAAAATTTTAGACCTACATTCCGTGAGAAGTTTCCTGACACAGATTCTAGAACTCTATCTCACCACCAATAACACTCAGACATTCATCCACTAGTACTGACTATCTATTAACCTGGTAATCAGTGGTGAAGAATGAAAACCCCTTTTCAGCATGTGAAAATTGAAAGAGAAGAACATCTTTGGTAGATTTCACTTTTTGGAAACTGGTAACTGACTAAAAAAATGTCTAGCATAGCAAATCCAATATAACCATTAGTTTCTATAAAAACGGATTTTCTTTCCAGACAACTTAAATGGACAGATATAATTGAATGAAAACAAATATGCATTCCTCCTACCATTAGGGATAATGCTCTGCATAAAATCTACAGTAATTTCAGCTGCAGCCATTTATTAGGAAATTCAATATTATTCCTGGAGTCGATACAACAATCAATTGGAACAGAGATGCCAGGAAAAATATTGTACAGTTTAATGTTTGGCACTCTTCCACTTTTTTTCTTATGGTTTTTGCTTTCTGAACACTACTTCTGATTATATGATCTTTGAAATTAATTCATTCAAATATTATCAGAAGGCTTGTTGCAGGCAGGGGAGAGACCATATTGTATAATGTAAATAGCAATGACTTGTGAGGCTGGTAGATTCTGATTACAATTGTTTCTCCATTTCTTTCTAGCTGGTGAATGAATCACTTCACCTTGGGCCCTCATGATCTTCATTCATAAAATGGAAATGATAAAGAATCTTCTTCCTACTTCACAAGGTTGCTCTGAAGATTAAAAAGAGATGACAGTGGTGAAAGTGAATTGCAAGAGGTGATGCTGACTAGGGTGGTGCTGATGAACAAGAGGTGGTGACATCAAACCCCTGTCCTCGAAGACCTGACACACTCCACTATCCGCACTTACCTAGGGTGAGAAGTGTTTCTCCTCAAACAAACAAAAAGTAACCTTCTAAGGGAAAATTGGAGTAAAGTTTACAGGATGGATAATCAGTAAGGAAGAATCAAAACACAAAAGTGGAAATATTCATTTACATTCCTATGTTATTCTAATTGCTCTTACTAAAATATATATCTTCCTTTCTTGTAGTTCATAATAATAAATTGAAATTTCCTCTTCATTACTCAGGACAATTTTTACATAAACCAACCATATAAAAATTTTACAAAAGCTGATTATAATCAAAATAAAAGCAGATTGTTCTTATCTGTTTTTTTGGGGGGGGGTAATTAATGCCCATCCACTGTAGAATAGGCATAACATCAAATTTCTATCATTAGAAATTAATATATGGTCTAGTCTTTCTCAAAGAAAATTATGTTGTCTTTTACCCTGTAGTTCTTTTTTGGAAAGTAATTTTAAAGAAATATTTGTAAGCCTGGGGTTGTGGCTCAGTGGTAGAGTGCTTGCCTAGCATGTGCAAGGTGCTGGGTTTGATCCTCAGCCCCACATAAAAATAAATAAATACAATTATACACACACACACACACACACACACACACACACACACATGAATATTTGTGGATGTTTGCAAAGACCTAGTTGTAAAGATGTTTAACACATGTTGTTTGAAATATCAACAAACTGGAAATAACCTAATGTTCATCTGGTGAATGGTCAGATAACTATGACATTTATGGGATTTGGCTGGAGTGCTTTCTTTTTCTTCATACACTTCTTTATTATCTACAATAAGCACTTATTAATTTCAATGATAACATCCATGACAAATTTTATTTACTAAAATAAACTAACAATCATTTTGATTATAGAAATGATTTAACATATGCATTTATCTCATTCTCTCATAAAAACCCACTAAAATGATATTAAAGGAGTGTTTCAGGCTGTTATCTTCCAAGAACAAAGGGGAAAAGGGAAGCAACAATAGCCACAAACTTGGGGAAATTGGAAAGCCTTCGGATCCCTGATATCAGATTAATAGCCTCAAGAAAACTGAAGCCTACACCGAGTGGGGAAAGCCAAAGAGCAACTAGATTTACATCGCAGAGTCCCCAAAGTTTCAGGAATCAACTGCGCAGGCACCTCTGTAATAGAGGAGGGAACACTAATAGCAGGAAGATTGCCTAAGATGTGTTGAAGAAGTTAGTCTCCTTCCCATTCTGCCCAGGCCAGCTTCTCTTCCTCCCCATACCCGCAGAAGGCTGCTGATTGTGTTTCTGGAGATGGTAAGACTGAGTTTCCGAAGTGGGCCATAGGCACAGTGCAAAGATGGGCTACATGAGGAGGATCAGGGAATGGGTACTGTGAGCGTTTATATAATGAACAGTGGGAGCCCCCCAGCCCACTTCTCATTCAGCTGGCAGAACAATGGCAGCCAGCAGATCAGAGAATTCTTACAGAATTCTCAGCAGCCCAAAAGAAAGACATACTGTTGCTGGGAGTTTTCCCCAATGAAAATCAAGTTATGTGGACATCAATCAAAAAGCCATTCACAGGACTTCCAATTAAATTTTTAGTGTCCCACTGCTGAAGATGGAAGATAGTCAGGGAAACCCAGACAACTGAGAAAACCCTCTAACATGAAGGATTCAACCAGAAGAGAAATAAGCAGCATGGAGGAAAGCAAGACACAATGGTAAATAAAGGCTCATCCTATTCAAACCATCACTCCTATCTAGTATTAATAGTCCTGAGAAATGAGAGAATACTGCATCCACTGAACAAAATATGATATTTACAATATATACTATTCAGGGTGGAGAAAAGAGTTCTTGTGAATTGAAAGTACAATAGAAGAGGTAACAGGTAAAGTTGAGGAAATCTCTCCAAAAATAGAATAAATGAATACAGACATGGAAAACAGAAGGGAGAAAATGAGGAAATTAGAAAAAAATACCCCTAAAAAGCCAACATCTAAAAAAAAAAAAAATCCAGAGAGAAAAACATAAAATAAATAATCAAGGAAATGATTTAAGAAAAATTTCTAGCACTGAAGGACCTGATTCACTAAGCTATTTGTGTGCACGGAAGCCCAGCCCAATAGGATACCCTGAGATATATACATTAACATTTCAAGCAAGGGACACAAAAAGAAAATTCCACAAGCTTCTAGAGCAGAAGTCAGAAAACTATGGCTGGTAGACTAACCCCACTACGTGTTTTGGCAAGTAACATTGTGCTAGGTCACGGCCATGCACATGAACTTACATAATGTCTATGGCTCTTTCACACCTCAACAGCAGAGTTGCCTAGAAGCATCAGAAACTCTGTGACCAACAAAGCAGGAAATACTACACTCCCCCTATGGAAGCCTGCTCACTCCTGTTCCAGGAAGAAAGAAAACAACAACAACAAAACAAACAAACAAACAAACAAAAGCAGGTCTCTTACAGGAAGAACACAATAAAATTTTCAGGCTCCCAAAATCTAAACAAAACAACAACAACAATAATTCTCTCAGGCACCCTTAAAGGAAATTACCGAGTTTGTGTTCCACCAAAATAATGGAATGAATTGAGATAAAGGAAGATGTAAAATAAAGGACACAGATAATTAAACTCAAGAGAGGAGCATGAGTCCAGGAAGATAGGTATAAACCAGGCAAATAGATTCTGTGTTTTTAATTGTTTTGCTCCTCTAGGAGCTATTTGTACCACATTTTTACTTCTCACACATCTTTTTCCCCATGGGTGGTAATAGCCCAAGCATTTCTTGTGGGGACCCATGCCCTCTGCCCACTCTCAATCCACATGCTCAGGTCCTATTCCAGGTACCAGAGATGGAATGCATGACCCAGATCTGGCCATCAAAGCACAGTGACCCCCTTTGTCCAGTGATGGGCTTTGTTCTGGGACAGACTCAGGATCTAAGCTACTCCAATCACAGTGACTCTCATGAATTTTTTAGGGGCTACTGGAAAAGCTTCTTACTCTTTCTGCCCAGACTTGAACCTGTAGTACTGTGAGAGTGGGACTCTTGTAGCTACCTTGCCAACCAGCATATGGGTGCCAATATGAAACCCAAAGGACAGAAGAGAGAACAGCAGAATTGACCCAGCAAATGGAGCATGATGAAGCCCTGACAACACTAAGAGAGATGGACCCTGATGGCATTGACATTAAACAAAACCTCTACAAGGTCACAGAATGCTACCTGTTTTATTAACAAAATTCATATCACAACAATGTCTGAAACATAAGAGGTGCTTGGTAAATGAACAGACCATCTGAGCCCCAGGTGTGGCATTATCCTTAGACTTTTCAATTACACGGGCCAATAAATTTCCTTTTATGACTAAGGCATTTGGAGTAGGTTTCTGTGATTGGCAATTAAGGTCCTAACTGAGTTGCCACTCTTTTAAATATACCTACCCTTCTCAAAGATCCCAACAAAATATTCTTTAACTACTCCTTCCCTAGCAAAGCCTGTGCTTATAAACTAGCATGATATCCACCTACTCTTTTAATAAATCAATGTGTCTGTGACTTGAATTAGAAATCACAACTCTTTCTGTACCCAGTTGCTACTTACAACTAATCCAACCACTTGCTCACTTTTATACCTTCTTTTCTTAGAATTGTTGAATCAGCGTTATGCGGAGATTGTTAAAGAGAAAAAAAAAAAATCATAGCAGACAAGATGAACAGAGAGAATTTGATTTTATTCTGATGAGATTGCCAGCAATAGAGGAGAGCGCACAGAGCAAGATTCTGTGGAGACAATGTGCTGAAGAGATTCCAGCCCTGGGGTGGAAGGATCACAGTCCATCTGTATGCAAATTGGCTACTCTAAAGAAAGTAAATTTTCTCAAGTCTTCCAGACCTCAGGTAATTTTACAGTTTGGAAACAGAGCCTCAGGAAGTTAGACCACTACACTCCCAGCTACAGGAAAACAGGGATGATATCTTGTTTGGTGATCACATTACCAAGAAATGGTTCTTGGTCTTTGAGAAAAACATCCTTGGGTTGTAAAACTGGCAACAAGCTTTTAAAAAGATTTACATCTCAAAGAGGATAAGGGAGAATTTGCAATTACAAGGTTTCTAAAAGTAAATGCTGAGAAGGGAGGTAGCCTAAGAGTCTAGAAGAAGACTGTCTGAAGTCCCAGTCAAGCAGAGAAGAAAGTTGAGACTGCCTCAGTCAATATTTATAGGAAACTGATGGCAAAGTTATTATTTTTTATGATTCACAAAATATCTATCAAAATGTTCTATTTCCACTAGATTTTTCTGCCAAGAAAAAATAAAAAAAAAAAACACTTAATTTTATTTATTCAGAGAAAAAAAAATGTGAAGAGAGTTAACCTCATGTCCAGCAAAAGAATTTTTATTTCCTGATATAATACCCACTAGTCTTCTCAGAGCACAGGGAAATATACTGAGTATTTAATATCTGATACTATCAAATCTCCCACAGGAACTGACCATGCATTTGAAAACTAGCTACTCTCACCTATACACAACAATCTGCAGTTGTTACTAACTGCTATGGTCTGGATGTTTGTGTTCCCCCAAAATTTGTATGTTAAAACCTAATTACATGAGAACTGATATTAGAAAGTGGTGCCTTGAGCCAAGCACAGTAGTGCACACCTGTAATCCCAGAAGTTTGAGGTTTAAGGCTGGAGGATCCCGAGGACAAAGCTAGTTTCAAGAAAATTGAGGCGCTAAGCAACTGAGACCCAGTCTCTAAACAAAATAGGTATACAAAATAGGGCTGGTGATATGCCTTAGTGGTCAAGTGCTCCTGAGTTAAATCCCTGGTACCCACCTGCAAAAAAGAAGAAAGGAAGAAAGAAGAGTCTTGGGAAGGTGATTGGGTCATGGGGCAAAACCTTCAGGAACAGAATTGTTGCCCTTATAAAAGAGAGCCCAGAGAGCTAGATAGTCCTTCTTCAGTGTGAGAACACAACAATAAGGCTCTGCTCTATGAACCTGGAAGCCGCCACTAGACACTGAATCTGCCAATGCCTTGATCTTGGACTTTCCAGCCTCCAGAACTGTAAGAAATGAATTTTGGTTGTTCATAAGCCACCCTATTTTTCGGAATTTTCTCAAAGCAGCCTACAAGGTATCAAAACGCCAACAAAGGGGGGAAGGTTTTACAATGGAAATCAGATAGTTATTTTGCTGCAGCAATTTAGAAACTCCCAAAAGAGGGAGATTAATGAAATGTAAAGGCTGAATCAAAGAGGAAGTGGGGTTAAGAATTTCAAGGGTGATCTCTCAAAAATTACAGGGAGAATAGACAGTAGATAGACGTAAAAGAATTATGGGCTCAGCAGAGAAAAGATGGTGCTTCTCCCTGGACTTACCCAGAATTTTCACACTAGCATTTTCTCAGGACACGAGTTTCTCAAGATGTTCTGCAGCTAAAATTTGGCCAAATTATTTTGATAAATTCTGTGGGCTCTCCATTCTCCTAATTTGGGATACAGAATACACAGAGAGACCAAGTAAAAGAGTCCAACTTACATTGTTTAACCCTGTCCTCTCACACTGGGCTGCAGAATCCTTTTTCCTCCTCATGAAACATTTATTAATCTATTCAAACTAGTGGTTGAGATGCTGATCCATTCCCGTCTCTCCTTGTTTCCTTCTACCAGCCTCCCCATACAGCAAGGACCTGGCTCCTGCACTTGCTTCCTGTGGCTCCTGGGACCTCCTGCCTCCCCCTGAGTCCAGCACTTACATGAATGATGCCCACAGTCTCCCTGGCCTCCTCCACTCCAATGGCCTTCCCTTCCGACTCCCATTAGCTATCCATTCTCACCGCCACATCTTAACCTGATTATTTCCCAGAACTACTGCTCTCCAGAAATTTTTAAATGTAGGAACTCTCTCTCTCTCTCTCTCTCTCTCTCTCTCTCTGTCAAAGCAGTGGATGAAAACACTATTCTAGGCTAACCTCACCTTAAATCTCTGCAACTCAGAACTCCAGAAAATCCAAAGGAACCAAAATTATCAAACAGAATATTTTTTAGGACATACTTTATGTTGTTGCGAATCATTCTATTTGGTCCCTTTCAATAAATTTTGGTACTTTTCTTTCATTGTCAAATCAATAATGCCATTACTTCTATACTCAGTGACCCTTTTCATTGCTTTTCCTATCAAAATATTGATCTAGTGGTATTGTTGTTAAAAATCAAATAGTTTGCAGACACTACTGGGACAGGTTACTCAAAGGTCTCCATTAGTTTACATTTCAACAGAGAAAAACTATTCTTTCTGGCTAAATGTCTTGTATTTAGTTGTATTAAACTCTCCTAAAAGTAAGTTATGTTGACTTTTATAAAGTAAAACAGGAAGAAAAGGAGTAAAGAAGGAAAGAAAGGCAGTTTAAAAAAAAAAAAAAGTTTTGGGTGGTTAGTTAACAATAGATAACGGAAACAAAATCTCTATTCTCCTTACCACTATTCTACTACTTCTCCCATTCCTTCCCAGCACCTCTTAGCAGATGATCTTGACTTCTACTTCAGAGAAAATCTGGCCCAACATCGTTTCCTTTCTCATTTTTAATCTCGACCTCCCCTATGATGTAAATAACCTCTACTCCTTCTTAGAATTACCCTCCTTGATTCCATCCCTTCCTTCCTCTTTCAAGATTTAGATCTTTCTTCACTCTTAGTCACTGCCATTCTCCACTGGCTCTTTCAACCTATAAACATCCCCAGCTTATTCCAATTCCCTTCCTCATAGCTTCAAATATTTCCATCTCTCTTTCCTTTTTTAACTCACACTTCTTGACTGTAGTCTACATATGTGTCCACATCCAAAGCTCAGCCAGGTAGTGGAATAAACCAGCTAGAGGACCTAATATCCATGGTTCTAACACATATAGAGTAGGTCACAAAGTATTGTGTAGGGAGGTCCATACTTAAATAGGGTCTAGTTGCCAAGAATAGGTAAAGATGAATAGTTGTCAAGAATTCATAGAGGAGACAGAGAGAAGTTGCAGGGATAAATCTATTGTACAGGAATAAAGTCCCAGGAGGGACAAAGGCAGATTTGGTCCAGTATCAAGATAAGGGATAAATTGGATCCTCCATAACTCAGTTGCACATTATTGGTCTTGCCTCAGATGGGCAAAAGCCCCCCCCCCCAATGGAAGAACTTGGTTGCACCAGAATTTCTATCCAATGGTGAATATTCCATCCTTGTACTTAATGGACAATGCTCACAGAATAGTTAGTGCATGGATGACCAAAATCAATCAACATTTCTATAGAAAACAAGATTGAGATAAAATTGCCTTGGGCTATATATAACCACAAACCTATAAGCTAGGTTTCCCAAAATAATACTGCATTACTGTAATACTGTAGTACAGTACTATGATACTGTAATACTGCATACTGTATGCTATATTGTCACTGAATACTATCTTATTGTATTACTGTAATACTGAGTATAGTATTATAATACTATAAAACTGTATTTTTAAAATGCTGTATTACTGTGTATGTATACTATATTACTATATACTGCATTACTATAACACTACAGTACAGTTTATTAGTAGAATGAAATTTTTAAGAGCATGAGCTTTAGAATAAGATTATATGATATGCAGAAGAGTGACCCCCAAATGTCTGGGTTCTCATGCTAGGAACGAGGAAGATGTCACATGGCAAATGGGAATTGAATTTGCAAATGGAATTAAGATTGCTAATCAGTGGACCTTTCAGTGGTGACATTATCCAGGACTGTAGGTGTAGGCAATGCCATCACATGGGTCCCTAAAAGTAAGGGAGGCGGGAGAGAAGGTCAGGGAAACGTAATAGGAGTAGGTATGCACTCACTTTTGCCAGCTTTGAGTTTGGAAGAAGGAGCTTTGCCCCCAAAGAACAAGGACAGCCTCTGGAAGATGGAATAGGAACGGAAACAGATTCTCTCCTAGAGACTCCAGAAAGGAATGCAGCCTTTCTGAATGTGGATTTTAGTCCAGTGAGACTGTGTCAGACTTGGGTTCTCCAGCAATGTAAGATAATATATTTGTGTTAAACCACTCAAATTGTAACAATATGTTATGGCAGCAGTAGAGACCTAATACAAACTACATGATATTTTAAATTCTGACTATCATGTGGGACTCAACTTTTTCTTTTTATTAATCTCTAAAATCATATGGTAATAACTATCTACTTAGGATTAAATGAGATAATGCTTTTGATACTTAGAATAATGCCAGGCATAGTAAGAGCTCCATAAACATTAAAAGACATTGTTGTTACCTTATTGTTAGTTTTTATTTATCTTCCTCTTTGATTTTAATTATTTTACCTGAAGGTAAAATACTCCAAATATTTCCTATTTTAATTTATACAACACAAGAAAAAATATCCATTACATGTGTAACAGCCTTAATGTCCTGAATTGCTTACAGTACCTTCTTAGTAGGTTTTACTTTTAGCCATGAACAGCTAACTCATCTTGCTTGCTTCTAACTTCCTAGAACAAGCTGTGCTAACACCATTTTTTAAAAGAGAATTTTCTTACTTCTTGACGACTTAATTATAGTGCAACTGGTTGATGACTTTGCATTTGAAACCAAGACCTTGAAATAAACACAGTCATTTCAGTTCTTGATATAACAGAGTGAAAGTGCATTCTCTGGTTAGCTTGTCGGCTTCAGAGTGCATCAAAGCAATGGGATAAAATTAACCACACTCACCAATGATTGCAAATTTTGGAAGTTCCTAAACTCTTAATTCTTTTTGAAGTATTTGTGTTTAATATATTTAGCATGTTTACATTTAATTTGGGAAATGTAATATTAATGCCATAGTTAATTAGTTTACTTTTTTCCCAAAATATGCCACAAAAGTTTCATCAGATACACAAAACAGAGTCCTTTGTTTTTAATGGTCTGGGATCCTCCCACAGATCACAATCCTAAACACCACCCATCTTAATGTCTATTAAGTGTGAAAAAGAACCAGTTTTGCATTAGCCTGAACATCCGCACCCTCTTACTCTTAATGGTTATTAATAAGAAGAATCTCTTTTATTGTATTTGACCACAATATTCATAATAAAATATCAGTGTGTGCTGTTTAAAAAGAATATTTTAATAATGCACCACATCTTTGCTAGTTTCAATAGTTGGTAAAAGAGCATGGATTAAGCATCTTTGCTTACCGTAAGTTCATTCATTCATTTATTCATTCTTTTAACAAATTCTCATTAAGTTTGTACAATGTCCCCAAAATTCTGAAACTCTCTCAAAATCTGAATCATGTATTGCTGAGGAATGTACACCCATGTGGTTGAATTGATTTTAAAATCACCAAATTCAGAACCGTGCCACCTGTGGGGGGGATAGGGAGACAGGATTGTCAAGGAATACACAGGCAGCTCCAGTGGCACAGATGGTGTTGGCATTCTGAGATGGGTAACAGTTCCTCAGGTATTCCTTCTGTTCATGTTTTATGATACATGCAGATGACATATCTTGGCATATCAGATATTCATTTAAAAAAGAATTAACCAATCTTCACTTTAGTGAGCCTATAGTCTCCTATGATCTCAGAACTTGTTTACAACCATTGCCTCCTATCTCCTCCATTTTCAGAAGTTTGTCTTGTCTTTTAAAAGAAAAAAACTAAAATTATATGCTCCTAATTAAAAAAAAATGATGAGAGAGCCTTGTGAAATCACATATGATTACCCATCCCAAGTTCAAAGGACCAAGGATCACTAATGGGAGAGAGGTAAGTGCACTTGCTTGTGCTGACTGTGTCCTGCTACTTGAGCTTGAGTCAGGGTCAGCCTTCTGCAGACCTCATGTCTAACATGGTGCTGAATAGGAAGTTTCTAGACACAGATTGACAACTCACTCATTGTGTGCCTTATGCAAGTAACTAAATGTTCTTTCTTTTTAAAATTTTATTATCTTCAAAATGTTCACATCTATCACTTGTCACCCTGGGACTTTTTGTGACTATAAAAATACAACTATGGAAGTTCTTTGAAAAATTAAGTGCTAAAGTTGTATACTACCATAACATCCTAATTACAAGCATGTGAATGTTATAAGAAACATAGCAAAGGAATTTGTATCTATAATTCAATATGAATAACAAAATAAGAGTATGGTGTGGCTGAAAGAAGGTATATTCATATGTAGACAAGCCAACCTTAACTCTGCTTTTTGTTATGTTTATTCATTTGGACTTCAGTTTTTTTCATTTGCAAAAGGGGTTAATTTTAGTAACAGCATCAAAGGTTTAGAGAGCTTAACCAAACTACCATATGAACGTCTTATTAACTCTCTGCTAGTGAGAATAAAAACAGATATAGTGTCCACGCAGGTATAAGTGGCAACATCTAATATTTAATAAATAAGTGTCTAGTATTTATTTTTAAATGCTTCAGGAAAAAAAATGAAACAAATATGGCAAAAAATATATGGAAGTCAAATCTAGGTGATAGGCATTGGGTATCCATTTTATATTTGCTCTGCTTTTCCACATATTTTATATATAATTAAGTTTAAAAACAAAACAGGCAAAACATGGTAATTTCTGACACGTTCTCTGACTAAGGACACAATTCCCTCACAAGCAAAGGGCCTGGGGAGATCAGCAGATAGCCAAAAAAGTGAATCCTGGGAAGTGTCAGAAACAGAGGGCTCTAGACATACACTTGAAAAAAGTAATTCCACTTCAAGAAGTTGATCACAGATGTTCTCACACAATTAAAAGAATGGCATTATGTATATAGTTTCTCATCTTAGAATCGTACTTATAGAGGCTTAGAAATAATCTTAATAAAAATAACAAAATAGTGATCATATATTTAAAAATTACATCCAAAGAAAAATGATAAAGAAAATTCTTTGTGTACTTACATAAGATAGTCTTCAAAATAAATTGTTCAGTGAAAAACCAAATTATAAAAAGATAAATACTCAACATGCCATCACTTGTGTGCATGTTTTAAAAATAAAACATTAGTTTCAATATGCATGAAATATTTCTATAGGGACACACAAGAATCAAATCCTTTTGGTGACCTCTGAATAGGAAAATTAAGTAGCTGGAGAGAGACTTGGGAAGGAGACTCCCTCCCATATATTCTTTTGTACCCTCCAAATCTGAACCATCAAGCATAGTGCCTGTTGGAAAACTAATAAATGAATGAATCAAAATATCTGACATAAGTGCTCAAAAATGCTTAGCTTTCATTCTTCATTCCTTCTATCTAAATTATTTCAAAGCTGGACATATAGATTTTTAGCCTTTTACCCACTCATTTTAAACATCCACATTTTTAGTTGAAATAAAATAAACAGTATTTCTGTCAGTATTTTTAGAATCCATATTTGCCTATGGCACAAATTGAAATGAAATAAAATACTGTGTCTTTCAGCAGATTCTGGTTCTAAAAAAAAACTGGTCCATTTCAAACCCAAAGTAAACTAAAGGACATAGAGATTAGAGAACAGCATGAGACACCTTTGTGCCTCCCAGAAAGGAACATGATGAAATCTCTTTCTGCAGAACCCAAGCTTCATCAGCACTCAACTTCACCTTTCTCCCCACCTGAACTTTTCATTCACCTTTGAGAAGCAAAAAGAAATTCCCTGATTGAAGTGCAAATAAATAAGGAAAAGTTCCAGGAAAGGGAAGAGTCCAACAAAACTACAAATTGAATAATCCACACCTTTGGGAAAATGGATAGAGTAATTGACTTTATTATATTTCCAATTTTATTCCAATTTCCACTTTTTTATATGATTAAAGCAATCTTCCTTCACCTACTCCCTGTCATTTTTTTTATCTTTCTGTTTCCTGGAACAAGTTAGAATTTGTCAAACCACACAGGTATAGGTTTGGCCCATTTGGTATAATTCTATTTGAATTCTCAGATTACCTTTCTCCATAGGGCCTTTCTGTTTTTATGGGTGTTGGTCCTTTTAAAACAAAATAGATTGATATAATACTGTTCTTTTTTTCCTTTTAACTTCACTTATTTATTTTTTCACTTTTAACTTCATATCTATTGTGTCTTGCTTAACAAATGTTTAATCATGAACATATGCATAAGGATGTAGAAACACACACAGCATGGGTCAATGTTAACCAATATGAAGAAGACTTACCTCAAACAGGGAGGAGTAAGGACCTCTGTGCACCAGCCTCTATCTGCTGTCTTTAGAACTGCATCTGGTGTCTCAGCTTCCCCAGGAGGCTCCCAGTGCTCCTGATATTCTTGTAGGTTCAGAAGCCAAGAAAATTCTGGTGGAGTGAAGCAATAAACCAGCTCAGAACTAGTGTGGCCATCACATTGTATTTCCACTGTTATTGGAGTCTTCTCGCCTCTCCCCACCTGGCTCAGTCAGGTGAGAACTCTTACCCAGATTAAAGACACCAGGCTATGAAAGTGCAGACAGGCAAAGCTACATGCCAAGGGAATCCTAGTCCTATGTATATTTAAATTTTAAAAGTGAGTCATCTTGGAAAAGACTATAAATAAAAAATCATAACAGCTAGAGGGTCCCAAATATGGCAAAAATCATAAAGGTTGTGTGAGTTGTCTAGGGCTGCCATAGCCCAGTGCCACAAACTGGTGGCTAAAACAGAAGGAATTTATTGTTTTGTAGTTCTAGAAGTGGGAAGGTCTGACACCAAAGTGTCAGAAAGGTTGGTCCCTTCTGAGGGTTATGAGGGAGAATTTGTCCCAGGCCTCTGCCCTAGCTTCTGGTAGCCCCAGGCATTGTCTGGCTTGTAGATGCCATTCTCTCTGTGTCTTCACACTGTCTCCACTCAATGTGTGTCCAAATCCCTCCCCCTTTAATAAAGACTCAATAACACTGGATTAAGACCCACCCTAATAAATTCATTTTAACTTCATTACTGTTATAAAGACTCCACTTCCAAATAAGGTCCCATTCTGAGATAGTGGGAGACTTTAACATATTGAGGGGCTACAGTTCAATGGATAGCAAGGTAATGACTTGAATGACTGAAGGGTGGGCAATATTAGCTTAGTGGAAGCAGTCTGTCCTGGCTTTTGTTCATTTAAGTACAGATGTGCCATTTTAGAGCTGTGCTATCTTGGGTAAATTACTTAACCTTCTATAATTATGTTTTCTCATTTATAAAATGAAAGTGTTGAAGAAGATTGGTGGTTGCCAAATTATTTTGATTTTGTGGACTATTAAGTTTTCAAAGAACAAAGGAGATATTCTTTTTGCTTGAACAGAAGGCTTGAGATTTAATTTTGTCAAATGTTGAAGGGATCTGGTACTAGTCCTACTGCTAAATTGTATTTTCCAGCCTCATTTGCTATTAGGTTGGGCACATGGTGAGATCTAACCATGAAATAGGAAAAGAAAGTAATTATAAGTCTCTTCTAGGCTTAGCCAATAAACACCTTCCTCCTGCAATCTTCTCTTCTTCTCTTCCCTTACTTAAATGAGGACAGACAGAGCCACAACATGGAAGCCAGTCTGGATCCATGAATGAACAGAAGGGATACTCCCTATATTCTTTTCCATCAACTAATTTTTACTCATTTCATCATAGATGAGTTTACCTTTAATATAGACAGTCATTAGTGAGTGCAGTCACATTGAATCCCCTAAAACATGACTCATCACTCATCAGAGAACAAGTGACAGGCTGAATTTACCTGCTCAGATAAAGCTGTAGCCTTTCTCCATCTCATGATTGTGCCAGCCTCTCTGTTGCTTCATTTCTAGCCAGTTCAATCCTCATAGTAGGCTTCATTCCTCCAGGTTAAGATGCCCAGCACTCCAAATTCAGGGAAAAAAGACCCTCCTCCTGTTTCTCCTGTAAGTTTCATGATCAGTTCTCATTGGACCAAATTGAGTCATGTACCCAACCCCAAGAAAACACCCCAGCCACAATGACAGCCTATGCCAAGGAGCCAGTCCTGGCTTACATCCTGGGCTAGTTCCCCAAGAAAATGTGTGTGTGTCCTGCTACCCAAAGAAAGGGGAATGGTCTCCAGGAGGCCAAAGCAGCAAAAAATATCATAGTAGCCTAAGGCAATGTTCTATGTTGGGCACTATAGTGCTGTGAAAGAACAAAGACTGCCCAAGTTCTCAGTGGTATTTGAAACAAAGCATGGGAGAAGAATTGGTGTGCAACGAAGCACTTTGAAGATCAAGAAGAAAATGAGTAATAACAAAGCAGGCAAAACATTTCAAATAAAATGTGTTTTCATCCATCATAAGGTAAATATCAATGCCCAATCCTGGGGGTTAGGAGGGCTTATGAATTTAGAATATGAACTTTTTTATTAGGAGCATAAGAATAAATAATGTAAACTTGGGATAATTAAATTATTTATTTCTTCATCTATCATAATATCTTTATGATATTGGTGTCATTCCATCTGTGAGAAAAGGCTTAAAGACATTCTGCACTTAGCATGACCAAGGTCATGTAATTTCTCCCTCCTGCTTCCTCCAAATCTAGTGTTCTTTCTCCTTAGCTGGTCATTTTTAGAAGTTAAATTTTCTTTTACTTCACCCAAATCAGTACAACATTTCAGACTTTCAATCCAAGTCCTGTAGAATTTAGTGTCTCTTTAGATTCTTTTAAAGATCTGTGCCAGTACATTTTGGTCTCTTTTATTCTGATTATATCAGAATTCTGGATTTGTTTTTCTGTTTTCAGCAATCTAGCTAACATCTTGTAAGAGGTAACCTAGCATATATCTTTCAAAAATAATTGGACAATGAAGAATTTTCAAGCCTCATTCTGATAAAAATCACAATATTACTCTCCATTCCCCTGGTTTGAGCAGGCTATTTTTCTTTTTCTCTTTTATATCATTAATTCAGTCAAGGGTTCTTTCATGTGAGTTCTCAACATAGTAATGAATTAATTTTGTTTCTGCTGTTTCTGCTTATACTCTTCCCACTGAAGCAAACATGAAGACCAGCCAACATCTTTATTGCTTCAAAACCATCTCTGTCCTAAATCTCATATAACAGGATACTCTCATTGTTTTCTTCAAAAAGAGAAAAAAAATCCATAGTCCCACACATATGCTTTCTATTTCTTTCCTTCCTTCCTTCTTTTCTTTTTCTGCACGAGATTAAACCCAGGGCCTTGTACATATGAGGCAAATATTCTCCCACTGAGCCACCCCTTTCAAACTGCTTGCTATTTTTAATGCAGTATAACATGTGTGTCAAATAAATTCACATTCATAATTATTAAGAGATAGCTCAATTGGGAAAAACTTAGAATTTCTTTTTTTTTACAGAAGAGAGTTGATATCTTAAATTGTCAGTCATTAATTGATATATTAAGTGACATATGTTTGATAATATATTAACAAATACTTATTGAGTCCCTGAAAGTTCCAGGCATTATGATCTAAGAGCTGGGGACACAGCATTCAAGCAAGCACACTAGGACCTGCCCTTGCAAAGATTCTATGCCAGAGGAAGAGACAGGAGATAAATACATAACCAAAATCATGCCACAGGGTGAGGACTACTACCAAAGGAATAAAGTGGGTAAAAAAAGTAGAGAGTGACTGACAGAGCCATTAAAGAAGTACTGAGGATGATACAGCTGAGCTGAAACAGGGAGGATGAGAAATGACAACCACACTGTGGAGTTGGGTTGGGAAAACCTTCCAGGCATATGCATAAATTTAAAGGCTAGAAAATGTTCACCAAAGTCAGAGGAAGGAAGTTGGTGTGGCTAGATCATTTTTCACTCATCTCAGTGGTCACAGTCAAACCCAGATTAGAGACATTATATTTTGCATCTAACACATCATTTTAGTCCTAGCTGGTAACTAAGTCCTTCATTTTAGTAGTAGCTCTTTCTTCATATTCAATCACATAGTTTTCAGTTCTTTTTGTTTTTTTTTAACTCTTTGAGAACATTAAAGACCCATTTAGATAGTAAAAATATCGAAAGCATCAACTACCACTCCAGTGATCATAAAGAGTTAATAGAGGACCCCAAATGCCAGTCTACTGCCAAGAAATCCCTGACACCCTAAGAGAATCTGGCTAGATTTTAGTAGCCATCTGGTACTTAGAGCAAAACCCATTGTGCAGAACTGGCCAGCATTTAGAAAACATAATAACCACCAACCTGGTTTTAACATAATAACAGCCAGTCTCATGCATCTATTGAACTAAGTGTGTTAATCTCTGCTTTTGGTGATTTTTTAAAATAATATTTCAAATTAGCAAACTGTCATGTATCAAGGACCAATAGAGCAAGGCTTGATTGTCTTCTGAGCTCCACAGGATCCCAGTGTCTGCTCCATCTGCTTCCTGAAAGCACTAGACCAATGAGGAATGAGCCAGTCTGAAGAGGACCAAATGTTGACTGCCACCCCGGCACTGCTCCAGCTCTATGGCCAATGGGAGAAGAGGCTTCTCTAAGGAGGAATGAGGGATGGGGTAATCACTGAGGAGAGGAACGTGGCTTCAGGAAGACATCAGTATAGAATCCAGGGTCCCACTCACAGGCATTAGGACCCCAGTCTTCGGTAACTTACAGAAATTCCTCAAGATTCACTTTTAGCAATTGTAGAAGGATACCAGCTACTTATTTGTTATGAGAAATAAGTGAAAGAATACCCGTGAAGTGTGTGGCACATCATAGGTGTTTAACAATAGTAGCTATCATTCTCATTATTATTTTAAATTCATAAATTTCATTGCCTGGGTAAGTAAAAAATTACTGCAAAGAAACTTCCATCCCTGCAAGAAGTAAGGCCGGGGTTGGTATACAAGGCCAACAAGGCACCAGCACCATCTTGTACCAATTCCGTCACTGTCAATTCTGCCCTGTGTCACTTGCCTAAGACTAGAGTCTCAGGAAGACCATCTCCCTAAAGACCCTCATTGGTGAGGAACCTCAAGCTCAGACACTTTTAAATAAACACCTTGTGGGTAGTTCCAACATGATCTTCTGACTGTCCTGTGTCTTGTCTCCAAAGTTTTCCTGGATTCTCGGGTGGGAATTAAAGCAGTTGGAAGCAATTTTCCATGTCCTGCAATTCTAAGACATCTCTGTTAAGCCATGGATTCCTGGGAATCTGATGATCTCAAGGTTTGAGAGAAATAAAAATAAAAATAAATAAGTAGCTGTTTCTTACATGGTATAAAGAGGTAAAACCGGCCCTTAGACAGTGGGAAATACCTGTCGCAGACAGGATTTCAGATACTCATCACTTGATGGCGCTATTTGCTATTCATAACCTAGTAACAGCTGACTAATTATAAATCCACTCTTCATCTTCAAATCAAAATAGACTCTGTTAAAATGCCAAATGTTCTTCAGAGAAAGAACATGGAACTTGAGATGTTACTTTAAAGCAAGAATGTGGAGAAAAGTAATTCCAAGGCTCCAGGGCTTCACCTCTGGATCCAGCTGCCCTCTGCCCCAGATGAGAACATCATCAGGAAGCCTCCAGTCAGCTGGCTGTCTTCTAGCCACTGGTCACCTCTTGTTGGCCTGTGTCCTGAAGCTTCAGCCTCAGTTTAGTGGTGGGCAGTCAGAAAGTTCTCCTCAGGAGAATCTCTCAAGGAAACCATCTTTAGTTCATGGCAACAGCAGAGAACCTACTCCCAACAGTTGTCAGAGCTTCTGCCTCCTCTGACCTCACATCCTGCCACTCTGCTCCTTGTTCCTTCTTCCTGAGCCTTCTTGATCATCATCCAATTCTCCTCATGCAAAGTATTCTTCCCAGCCCTACGTCTGAGTACCTGCTGTTCTCTCTAACTGGAACACTTATTTCCCCAGGATCAGATACACACTTTGCAGGGCCCTCTGCAATGCCCAGATCTTGCCTCCAGGAAAGTTGGCCCTAATTTTGTTTATGCTCTTCACAAGCCCTGCTCTTCACTGAGCCCATCACTTCCAGTCATTCTGTTTCAGCTTCCAATTCATATTTTTATAGCACTTATCACAATTTTAAATATTAACCTATTTATTTGCTTGATTATTTGGGTCTACCCCCACCCTGATTTTTTTAAAGCTTTTTATGTAAGCTCCATAAGAGGAGAAGCTATGTGCCTCTGGCCTTAATTGGATCCCCAGTGCCTAGAAGTGTCTACATATGTCCAGCATATGTAGATATTCAATAAACACATGACATGTGAATGGATTGACATATTCATCTGCTTTCAATTTGGAGTTACTTTTAATATTAAAGTCTTCAGTTCACAAAGAAATAGCTTGAGACTTGTCAGAAAGTAAGCAGGAAACCACAAGAGAAATGAATGCTCCCTTCTCCTCTTCTAAGAAACTGCTTCTTCTTTCCCCAGACATGGCTTGCGTTCTAGAATCATTTAATGGCTTTTATGAGTCTGGTCTACCCAAACTTTCATATTTTTTTCTTGCATAAAGGAAACATCTCAGGCACTTTATGAGCTATATTTAGAAAAGGAAAAGAAGATGGGTTTTATGACTTCCTCCTAGATGTCTCTGAGGGAGACGTGACTAAAGAGTGTTCCGGCTCCAGCTGGCATGCTCTGGACTGCAATATGATTCTGACACAAGTCACCCAGAGTTAGCACCAACCCCACAAGTGAAAGGATACATTCCCCAGCAAAACTGCCCCCACTTCAGACACCAGCTGCAAGAACAGCCATAGCAGCCCACTCACACTATTTTTTTTTTTTTTAATGGTGCTGGAAGTAAATCCCAGGACCTCACACATGCTAGGTAAATGCTCTAACATTGAGCTACATCTTCAGCCCCACCCCAACTTTGACCAACTGGCTAAGTAATTGAGGTCTCTGGGGAGAGTGGAGTGGTCCTCTAAAACAGGTTGGAAATGGCTTGAGAGCAAAGAAAGGAGGTTGGCCTGGGATTTTATTGTGCTTAAGGGGTACAGAGAAGCTAGGGGTAAGCATGCTTGAGAAGGGGCTTGTGTGGTTTGAATCTCCTACCTGGGCCAGAAGAGGGGATATCAGACTTTTGTATCAGCTGGTCTAGGTGTGGGGCACAAGGGGAAGAAGGAAAGTTGAGGTGTAAAAACTATGAGCAACTATTGAAAAAAAAAAAAGGGAATAAGATTTCTCATCACACATACTGAAGTAGATAAAACATGTTATCAACCTGCATGTACTCATCATATGGCTTCTTCTAAACTCCTTCTCACTTCCCCACTCTCATCAGATTATTTTGAGGTAATTCTAAGCATTAGAGCTTTTTGTTTGTAAATGTTTCACCACATATCTCCAAAATAAGACCTTCCTTTTGAAAATTAACAATAAATCATTAATGTTATCAAATATCCATTCTGTACTTAGATGTTCATAATAAGTTTATAAACTTTTTTTTACAGTGTCTTTGGTTATAATTGGGACATAATCCAAACCAGGGACACAATTTCTAACTAGTCAATGTGACTCTCCTCTCCAATAAGTTACAGGTTCCTATTCTGTCTCACCTTACTTATTGCAAGAAATCATGTAGTTTGTCTTATAGGGTTTCTCACAGTCTGGCTCCTGCTGTTTGTGTTCTCAAGGGGTCTTTTGCATGTTTCCCGTTCCTTTATTTCCTCTCCATAGATAGTAGTGAATAGAGGCTTGACCACATTCAAGTCAGACAGACAGACAACTGATCCATAATGCTGTACTCATCCATTAGGAGGTGTGTGACATCCGATTGCCTTTCTTTGTGCAATGTGAGGAGGTATTGATGGTGAGTTCACAGATCCATTAGTTCTTTAAGGGTTGTAAAGTGGTGTTTCCCTAATTCTCATTTCCTTCTTCATTAAAGCACTTTGCTAAGGAGGAGCCACACCTCGGTAACAATAACTTACTCTGAGGTATAGCTCTTATAGGAAAACCCGAATAAACGATCCTTTCCCTGTATATTGTCATATTTATGAGTCGTACTCTTTTATCCTACACAGATGACCTCTGAGTTTTTGGAGGCATTTTTAAAAGTAACATTTTGGACTATTTATGCCGAAGTTCTCTTTAGTAGCAGACTCTATGGGTTGCCTTTACCTTTTTTTCCCCAACAATCCTCATTTCTAAAAACTGAATTGAGATACTGGCTATAAGAAGCCCAAGTAATTTCTTAATGGAACTATATTCTTTTTCCATTGAAACATGGATTTTAAGAGACATCTAAATTGCCTTTATAATAATCTGTAATGTTATTTCTGTAAGGTTATTTTTCTCCATTCAATGATTTTCTTTATAGAATTGTGTATTACACAAAAGAACAAATGTTTTAAGTTTGGCCCAGTTCTCAACTACAAAGGTGTCTGAGCCTCTCCGCATCCCCAACGCTTACACAGCATTTTAAATGGTCAGTATTCTGTATTCTTGGCTACATTTCTAATTCAGAATCTCTTCCACTTGTAGTTTCTCAGGTTATTATATAATCAGTTCAATATACCTACTTTTAAAGTGACTTGGGACTGCCAGGAAGTCCAGTCTGGCTCCTCTGTGGTGACCCCAGGTGCTGCTCATCCCAAACAATGGGCTACTGCCGTTGTGATTCTGGCTGTACTGCCAGCATGTTTGCTTTAGTTGACAACATTTTTTATCTGACTTCTGCTAAAATTAACCTCCCTTGGAATTCAGTCTTTCTATTTCATCAGTATAATTACTGGCCCTTGAGTGCCTCCCCAAAGCTGTTGTTTATAGTGATTCATGCAGCAGAAAATATACAACTTGGTTCTTGAGAGCCAAGCAATGACGATTCAATCCAGTGACAGAGAAAATGTCAGTAAATTAGTACAATAATACAATAGTACAGAAGATTCCTGCTCTTTTAAAAAAAAATTTTAAAATTTTAATTTGTTATATATGACACCAGAATGCATTACAATTCATATTACACATACAGAGCACAATTTGTCATATCTCTGGTGTACACAAAGTAGAGTCACATTCTTCATATCTTCATACAGGTACTTATGGTAATGATGACCATCTCATTCTACCATCTTTCCTACCCCTATTCCTGCTTTGTTCCCCTCCTTTCCCTTTTCCCCTTTCCCTATCTAGAGTCCATTTAATCCCCCGCCCCCACACTCCAGCAACATATTATGAATCAGCGTCCTTAAATCAGAGAAAACATTTGACCTTTGGTTTTTGGGGATTGACTAATTTCACTTAGCATTATATTCTCCAGCTCTATCCATTTACCTGCAAATGCCATAATTTTATTCTCTTTTAATGCTGAAAAGTATTCCATTGTGTATATATACCACATTTTCTTTATCTATTCATCTACTGAAGGGCATCTGTTTAGCTATTGTGAATTGTGCTGCTATAAATATTGATGAGGCTGTGTCCCTGTAATATGCTGTTTTTAAGAACTTTGGGTATAGGCAGAGGAGAGGGATAGCTGGGTCAAATAGTGGTTCCATTCCCAGTTTTCCAAGGATTCTCCATACTGCTTTCCATTTTGGCTGCACCAATTTGCAGTCCCACCAGCAATGTATGAGTGTGATTTTTTCCCCACATCCTCGCCAACACTTATTGTTGTTTGTATTGTTAATAGCTGCCATTCTGACTGGAGTGAGATAATATCTTAGAGTAGTTTTGATTTGCATTTCTCTAATTGCTAGAAATATCGAATTCTTACCACGTGCATGTCAGATAGAGCACTAATCTCTAGAATATATAAAGAACTCAAAAATCTTAACACCAAAATAAATAAATAAATAAATAACCCAATCAATAAATGGGCCAAGGAACTGAACAGACACTTCTCAGAAGAAGATTCCTGTTCTTTAAGTGAATTTTGTGTGTGTGTGTGAAGGACACACACACACACATCTGCACTTTAAAATATCTCTTATTCTAAGCATCAATGAACATTTGTGTGATAGTTCATGTCAGCCAGGTTAATTATAGACTGAGTAAACCATATGCAAGTGTTAAATAAGGAACTGTTTCTGATATTATTTCAGAAGTAATGATAAGGCCCTGATCCTTCTCCAAATGCTTCCTCTATCCTGGCAAATGACTGGAATGTCACTATCAATGCTTTACTCCCTTAGCTTGAGGGTTGGATTTGACTAAAATGACAATACTTCCAGAGAAGGTGGAAATTTAAATTTTCTCTTCCTCAGTATGAAGGGTGGACACATTCTTCCCAGCATCAAGTTTAATTTGAAGCACCAGCTCTCAACCAACTTGCACATCAAAATCACCTAGCAAGCTTTTATAAAACATGGCTGAGAAGGCTCTACCTCAGACCAATTGAATCAGGAGTTTTCAGGGGGCCTAGGCACTATAATTTTTTTAGAGTGTTCCATGTAACTTCCAATGTGAAGCTAGGGTTTGAGGCAAAAGGGCTTAAATATGAGGAAAATGGAGAAGATAGGGGACCAGGCAGAAGTATGCACACTGACAAATTCCACTTGGTAAAAAGGAGTACAAGAGGGCCAGACCTGACAAGGCTGTTCATATATGAGGGAGACCTTTTCCTTACTTAAAATGCTTCTGCTTCCCCAACACTGTTCACTGTGGGTCTATCTCATTGATAAGTCCTTATCTTGTTGACAAGGAAGGGAGATGTGACCTAGACTTGCCAACTGGAGCATCACATTTCTCTGAAATAGTGATTGGTGTGAGGTGAAACTGAGTCAATCCAGAACCAATAACCATTGGAACCTGGAAGCATCAATCCCAGGTCTTTTAATGAAAATGATGGAGAAACGTTACTCTCTCCATTGAGACTACTGATAAACTATTAAGGCGAGAGCTAAAGCCATTAGTGAACATCAGACTATTCCATTTTCTGTTGCTTTGGCAAAATATCTGATGCTAGATACTTTATAAACAAAAGAGATTTATTTAGCTCATAGTTCTGGAAATTCAAGAGTGTGGCACAGCATCTGCTTGGATCCAGTGAGGGCCTGATGACAGATAGCATCAGAATGGTAGAAGTATAGGCAGAAGCCATCATAAAAAGAGACAGGAAGATTGAGGGGTTGGGGGTCAGGCTTGCTTTTTAGTGTGTGTGTGTGTGTGTGTGTGTGTGTGTGTGTATGTGTGCGGTGCTTGTGTGCACACAGACTCGCAGAGTACTAAGGATTGAAAGTGTGGGTGCTATATCACCAAGCAACATCCACCAGCCTTTTTTCTTTTCTTAATTTTTAATTTTGAGACAGGGCCCCCTAAGTTGCCCAGCTGGCCACAAATTTGAGATCCTCCCGATTCCCTTCCCGGGTCACTGGGATTATAAGTGCAGGTGGCTCAGGTGCTCACAGAAGCTCAATCAGGTTCTATGAGCTCCACATTAATCCCTTTCAAGGTTCGTGATCCCCTGCAATGATCTAACTACCTCCCACTAGGCCCTACTTCTTATAGGTTCCACCACCTCTCAACATGGCCACACTGGAGAATGAGCTCCAGCACATAAAATTTTAAAAGACACACTCATACCACATTCAGACCATGGCACCATCTGACCATCCTGAGTGGAGAAGCTGCCTCACAATGAAGCCAATATAAAGGAAGCAGAACCAGGGTGGAGAGGAGCCAGCCTTGGTGGCATCCTTGAACAACTGGAGGTTGTCTGACATATTGCCTAGGTCTTACAGTTGTGGGAGCTAAGTTTTTTTTTTTTTTTCTTGAGTCATTTTTAGTCAAATTTTCTATAAATTAAAACAAAAAGAATTATGAATAACAGACAAGTAGAGTGACCCAAATGAGTCAAGGAAATTCCCTGGGTCCCAGAGATCTGTTACTTCCCCTACCCTAGAGGTAGACTTGATTGACCAAATAGGAACAAAATTTACTCTAGGGTATAGAAAAGAAATCAAGATTCACATGTTTCAAAATTAACATTAGATTCTGTATTTAAATGGAACATAAATATCACAGAGTTATGCCTTTAGCTATGTCCCCAATTTTAAAGAAAATCCACACAGTCCTCTTTTTCTAATTAAGTTAATTTTGAGCTAGATTAATAATGCCATCAGTTAATTATCACCAACAAATACTCCTAGGGTAAATCAACTTCTCATGAAAAACATAGTTTATAAGTTTTAAGCAAAAAAAAAATGTAGTTCTCTGCAAAATCACTCTATTAATTGGAATTCTTATATACATTATAGTCTAGTCTAGAACTATAAGTTGACATTATTTGAAACTGCTCAAGTCAGCGTCTCCATATTTTAGGAAAGCTGAATGCCCTCCATAAAAAAGACAAAATATTCAATTTTATAATGACAGGCTACAAAACAAGGTTAGCTTAAATTTTATAGTAACTATTATGAAAATATTTATTACTTTTAGTCTTTCCCATTTAAGATGTAATGGGAGTTGATTCTTACCTTCACAAATCTTATGTGTCCACAGACTCCTATTCTTTCCTGATTCTTTAAGAACAATTGCTAGTTGGCACTGGAAATCTGTCAAATTCAATTATACTTTAAACCAGAGTGGATTTAAATAAAATAGGGATTATAATTTTTGGAATTTATAGGTTTATGCTCAAAATGCCCTGCTGTTGTAATTTCTCCATGAGGCCTGTGAGTGTAGAGTGGAGAAATGAGTTAGAACCAAACACTGCACATCTCACACATGAGCCTAAACCATGACATGCAGGTGTTCCAGGTCAAATTAATCGTTTGACCCCTTTCTAGCTGATGCTCTTTGAGTTTGTTGAACATTTAGTAATGTGTGAACACTTTTTGTTTATTGATTGCTCGACTCCATGTTGTTTGACTGTTGTTATTTTAATTTCCACTTGAGGGCACTGCTTTCTTCAGCAGGTGTAGGATCAATTCCTGACTCTGGAAGTATTGTAAGTGGTTGCTCATGGAAACCATAATTCCGACTTCCCCCAGCTGAATCTTAACATTGCATATGAACTGGAGACCCAACTGACCTGCTTTCTTATCCTGCCTTTGGTTTGTCATCCCTGGTTTGGAGCAGGCCATTTTATAGACTGAGTCTTAGGGGTGAGGTGCTTTTGTCCCTGGGCAATGACTAACTTCAGAAGGTTGTTTTTTTGCTTTCCAAAGTAGGTGCATTCTGCTACTAACCCAAAGGAAGCCCACAGACCTGTGCCTCCACGGCCATCTTCACTTCCTCTCACCCTGACATGTGCATTTTATTTCATCCCATGGGCTCAATAAGACCACAGCAGGTATTCATGCCCTCTCTCAACCTTAATATTTTCAGAAGCCAGACACCAATCCAGTGTGTTCTCTTAACTTATCAATATGTATCATGTTCTCCAAGTGATCCCACTGAAGATTCTTTCTCTTGACTTGGCCTACAAGAGAAGTACTCACACATCCATGAACGTTTTCTGCTTGAGGTCCAAGGTCACCAGTGAAATTGTCTTCACAGATCTTCAACAACTAGCTCCTTTTTGTTCTTGAGGTGGATAAATATGTTAGAATCATGTTAATAATTTTTTAGATGTTTATTTGGTAATTCCTATAGGATGTTTTGGGTCATAGCTCATATTGTGACCTAATATCTATGGTTCAGCCAAAATGTAATTTGTCATTTCTCAAAAGAACTAACATGGCTAGCCTATAGCTACATCAAAACTCAATAAAGCCATCCAGAAAAAAAAATTAAAAGATTCTTCACCAAGAACTTTCAAACAACAACTCTTTATCATGTTTTATCTGAAGAACAATCAGGTCATGACCACCTCATATTCTATTTTTCATCTCTGAATTTACATGTCTTTTTTGCAAAAACTTGACAAACAATGGCTTTCACTCCTTCTAACAACAGAACCACCTTGGTCTCCTGACATACCTCCTCCTTGATCTACCTGGAATAGTGTCAGATTCATTCCCCCAATGAATACTTCATGTACTGCAGGTTGAAAAGATACCCAAGTTTAGCTCGGCAGAATTTCAAGAGGCAAAATTGCTATTAATAAATACAAGTTACATTTCTGCTCTGGGGTTTGGTCACCCAAGTGTATGTGTCTTTACATTTTGTGACTTCTAAATAACAGGGCGTATGAATCCATAATCTGACAATACTTAATGATCTGTAAATACTTAGAGTGGCAGTAAATTCTTTATTTTGGAATAACAATTGTAAAATAAAAACATACTCATTTTAAAAGTATTGATACTGACCAGGATAAAGAATGGTGCTTTAAAATCACTCAAACCCCACCAACTAAATATCCCTGATTAACAATAGGTAAGTATCATTTCAACACCATTCATTACATATATACAAATATGACAGCAAGCTAGTTTAAATAGGCAGATAGATAAAAGAGAAATATTCTTTTAAAAGTAAGAATAAAGTTGAATTAAGCATCAAATACATCCATGCCTCTTTCAAAGCACCAAGTACTTTGCATAGCATTTTATTCACTTAAAATAGTGGGACTCTGTTTTACCTCTAAGGAGAAGAGAGGAAAAGGAATCTCATACAGGCGTTGCTGGAGAGAAGTCAGGTGATAAATCTAAGGTAGTTTCCTGGAGTTTCCACAAGAATATTGGCAGATACTGGGACTGAGAGACTGATCAGCTGAGAGCTGAGCATGATTGGGGACCAGGGGAAGTCTGCAGTTATGCTTCATTTGGGGGCAAAAAATAGTACAAAGGTATTTGATCCCTTGTTCCCTTACACTTTACTTACTTTTGAGTTGTGTTCTTTTTTACTGATCATTTTACATATATCAAAGATAAATCTTATCTGCAAATATTCAAGGCCCTATTTTTGTCAGCAAACCCTTGCCAGGTGTTCTATTAGCTTCTGGAGATGAAGCCAAAGCCATCCTTGCATTGTAGACACTTGTAGGAGGAAGCAGCACATCACTGAACAATGACAAGAAGAAGCAGTAAGCATTATAATGAAGCCACTTATAAAGGGCTATTAGAAAAAACAGAAGGAAAAGTAGTAGGCTCATCTGAGGCACTTAGGCAGAAAAGCAGTATGTGTGGAGATCTGGGAAGTGACAATACAGGATTTATTTCTGGGATGGAAACTATTTCATGCAGAGGTGGCTGCCTTGGCAGCACCCGAGTTTGCTGTCTCTTGTACACACCTATAGGCTGCCATGGATTTTGCACACTGAATAACAGGTCTGCAAGGGCCTGCCCAGATACCAACCGAGTAACTGGGACATCCTGAAGCCACCCTGGTACTTCAGTTAGACATGCAGAGAGAATGCCATCTCATGCTCATCTGCTTCATCCAAGAAACTACGTGATCACTACATGCAGTACCCTTGAGTCAACTGAAAAAACCTTCTCGTTTCTACCCTCTGATCTGAGCCCCACATTAATGTCTTCATTTATTCCTATTTCCAGCATCTAAAGGAGCAGTGCTCTTATATAAATTTATTTTTAAATCAAAAGGTCCTTGAAAGTATCCTTGAGTAACCCTCACAACATGTTTCTAAGAATTAGAGAATGAAAAAATAAAAAAGGAGAAAGAAAACCCAAACATATGTAGATATTGGAAATACTCTCTCCTAATGAGGATGTTTTCTTCAGGCAGGTTCTTCCAGATCATCAGCATCAGCTGGTAACTTGTTTAAAACAGTGTCTTGAGCTCCACCCCAGAACCACTGAATCAGACCTCTTGGGTTGGAGCCCAGCAGTCTTTATTCTAACAAGCTTCCAGGTGATTCCAGGGTACACACGTTTGAGAACCACACTCCTAGAGTGATAAATATGGGACCTGAAGAGTTTATATGCCCACAAATACTTCTCACATAAGACCACTGGTTATAGTACAAAATTACAAAAATGTTTATCATTTGAATGTATTCCTTGAGATCAATTCATAGTCCTCTTATGATCAAATCTTACTTGAAGAGTCAACCACAGACTCACATTCCCAGAGAGGGGCCTCAGGTTGTCCCCTAATAAACTCATCTTTTATTAATGAGGAAACTGAGACTCAGAGAAGTGCCCAAGGTCACAGAACCAATTAGCAAAGGGCCAAATCTAGCCTCCAGACTTTTATTTTTTTGTATTAGGAATTGACCCCAGGGGCGCTTAACTGCTGAACCACATCCCCAGCCCATTTTAATTTTTATTTTGAGATGGGCTCTCACTAAATTGCTTAGGACCTTGCTAATTTGCTGAGGCTGGTCTCAAACTTAGATCCTCCTACCTCAATCTAAATGAGTCACTGGGATTACAGGTGTGTGCCACCATGCTGGGCTTAGTCTCCAGATTTCTTGTCACAAAATTCAAGGTCTACATCACAACGTTAACATAATTTCACAAATAAATTCAGTTCCACTAGTAAAATCCAAGGATTCAAAAAAAAAATGAATGGCTCTATGATTTTAAAACAAGCTTAATTTTTTCTTATGAGGAAAGTAACAAATGTTCTTTGTAAGGAATTTGGAATGGGTAAAACACATAAAGAAGACAAAAAATAAACTAATTATACAGAGCTAACACTTTAACACTTTAGAATGTGTGCATGCATACATAGATATGCAGATATACAGCACTGTGTGGGTCAGTTTCTCATCACCATGACCAAAATACCTAACAATAGCAACTTAGAAGGAGAAAAAGTTTATTTTGGGCTCAAGATTCTGGAGGTTTACTCCATTGTCATTCAATTCCATTGCTCTGGACCTGTATGAGGCAGAACTTTATAGAGGAGATCTGTCTGTTTATGCCAGCCAGAAAGCAGAGAGTGCAAGGGAGGAGCAGAGGACAAAATATAATCCCCAAAGGCACCCTCCCATGACATCTAGCCACGCCCCACCAGTCTACAGTTACTATGTAGTACAGTATTCCTTTGAAATTATTAATCTGTCAGGTAAATTAATCCACTGATTAGGTCACACCTCTCATAATCTAATCATTATACCTCTGAACCTTCCTGCATTGTATCATATACGTAAATTTTCAGGGAACACCTCATAACCAAACCATATCAGTACTTATGCAGAATTTATATATAGGATGTATTTACGGAGCTGGGGATATAGCTTAGTTGGTAGAGTGCTTGTCTCACATGCACAAGGCCCTGGGTTCAATTCCAGAACCACAAAAAAAGGATATATTTATAGAAAGATAATTTTTATATGGATTATATAATGCATATAATTTGCATCTTTTCTCATTTAACATTTCTTTAGTGATTAAAATCACTTAATTATCAATTAGCACTTCATCAGTATCTACTTCAAAATTTTTCTTACTGCTTCATATCTCTGCTGTTTTCAATGTTTTGCTTATTGAGGGAAGAAGGTAACATTTGAAGTTTTCATAAGAAGCAGGAAAGATACAGACCAGGGTGAAGCACCTATGAAGGGTCTTTTGGCAGCCAGAGAACTGAATGGGTAGTCTCCTAGAGAAATAAGGTGAGGATAGAATGAAGTCTTGGGATTGTGGAAATTCCTGAGAAAAGCTGACTATTCACAAATTTTCCCAGGACATGAATATGGCAATTCCAGGGAATTGTGCATGAGTTATGTGCATGAATATGGCAATTCCAGGGAAAAAAAATACATAGGCTCATCCAAGGCCAAAATATCTAATCTCCTTTCTTTGCCTCATAACTCTTAAGAGAGGAATTGCTTTTCTGGAAAACTTCACCTCTCTTCAATGCTTAAGATGTGATGAAAAGGACAATTCAATCAAAACAAATCCTCAAAAGAATTCTTGAAATATACCTTCTCTCTAATATTCGTAATCAGTGCCTACTGTTTCATCTGAATACAGCCCTTTGTTTTGGCTTAAGTGCAAAAATTTTTTTTTCTCAGATAATGATAGATGACCTATTTTTATCATACAACAACGAGAATTTATTGCCTCTAACTTAGAAAGCTATGCTTTGGCTACTCAGCTAAAATGTTCTCTTATTATAAAATATTCATAGAGTAATTTTCCTATATTTTGCCCTTCCAACATGTTTGCAATCATAAAGGTGGTATGTAGGTGGGAATTTCATTTGTATGTTACTAGTTGAACAATTTGCTCAAGTAAATACAATGTTTTCCCAATGGATCCTTAAAATGATAATCTTTTTTTTTTAATTCATCAAAGTTTTAGAAAGAATTTCAACATCTGTCTGAGGGACAAAATTTTCTTTTTTTAATTGAAATATCACTCAAATCTTGGATGCCCACTTCAGTAATCATTTTTGCCTTTATAACACTTTGCTTGCTTATAGCATTTCTACAAGACTGGTCTCTCTAGTCTTTGGATTTTTAAAATGTTCGATGAGAAAATCCACAAAGATTCAAACATGCAGAGCTCCAGTGAAATAAGACAATGCTTATTTTCTGAAAAAAAAAACAGATATTACAATGACAAACTTGGGTTTTAGTGGAGGGACAAAATTAATTGAGCAATTGATATCAACACTGGCCCTCTACTTCTAACTCGGGGAGAAGGTTCCATTTTGGAAGTCCACCAATGAAGATGCCATTGACCTCTAAAAGAATTTCAAAGAAATTCCCTTCAGGGTTTTTCACTGGAGTTATTCTAGAAACAATCCTCTGAAGCAGTATTTCTGAAAGTGTGTTCTATTGGTGGCTACTTCTTTAGGATGATAAAAATTGTTTCTCAATTTAAATGATGACTACCAGTTTCAATAACTTTTGCAAATAAATTCAAGCAGTGTGACATGTTAGAAGTACACACCAAAGAGGGAACTGAGAGAAACAGTCTTTCCAAACTTATTTGACCATGAACTCTTCTTCCAAGGAAAGTCTGTTGAATATCCCAATGAAGAATGTGAAGCCACCAAAGCATTGGCAGAGGTAAATTGCCCCTTCTACTATGTCCCACTCCACCCCCGGTTCCCCTGCTTCACAATCACCAGCTTGCACCAGCAGGTGTTTGCCCATATGTTGGGAAGCCTTTTCTATAGTAAAAGATTATAAATGTTTTACTTTCTAATTCCTGAAAAGGGACAAGTAGCTGCTCCTAAAGGTTCATATCATTCTGCTTTGCTCCATGGCACTATTTTATCTCCTTATATATTTCCTCCTGTTTGGAAGTAAAAATATCATTCCCATATATAGACATATTTTGAGTTGAAATAGTGGAATTCTTCACAGAAATTGATTTCCTCTTCCATCTTTGTTTTCAAATAGTGATGACATCCTTCATTAGGAATTATGGCACATACCTTGCTTCCTGTTAGGAAGAGGAGTAAAACATGAGCAGCCATGTGGCCAAGGTGGGGTGGATAGAAGAAAACTTCTCCATAGGCACCCTCTACTTTTACTCCACTCCACCTCATAATTCTAATTCTTTATCTCTGTCCCCTGAACCTAGAATTAAGTCTGTTGATTTCCCAATACTTTATCCAGGCTGGAGGAAGAATGGAGGTGTTATCTAGAACCTTCATAGTAATTTTTCTCTCCCTGTACCAGGGTGCCTAGAATCCAAACTGAAATTGAACAAAAGGTAAATTTCTTCTACAAACCATTCTTTGCAAAATTTCTTCCATTTATCCTCCTTTGACCTACCCTGGCCAGCAAAATGGTGCCCAAGAGAGTACTTTTATGCTGTCCCAACCAACAACCCCACACCAAATTCTATAGGAATCTAGGGGGACAAGCACTGATTCGTTTCATGAGATTTTTAGTGCTAAAACTGGGAAAGTCCTGGACAAACTAAGATTTGTGTGCCTGTTCTCAGCCAAACCACCTTTGGCAGCAGTCTTCCCTGGTAAGTGCTCAGAGCTAGGGTGGCAGAACCTCATTTTACATGATCCCTACTTGAAAATTCTTGCCTCAAGGGAACTTAGTAACAGGCTGGAACCTGGCTAAGACTCAATAACATGGTGGGCAGTCTGGATCTTCCCCTGCCCTACAGTCTTCCCCTCTAAAACTTCCACTTTTCATCTCTATGTTCCTATGTCACAAAGCATCCAACCATGGTTTACTATTTCCTTCCTCATGGCTTATTAGCATCTCATTATAATTAGGAGAATGGGGTAGAGACACTGGCCTTCCTTGGATGCTTGTCAGAGTCAGCACAGTTAGATGCATCATGGGTTGGTTGGCATATCCATCTCCCTGTAATAACATCTGTGAATCCACTCTCTACCTAGTTATTGTTTGTGACCAAAGGGGCTAATGAATCCCCCTTGGCTAGTAGCATTCCTTCTAGAACTATCTGGCTGACTTGCAGCTTCCTGAACCTACCCTTTCCCGTTTACACAGAGAAATACATATCTATATTCTAAGAATAGATCTTTACTGATTAGAGGATACACACATATGTCAACTTCTTCCTATTCATTTCTTTATCTTTCATAGCAAGTCTCTCAGACTAAGGACAGTAACAGAGACATGTTTTAAGTGCAAGATTCAGACAGACAAGTCAGAATTTTTCAGTAAACAAGGAAAAGAATCTTAAAGGTTAATGAGAATTGCTGGAGAGAAAAAATGAATGTAGCAAGACTGTTCTTCCAGTTTGGAGGTAAAAATATCAAAGAGACAAGAAAGATGGGGAAAAAAGGTGATATTTTAAAACTTCATGATGATTTGCAATGCATTCTTTCAGTCATATGTGATATTACAGGTTTTCTCATGTTTACATGTTTGTCATTAAATTGCTCTACTTGAAATGATAAGCTTTTATCTATGTTCTCAGCTTTATCTTTGGTGAGTTGAAATTTTTTCATTCTTGAAGCTGTGAAAACCTGAATTATTATAAAAGGTACAGGGAAAAAATGATTAAATTTGTAATTTAGAGAAATGTTCCACATATTTAAACACTATGGGTCCCTGTGCAATTTTGAGAATTCTGAAATAAATTTGGTTTTTGCAGAGAGAATTTAACTTAAGTTTATCACACATTAAATCCATTATGCTTTGTCAATATTTCTTAAAACTATGACTATATAAATGAATTTGGGTTGAGACCTAAACATGTTGCCAAGGTAAATTTTCTGTGCTTTTTAATGTTGAATACCTTTTCACAAAAATTTTTAAAATGTAAAATATATATATAATTAGAAACAAAATACAACTAAGTCAGTGGGCTGTTTTGACAACTCTTATTTTCTTATTTAAAGCTTTTAAAAATAAGCTTGTCACTTACCTATTTTTATACATTAGCTCTATGAGATATGATTTAATATGGCAATAATGTTCTTTTTTATACTTGTATCAATCAGATTAAAGTACCATGTAATCCTATACAGCTGATTTATACTATAAAGGGATTATATTATTTCATAAAATTTACAAATCTGAAGTTGGGAGGTTTTAAGAGATATTTAAACTAAAGATTCAATGTTTGGATCCAATATTTTTATCTCCTGCTCTGTTTTTCATGCTTTTGCTTCATAGAAAGAATGAAGTTGTTACCTCACCTCTGATAAAAGTTTGTTTTCTGTCCAAAACTGAATCCTGTGAAATCCTTAGGGCTTACTTCCTCCTGGTCCTCTCTTGGGTCCAGCTCCTACAGCTTCTTGGATCTGTCTTCCCACTATAAGCCCCATCACAAAACTCAGGTTATTCATTGATTTCCAAAACAAACAAAATACCATTTCCTTGAGTATTTAAAATGAAATGAGGGGGTCACTTCAATCCCTAAATGGTCCATATCTTCTCAGCTCTCCCCTGCACACCCCCAGCAAAGAGCTAGTCATCACATCTTCCTGCACAGGGTTTTTCTCCTTCTCTCTGAAGCCAGGGCAACAGTTGACTTACCTTCCCTAGAGCAATGGAGGGCTTTTGCTTTATGTGTTTTCCAGCTTTATAAAGGTATAATTGACAAATGAAAATGTATATTTATGGAATAATGCTGTTTTGTTACATGTACATAGTGTGCAATTATTATCACAATCAAGCTCATTAATATATCCAGCACCTAACATGGTTATCATTGTATGTGTGTTTGAAAACATGTAAAGCCTACTCTCTCAGCAATTTTCAAGTATACACTACATTAACTGTAGTCACCATACTGCAAAATAATCTAGGGAATATATTCATCCCAAATGAAATTTAGCCAACATCTCCCCTTCCCCTACTTTGGGGAAGTCTCTGGACTAGTCCCACTATTCTACTAATAGCAGCCACCATTCTACTATCTGAGTCTATGAGTTCTACTTTAAAAAATTCTACATTTAAATAAGATCATACAATGTTCATCTTTCTGTGCCGGGCTTATTTCATTTAATATGATCTCTTCTAGGTTCAAAAGAAATAATTTATTTTTCATATGCTAGTATTATTTCAGCTAAATAATATTTTATCATACACAAACACAAACACACACACACACACACACACACTCCCTTACCACATTTTAAAAATTCATCTCTCTATGAACACAGGTTGATTCCATATCTTGGTTATTGTGAATAATGCTGCAATGAACATGGGAATACAGATGCTTCTTTGATGTACTGATATCCTTTGTAGCAGATTTTGAGATCAATTAAGTGATGCCTCCAGCTTTTTTCTTTTTTGCTCAAGATCACTTTGGTTATTGGAGTTTTTGTAATGCTATAGAAACTTTAGGATTTTTTTCAATTTTCTGTGAAAAAAAAAGTCATTGGAATTCTGATAGGGATTGCATTGAATCTGGATTGCTTCAGGTAGTATGAACATTTAAAATATTAATTCATCAGATCCATGCACACAGTCTATCTTTCTATTTATTTGTATTTTATTCAATTTCTTTTATTGTTGTTTTATAATTTTCAGTGCATAAGTCTTATCTCCTTAGTTTTTTTCCTAAGTATTTTACCCTTTTTCATGCTGTTATAAATAGGGTTTTCTTGATTTCTTTTTCAGGTAGGTTAATATACAGTAACGCAAATGATTTTGTATGTTAATTTTGTATCCTGAAAGTAACTGAATTTATTGTTTCTAGAAGTTTTTAGCAAAATCTTCATGACGTTTTAATATGTAGATTGTGGCATCTATAAATTAAGACAATTTACTTCTTTCAATTTTGCCTTTATTTCTTTTTCTTGCCTAGTTGCTCTGGCAAACACTTCCAACTCTCTGTTGAATAGAAGTGGCAAGAAAGGGCATTCTTGTCTTTTTCCTGATTTAAGAGGAAGAACTTTTTAGCTTTTTACTATTGAATATGATATTAGCTGTGGGCTTGTCATATATGGCCTTTATTATGTTGAGGTATATTCCTTCTATACCTAATTTGTTGACAGCTTTTATTATAAGCAGATGTTGAATTTTTTCAAATATTTTTTTCTGAATATATTCACTGATCATATAGTTTTTAATCCTTTATCCTGTTAATGTGGTATTTCATATTTATTGACTTGCATATGCTAACCATCCTTGCATCCCTGTGATTAATTCTACTTGATAAAACTATATGATCCTTTTGATATGCTGTTAATTTAGCAGTATTTTGCTAAAGATTTTTTCACCTATGACCATCAGGGAGATTGTCCTATAATTCCTTTTTGTAGTGTGCTTTTCTAACTTTGGTATAAGAACAATGTTGGTCCCTTAGAATGAGTTTAGAAGCATTTCTCCCCTTCGTTTTTTGGGGGAATATTTTTTGAGAAGGATTGGTGTTAAATCTGCTTTAAATATTCATTAAAATTTAGTAATGAAGCTATTAGGTCTTGGGATTTTCTTTGTTGGGAGGCTTTTGATAACTGACTCTATTTCCTTATTTGTTATTGGTCAGTTCAGATTTTTTCTGAAGATTAAGTGTTGGTAAGTTGTATGTATCCGGGAATTTATCCATTTCTTCTAAGTTTTCTAATTTGCTGTCATAAAATTATTTCTAGTAGTTTTTTATGATCCTATATTCTGTGGGATCAGGTGTAATTCTCCTCTTCCCTTTGTAATTGTGTCTTTCCCTCCCTCAAATCTTAGGCTTACTAAAGGTTTGCAAATGTGTCTTTTTGTAAAACCAACTCTTAGTTTCATTGATGTTTAATTGTTTTCCTAGTGTTTACTTCATTTATTTCTGCCATGATATCTATTATTTCTTTCCTTTCAACTGCAAAGAATATACAACTTCACAAAAACTTCAGGAAGAGCATTTGATGTGAGGTACAATTAAGTTTAGCCAAAAACTGCCTTAAGAAAGACTGTAACTAGTGGTCAGAGAGTTGCTTGGATCAGAAATAATGAAGTTTTATCAAATTGCAGCAATCGCTCTGTCTGACCTACATTTGATATAGTAATGAGGAGAAGAGAGAAATGGGACTCTGTCTCCATGACATTAAATCAAGAACTGCCTCCTTCTACATCTTTCACTACCACCTGGGAGATGCCTGTGGAAGAACAAACAGTTGAGCTGTTTCTGTGGCAGAATGAGGATACAATACAAGCAGCTCTCATGACATTTCGTTGAGTAACACCCTGTCACCTGCAGAGCCATTTCTACCTCTCTACCACTTCCCAGTCCTTAAATGGCCCCACAAGAATTAATCATCTGAAACCTGCATGTCACTACAGACAAAAGAAGAGTGAAGACTGGTGATAAAAAACAGAATCTTCATGAAAAATCTAACCTAGAGTTTAAATCGGTAGAAATGCATCTGTGCATAATTTAAATATCATCAAATGCACCCATTAGAAGCATATAGTTAAGGGGGATTAATGAATGCTGTACTCATATGACCATTACTAGTCAAGACAGAAAATATTTTCATCACTCCAAAAAGTTCTCTTGTGCTCTTCACACTCAAAATTATTTTTAAAGTAACATAACATTTATATGAACATTTAAAAATTGAAGTGAAATTTCTAAAAATGCATTCACTTGCCATAAACAACATAGATCTTCAATTATTTCTATAAATCAGATAACATTTTTCTAAGTATAGGTTTAGCACAGGTTAGTTACTAATAAGAATCCACTACCACACAGATTCCAAACCTAATATTTTAACTGTAACATTCACCCAAAAATATGAGTGGAAAAGGGTTATTATATCTACTGGATGAGCTGAAAAGTCACAATGGTCTCCTACTAAGGCTGCAGTGCAGGTAATTAATGTGAGAGGGCTGAGAGAAGAGGAAGCAAAATTAAAAGAATAAAAGAGTTCACCAAAACATATGTCACATCTATATGGTTATGTAAAATCATATGTGTGTATACATATGGAGATTGAATAAAACATTTAAAACATAAAAATAATTCTTACAATAATTTTAGAAGTCTCCTACTGAATTTCCTTTAAATATTTCTTGTTAGATGTCACATCAAATGCCTTTCTCTTTCATCTTAAAAATCACAAACTAAAATCTAAAATATTATTGACCAATGGAAACTAGCTATGAGATTTGGAGTGAAAAGTGCTGTCTCAGTCTAAAACTAACATTCTCCTCCAAAAATGTACTGCCCTGCTTGCTTCTCCATGGATCAATAATAGATTAGACGAGAACTTTCCCTAATGCCTTTTGCTAATATATGCAAAGAATTAGACATGTCGGAAATCAAATCATATTTCCCCATTCTAAGCCATCTATCCATCTCTAGCAGGTGGAATCTGTGAAAGCATTCTGAATGAGCCAGGAACTTCCAGCCTGCTCACTGAAGAAAGCCTAGGGTCAGAAACTCTTGTGGTTTCTATTATGGACTTAACAAAATGTAAGAACTGGTGCACATCATGAGACAATGATAATATGACTGAAGTTTTATTCAAAAAATGACATTTATACCAAAGGGACAAGATTTATTTAACTTAGTCATTTTTAAAAAATATTTTTAGTAGTTATTGATGGACATTTATTTATTTATTTGTTGATATGTGGTGCTGAGAATTGAACCCAGTGCCTCACACATACTAGGCAAGTGTTCTACCACTGAGCCATGACCCCAGCCCCTTTTACTTAGTCATTTTTGAAACACAAATATAATGTGTAACAATAAAAATGTAACATTTATTTTGTGTGCAACATTTCCACTTACTATTGTACCATATATATTTTATATCATAAGTAATTATTATTTTTTTAGTTGTAGATAGACACAATACCTTTATTTAATTTATTTATGCATTTATGTGGTGATGAGGATTGAACCCAGGGCCTCATGCATGCAAGGCAAGCGCTCTACCACTGAGCTACAACTCCACCCTCATAAGTAATTTTTTTTTTTTTAAGAGAGAGTGAGTGAGTGACAGAGAGAGAGAGAGAATTTCAACATTTATTTTTTAGTTTTTGGCGGACACAACATCTTTGTTTGTATGTGGTGCTGAGGATCGAACCCGGGCTGCACGCATGCCAGGCCAGCACGCTACCGCTTGAGTCACATCCCCAGCCCTCATAAGTAATTATTAATAGACATTTTAATTAAGTTTCACATAAGAAATAATTTCAGCATTCCATAGTATAGACAATTGAGCTGGTTCTAATTTTGGTTATTTTAACACTGTGGTGAATATATTTATATGTAAGTTTTGCTATATTTTGGAGGTTTTTTCCTAGGCTAAATTTTAGATATGCTATTACTGCATTTGGGTATAAAAACTTTGTCTCTTATTGCATATATTTTGCTTTTCATTTATTTGAAAACATTTTTTAGTTTCTGATAGGATATATCGGAAATTCTAATCCCCACCAAATTTAACTTTTTTTCCCAACATGGAATTTTACTAAGAGTTTTCACTTTGTATCTTTTTGGGCAACTTGGTAGTGATATCAATAGCTTCACAAATACTTCTGCCTTTTGATCCATTATTTCCTTTAAAAAATACACACACACACACACACACACACACACACACACACACACATTGTTTAAAATATTACTGTGGTATTTTTCCTATTATCAATAAATTGACTATGATTCAAAGGCCCCAGAATAAAAATTAAAAAAGAAAAGAAAAAAACAATTAAAAAAATATGTTACTTGTAAATGGAAGGAGACCCTCAGGGGTATACAAAATTACATACAAGAGGAAGTGAGGGGAAAGGGGGAAAAATATAAGGGGGAGAAATGAATTACGGTAGAGAGAGAAGAGGGGAGGGGAGGGGGGAAGGGGGGATAGTAGAGGATAGGAAAGGCAGCAGAATACAACAGACACCAGTATGGCAATATGTAAATCAATGGATGTGCAACTGATGTGATTCTGCAATCTGTATACGGGGTAAAAATGGGAGTTCATATCCCACTTGAATCAAAGTGTGAAATATGACACCACAATCATACCAAGAAAAGAAAAAAATAGATTAAACTTTATCAAATTTAAAAATTTATGTGTATCAAAGCACATAATAAAGTGAGAAGACAACACATAGAATGGAAGAAACTGTTTTCAAAAGTTGTATCTGATAAGGATGTAGTATCCAGAAGGTATAAAGAATTCTTACACCTCAACAATAAGATGAACAATTCACTTTAGAAGTGGGCAAAAATCTGAATAGACATTTCTCCATAGTAGATTTACAATTGACTATAAAGAGCCAGATGCAGCGGTTCGCACTTGTAATTCCAGCTACTTAGGAGATTGAGGCAGGAGGATTCCAAGTTCAAGGCCATCCTAGGCAACTTAGTAAAATAAATAAAATTGAAAAGGTCTGGAGATGTGGTGTAAAGTGCCTACTAGTTTGTATAAGGCTCAGGATTCAAGTCCTTTTACTGGGGGAAAAAAAGGGTAATTAAGAACATGAAAGATTCTCACACCTTAGTCATTAGGGAAATAAATCAAAACCACAGTGAGATATCACTCCACTAGTATGGCTATAATAATAATAATAAAAAGAAACATCTGATAGTAAGTATTGGTAAGGATGTGGAAAAATTGGAACCCTCATATGCTGATGGTAGTAATGTAAAAGCTGCAGCCAATTTGGAAAACAGTCTGGCAGATCCTCAAAATTTTACAGTTACTATATAACCCAGAAATTCCATTCCCAGGTATACTCTAGATAATTGAAAACACCTTCACACAAGAACTTGTTCACAAATGCTGTAAGCAGCATTATTCACAATAGGCAAAAGGAGTAAACAACTCAAGTGTCCATCCATTGATGAAAGGATAAATCAAATGTGGTGTATCCATATAATGGGATTATTCAACCACAAAAAGAAATGCAGCATTGACATCTACTACAGAATGGATGGACCTTGGAAATATACTAAGTGAGAGAAGTCAGACATAAAAGGCCATATATTGGTCGATTCTATTTATATGAAATATCCAGAATAGGCATATCTATGGAGGTTGATTGCCAGGGAATGGGCAGAAGAAGGAATTAGAAGGGACTGCTAACAGGGTAAAGGGCTTCTTTTTGATGTGACAGAAATGTTCTACAGTTAGTTTTTTTTTTTTTACACAATTCTATGAATATTCTACTGAATTATACATTTTAGAATGGTTAAAATGGTGAGTTTTGTGTTATGTGAATTTTGTCTTAATTAAAAAATGGCATTTAAAAAAAATATGTTACTCACAGTCCATACTTTTACTGTCATTAAATCATATTTCTAAAAAATGTAATAATGGTAAAATGTCAGAACATATCATACTATAAAGGTTAAGAAAAAAAGTCAGGCTGTAGTAATATATGTATAATATGATTACAGTTATATTTATATGTATGCACGTTCATAGAAAAAGGACAAAAAGAAGCAGATCAACACACAAACAGTTGTCATTTCAATGTAGATAAACACAAATATTTCTGCATACTTTGAGATACATTCCTTACATTTTGTTTACATTTTCATAATCTCTTCCGATAGTTCTATGATATATTACATTTATGCATTTATGTAAAATTGCATAGGTCTGCATATAAATGATAATTGAATGTAACATTAACACATAAAAGTCATTACAAAGATGCTCCAATTCTCACAAAATAATTTTTCAAGTGTAATCTTTCTTTGTTTTAAAGAAATTTTTCAATTTACCTGAACACATTTTTATGTCACAAAAATAAAACTATTATGTAATTAATAGGAATTCCTCTGACAAAGTGATGTGAAATGCCTCAGCCGTCATGTGGTCCCAGAGTCCCAAGTTTAAATAGTTTAAATACAATGTCAGTTTTAGACACAAGGGAAGAAAAAAAAAAAAAAAAAAAACCTAAACTTTCCCCGAGAATGAAATCGATCATGTTTTTACAGAATCGACTTGAAGTCTTTATCTAAAAAGTAAAAACAGTCCTTCACAGCGAAGTAGAAAGAGTTCATGCATTTGTCCATGTTTACATCTCAGGTGCCTCCTTGTAAACAAGCACAACCACAGGACTCAGTCACTGACTCAGCTCCCCTGCTTCTGAACTCTTTATTATGCTTCCAGAGATACAGGACCTTAGGAGTCTGGCCTGTACTCATGTGTACAGCCTCATTTCTGATCGTAAACCCCTTTCTTTCTACCACTCCGTATTACTTGTTATGGGCATGGGCATTCATCAGCATTCATTGAGCAGAAATACATTTTATTCTCTCTATGGGGCTAATTCCAAGGGCCATACTATTTCCCTCCAATGTCCCCTCCCCCTTCTTTGTAAGCATGCAGCCATTTACCCCTGAAGCAAAGAGACATTCCTCTGTGGTTTCACTCACCACACCGCATGTCAACTGTGTACTTATTGAATAATAAGTCTGTGTACTTATTGAACATCCTCTTCTAGAATGCCTCCTGTTTGCTCACTGCCATATTTCTGAAAAGAGGATAGAAAATCACCCAGTGCATGTTTGAAGGCTTGTATGTGAACGAGGAAATAGGTAACTGAATGAATTCAGTGGGGAACTTGTGTATCTCCAGCTCAGCTGCCTGCCAAAAAGCAGAATTGGTGCCAGAAAGATGAAAAGAGAAGGAATAATAAAGAATATATGGAATATATATAGCTTTCAATGAAAAGGAGCTTGTTATGGTGCAAAAAGCAAAGACTAGTTCAACTGAGAAATTTTCTTAACTTGTACCTGTAATATGGGTTGTTGTGAAGACTAGTAAATTGTAAATATATAAATCCACACATACATACACAGAACACCATGCCTATAATAGACCTTTGGCTACATGTTTGAACTTTTCTTACCCACTTACATTAAAGTTTGGTCTAGGTATTTCTACACCTGTAAAAACCAATAACAAATTTCTAGGAAAAAAAATGCACTGGAAAAAATTATTTTTACTTTAATTTTTAAAAAGATAAATCATGCTAGCTGGCAGCCATAGCAGATACAAAATGCCTGAACTCTTACAAGATTAGAAATCATAGCCATAAGGAGATGTGGATAAGCAGCCCATACTGAAATGGGCCTTCTTTCAGAAGAGAGGGTTACTTAGGGATAGGTTTTCCACGGAACAAAAATCTCATGTATTTTAATGGTGGGTCATAGGAGTATTCCCAGAACACAGGAAAACTTCTCTTATGGCTTTCATTACCCCTTCTATTGAGACAAAATGCATAAAATATTAAAATCTGTCCTCAAGTCATTTGGTTAAATGTATAGATGTCTAAGGCCAAAAATACATTCATTGATTTCAGAATTAAAATCTATTTATAGGCTTTTCAAACAGATATCTCTGGTCACCTTGAAGCACAGGTTCTTGCTTTAGCTGCATAGTTGGGGACACGGGTCTTACTACACAACAAAAAATAGCGTCCCAGATCGTGAAAACAGCAAACTGGGTGGCTGCTGGTTCCTGGTGAGCTGACACTGGCAGGGATGTTGAATTGGGGTTGTTCAGAGCAGACTACTGGATCCACAAAGGTGTGCTCAGAATTTCCCTGGTTGAGCAAGAAACTTTCACACAGCTGAGATTTTTTTTTTTTTTTTTTTTTTTTTTGCTAGACTAAATACTCCTGCTCTCTATGCCATAGAGATCATGTTTACTAATTTAACAAGCGCAAACTTTTATTGACCCCACAAAGGCCTACCTATGGTCCCTGTATTTGAGGGCAGCATAATAAACAGCCACTGGAGTGGTCATCATCTTTAAATTTGTGACTTACCTACCTTTGCACTGCATTTGCTGTTAAGAGGTTTTGTCTTTTTTAGTGATTGTTGATTGGTTGTTTTATACTGTTTGTAAATATGGGCATGCATGACAAACTAAATATTAAACATACTTACAAAGATAAATACATTTCCCCAAAGACTACTTTTTTCTTTTGGCATTTATTTCATTGAAAATTATAAAAGTTACTGTATTTTAATTTATTGCACTTCTCAATTTGGTTAGTCATTTGATTTGGCTGATATTAGCCAGAGCCAGACAATGGGTAATGGGAGTGGAAGTCAGGAGACAGGAGCTAAGACAACTGGGATCTACATAGAACCTTGTCTACAATTATGTGTCTGGGGAGAATCTCTTTGTTCAGAAGCAGAGAAGACAGAGGGATAACAGGAAATCAGAGAATGGAAAAAGAGAACCTCACTGACAGTTGGAAGGGGGAGGAGAAGCAGGGTATAAATACAAAGTAGGAACAAAAGCAAATTGCTAGTTGGCAACTGAGAAGAGATTTCCCATAGGATGTGGTTTTCTGCCTTGGGGGAAATGCAGATGATAGTTTGGACCTTTGAATGATGCTTTGGAAGCAGAAAGCACTTCAAGCTCTGCTAGAAACACAAAATCCAGCGTTCATGATAGATGAATGAATGGGTGGATAGATAGATAGATAGATAGATAGATAGATAGGTAGATAGATAGATAGATAGATAGATAGATAGATAGATAGATAGATAAATGGGTACATAGATCAATGGGTAATTTTTTGGGGATATAGTAGTAATATTAGGGACACCAAGTTGTCTCTGACCAAAATTTTCTTCTTTGTAAGTCTTCGGATATGCTCTTTTAGAAATTCTTTCCTTTGAGTTTTTCAATGCATGATCTCTTTGGATCTCTGGATCAAAATTAGCTTGTTTAGAAACTTGTGGTGTGGGACCTACACATCCACAGTTCATTAAATTCATCAGGTAATTTGCTTTTACACAATCATATTTGAAATGCCCAGACTAAGACATTGTCCTTTGTGAAATGTAAAGTTCATATCGAACTGATCAGATCCTAAAAAGAACCACAGGAGAAAGGCTGAAAATCAGACAGGAGAACAGAAAAAGGAATTTTGGGGGGTGTAAGGATTTCCTTCTCTCCAAACATCAGTGGAGGATCCTAGGCAATAAAAGCCTCTGGGAGAGTAAGACTGGGAGGAAAGGAAAGAATCAACCAGTCATGAGTACCACTCAGATTGTAGGGACCTCCAGCTTGGGCATTTTTTAAGGGTCAGGTAAATGCTAGGTCCTTCAAAATTCAGGCCACATTTGTCCACTTCTGTAGTTCCCTATAGAATTTTGTTTATGTTTTATGGACTTCATTGATTAATTCAACTGAAATATTTATTGTGCACTTACCAGACACTATTCCAGGAATTGAGGCAGGGCAGTGAACTACAGAGACAAATATATTTGCCCTTAAGGAGCTTAGGTTCTAACAGGACAAACAATAAGGAGAGTTAAATATACACTAGACAGAAAAATGCTAATGGGGAAATGATAATAGGAAGTATATTTAATGTAGGAGGAAACGGCAATTTTAGAAAGATAAAGAAGACTCTCTGAGAAAGTGACATTTGAATAAAACACAGAAGTAAGTAAGAGTGTGAGCAGAGGGCCAACCTAGGGAAAGGGCATTGAAGCAGAGGCAACTGCAAGATCAAAGGTTCTGAGACAACAGCCTGCCAGTGTGTTCAAGGAGTCAGTCAAAAGGTGGTCTTCAAGGCAGGAAGAGAATAAGCCAGAGGTAGAACCAGATGACCACTGGAGGATCCTATCAGATTGATCCTCAGAAAGGTGTTGCAGATCCCAGGAAACCTTCTCTGATCAAGTCAGAAAATGATTGAAGGATTTTTGTTTGTTTGTTTTTTTCTGAAGAAATCACTTTAATTCTCTAAACTGTTATTCTCTAAAATTTGATGTTCACAATAACAATATTAAACTATTTTTTAAAAACCTGAAATTCATTACATCTTTAAAAAACAGATATAAAGTTTATATTTTAGAAAAATATTCACATAAAACAAATTGGGCACATAAATGGATAAGATTCAATTGCCCAGAAAAAAAATAGAGGAATATATCAATTGATTCCCCCAAAGAATTAGGAAATAATGTAAAATTTCTTACTTAAAATTACTGTACACTATGGCTGTCTTTTGGAAAATGAACAGTAATGGAATGCTTTAACACTTTGTAGGTTTAAAACTATAACTCCCAGTGCCAAGCCAGATCTTGGTTAATAGCCAACAAAATATCCGATCACTTCTAAAAGCTATTTGGGCAAATTTCTAATTAAATGACTGGGAAAATTAAGAAAAAGTCCTGATTTCACTTTATTTACTTTAAGTTGTAATCCCAACTACACAGATTGGTCTGGTTTCTAGCCCAAACTTGCTAAATTTCCTTTTTCAAGTCACTCTCTCTCTTTAGCCCGCCTTAGTTTCTCATTGCAGAATTTTCAGTAGATGAATTTCATGGTCAGTCTTAACTTTGACAAAATCACTGGCGATTTTGCTGAGAATAATCTGGCAGAAAGGTAAATTTGGCAGAAGGAAGCTTGGTTTTAGAAAGACATTGCAACAATCCAGGAGAGAGATGATGGTGGCTATGATTGGCAGAGGAGGTGGTGACTAATGACCCAAGTCTGGATATAATTTGAAGGTGGCCTAAACAGGTAGAGTATGAGAAAGAGAGTGTTATGGTTATATGTGGTGTCCCCCAGAAGCTCACATGTGAAACAATGCAAGTTTCAGAGGAGAAATGATCAGGTCATAAGCCTTAACCTACATAGTGAATTAATCCCTGATGGGATTAACTAAGTGGTAACTTGAGGCAGGTGAGTTATGGCTGGAAGAAGTAGTTCATTGGGGGCTGTGGGGTATTTATTTGTATCTGCTAAGTGGACCTCTCTCTCTCTGCTTGCTGAACAACATGTGAGCTGCTTCCCTCTGCCACACTCTTGTGTCATGAGCCCTGAGGAATGGAGTCTGCCGTCTATGGAATAAGATCTCTGAAACCGTGAACCCCCAAATAAACTTTTCCTCCCCTACAATTGTTCTGGTCAGTTTCTTTAGTTACAACAGTGAAAAAGCTGACTAAATCAGAGAGAGAGGTGTGAAGGAAGGTTCCAAGGTTTGGAAAAAAGCAACTTGAAAAATCTGTTGTCCTTGGCTGCAATGGGAAAGACTATATGGGCAGCAGCTTTGTAGGGGAGGGTGCTTAGGGATCGTCAGCCTATAGCCATGAGAATGTGAGAATTCATCAACGTAGGGAGTGCAGAAGATCAAGGGCTAAGCTCTGGGGCACTTTACTAAGTTTGTTTAGGACTGAATGGTTTCCAAGAACATGAGACTTTTGGGAAAGTTCTGGACAGACTGAGATGATTGATCACTGACTGAGAGCACAGGGAGATGAACAAGAAATCAATAAAGAGTAGAAAGTAGTGGTAAGGTGGGAGACACTTTGCTCTGGGACCCAAGTAGAGAAACAGTTTCAGGGAGAAGATAGCTCTCAACACTTAAATGTTGCTGATGGGACCAGAACAATGAAGAATGACAATTAACCAATGGATTTAGCAATAAACAGTTGCAAGGAACCTTGACAAGAACAGTGTTAGTGGAAGTTACAAGGGATAGAAAGCCTGACTTCAGTCACTCAAGGTTATCAGGCCACTCAGGCTACCCTAACAAAACACTGCACTTGCTAAACAACAGAAATTTATTTCTTCACAGTTCTGAAGGTTCCGAAGTCCAAAATAAAAGGTGTTGGAAGATTTGGTTACTAAGGAGGATTCTCTTTCTCACTTGCAAACCGTGACTTTCTCACTGTGTCCTTCTCACTGGGTCCTTAAATGACAGGTCTCTCTCTCTCTCTCTACCTCTTTTTTTCTCTCCCTCTCTCTCCTTCCCTCTCTCTTTCTCTCTGCTTTTTCTTCTAATGCCATAGTTCTATCAGATTAGGACCCCAATATATGATTTCATTTAACCTTAGTTACCTCCTAAAGATCCTCTCTCCAAGTATAATCACATGAGAGGTTAAGGTTTCAATATAAAAATGTGAGTGGGGGACACAATTCAAACCATCGCTAAGAGAGAATCAGAGAAAGCAACTATAAAGCACTTTCATGGATTTTTCCTGTGCAGAAATGGAACAAATTGAGTTTGCTGGAAAGCAATATAGGATCAAGAAAAAAATTGTTTGATTCAAGGTGAGTAGGAGAAATAAAAGTATGCTTATATGTTGATGACAATGATTCAGTAAGAGGGAATATGGGAAATTGCTGGGGTGATGTCCTTGATAGATGAAGGGCAGAGGAGCACATATGGTTCTGCCAAAGCAGGAGACAGAATGAAAGGACACAGGTACACAGAGTCCTGTCCATGCAGTGGGGGCTGGGCAAGGCTCTTGGAAATTCTCTTCTGATTATATGTTTCCTTAATGATATAAAAAGTGAAACTTACCAACTGGGAGAGGAAATGATAGCAGTTTGAGGTCAGAGGAAAAGGTATGGGAGTCATCTAGAATAGCAGGAGAGTATGGACTAGGGACATGTAATATAATTACCAGGGAGCATTAAGGACACACTTAAAGCTTGTGGTCATGAATTTCAAGACAAGTAAACAGGTTGCATGCTTTCGCCAAGCCATGGGCTGCCACACAAATGCAGGCAGAAGTAGAAAAATGAATTTAACCAAGTTTTTACTTAGCCAAGGGGCATAAGGAAGTATGAAAGGCACTGGTGTCTGTATATTGTTGTACCATGCAATGCAGCTCTTTCTGTCTTGAGTTAGTCAGTTGGGGGTTCACCTTCTCTCTTCCAGAGATTAAACTTCTTCACCAGAGGGTTTTAATTTTTATTTTTCATCCTTATATTTTCCAGTGACCCTAGCACAATCAATGACTTAAAATAGGAAATGTTCAGAATCCTTCCTAAACAAATGATTCCAGGAATCCCAGAGAATTATCCTGATGCTGAGCTACTTGGAAGAGGCTCCCAGAGTGAGCAGTGATAGATATGGGCAAAATCCATTTACTCAGAGAGAGACTGGGGGCCTTCATGAAATGGTGCATGGAAACTGGCCCCCTGGATCCTTTCATAGGCTGCCTCCAACCCCTTATGGCCAAAGTAAAAATTCATTTAACAGATACCCAGGCCCCACCAAAAAAAAAAAAAAAAAAAAAAAAAAAAAAAAAAACTGTGCATAGAAAAATGCAATAAAATGGACATAGTTAGGCCTAAGAGAACATGAACTAACATTCACTACATAATTACTGTGCTCTATGCAGTGTTTTAAGAGCCTTAGGAATCGAATTAATTTTCATCATAATCTTATATTGATACAGAATTATTCATATTATACTATTATCATTATCCCATTTTAGAGATAGAAAGTAGAATTATGTATAATTTATCAAGATTACCCACTGGTAAGCAACAGAGAGAAGGGTTGAACTCAGGCTGTCTGGTGCCAGATATGTTCCCAACCACCACTCTAGAGGATTCATATCATTTCCCTAGAATCTAAAAAAGTTATTCACTTAACTTGCGGGGAATCAAAATATGCTCTGCCTCAAATCCACTGGCTAAAACACAACCCTCATCTTTCCTTTGGGTTCAATCATAGCCCTACTTTAGAATGGAAGTCAAAAGACCCACACCTTAGTAGAATTCAGTATGAAACCTCCCAGGAGGACCCAAGACCAAGGGTCAGAAGATTTGGGACTAATCAGTCAATTTCACCATTTACTTATGTGAGTCATTTTAGACCTCTAAACCTTTTTGTAGTTTTACCTATAAATTGGGATAGTTACGCCTGTACTTCCTGCCTTATTAAGATGGACCAGGAGGAGTACCTCCTAAAATATTATGTGCTAAACACATCAGAGATTGATACAACACCAAAGCAGGTAAAATCAAAACACAAGATAAAAGCTACCTAAGGCACACACAAGTGAGGTCTTTCGAGGACAGGTGACCTTAGGAGTGCTGAGACATCATCAGACCGTGGACAAGGGAAAAGGGACAAAGGAGAAAAAGGAAGTCCAGGAACCTGCCAATAACCATGAGCTGCTCTGTCCCAGGCCTGGGTGAGGCTAGTTTAGCTGAGCACACAGCACTCGGCAGATACCCAGGGTCAAGACTTCCACTGGCCCATGTACACTCCTTGTGTGAGCTAAGAATTGGTGCCCCTTTCTCAAGACTCTACTTCTACCTATCAGAAAATTGTCCTGATATACTTACTTTGCTAAATTAAGATATTTTACTGGCATAGACCTGAAAAACTGTTGTAACAAAATGAAAGACTACAGTGATCCTGTTTTGGTCAGCTTTTTTGCTGCTGTGACTGAAAGATCTGATCAGAACAATTTTAGGGAAGGAAAAGTTTATTTGAGGGCTCATAGTTTCAGAGGTCTCATTCCATAGATAGCTGGTTACATTCTTAAGGGCTTGAGGTGAGGCTGAACATCATGGTGGAAGAGTGTAGTGGAGGGAAGCGGCTCATTTGATGATCAGAAGGCAGAGAGAGAGGGAGAGACTCTACTCACCAGATATCAAATATATACACCAAAGGCATTCACCCCAATGACCCACCTCCTCCAGACATACCCTAACCACCTTTAGTTACCACCAAGTTAATCCCATCAGAGGATTAATTCACCGATCGGGTTAAGATTCTCATAAGCCAATCATTCCTCTTCTGAATCTTCTTGCATTGTCTCACATGTGAGATTTTGTGGGACACATCACATCCAACCCATAACAGACACCATGTGAATGACACCCCCTTGGGTTGTGTAGTGCACAACAACACATAACAGTTCTGCCTTGGATGAACCTCAATGCTGACTATCCTCCTCTATATCTGTATTTAAAATATCAGAGTGTGGTCATTTTAATTTTTTAAAATTTGAATATTTTGGTTTCAGTCCCTTAAAATATACTATTATTAACCCAAAATTGGGAAGAATCTTTGAAGATCATAGACTTTCATACACATTTGGGGTAGGTAGGAAGTCAGTGGTGCATTTATATATTGTGTATTGTTGAGTTAAGAACTGAGTAGTCATTTGTGTTTGGAATAAACCAGTCAGACTCTCCATTTCAGTGGGACCCATTTCTTTAGCCAAATGCCACAGATTCAAAGTTGAATTTAAGGAGGGAAAGAATCTCAGAAAGTTGTTAAGCAAGGTCAAATCCAGTTTTTGTTTTTGTTTTTCTTCACATAGATGCTGTATGTATCTATTTCTTGAATAATAGCCACCTTGTGAAATAATCTCTAATAACATTTACATTTTAGAGGGTTCCTGTCCTGGCACTTATCTCCCAACCACCTATGAGTTCAATATTAGCTCATTTTACAGAGGAAAAGGCTGAGACTTGAGAAGGTAATGTAATTTTGCCTAAAGTAAATAGCCAGTAGGTTGAGGAGTCAGGGTTCCAACCCACTTTCTTGGAATCTATAGCCACCTGCTCTCAGTTACTGAGAGCAATAACTATGAGTAGGGGGATAGTCACAGATTGTAATCCATAAACTACTGTATTTCTAAGTTTTAAGGAATAAGACTATTACTAGAAGATAAGCAAATGATGTCAAAGTCATGGGTGATATTTACTTGTGGATCAAATCTGTCACACAGCATCCTGAACATCTCACATCCTTGGACCAAGGCAAAGTCAGCACAACAATTTGGACAGTAACTTAGACAACAGCATCATTGTTAAGAGCCAAGCAGTATTAGCAAAATATACAAAATCTAATTTTGAAACTCAGAAAAACATCTTGGAGCTAAAACAATCCCTTCTTTTTTGGCCAAGTAAATAAATACAATTTCCTCTACACAAAGTTTGACATATTAACTTATTAAAGCCCTGACCTATACCACCCATTGTTATTGCTATAATATTTGTGTCCTTGAAGAGTTAGCTTCTTCAACCAGTACTTGGAGAAGGATTTGGGAATAATTGCCATTAATTTCCTTCCTTTTTCTTCTTCTTTATTTGCAGTACTGGAGATTGAATCCCAGGACTAACACATCCCGGCAAGCACTCTACCATTGACCCCTTTTAGTATTTTATTTTAAAACAGTCCAATTTAGTTGCTCAGGCTGGCCTGGAACTTGAGATCCTCCTGAGTAGCTGGGATTATAGGCATACACAACCAAGCCTGGTCCTTTTTCTTTAATTTGATAGAAAGTGTTCTCATCCAACTGTGAAGATGAAATCAGTGGAATGGTGTGAAATATCAGGTTAATAATGGCCATTTCTCACCCATCAGACAAAGAAGGAAAGTCCTGGTGATTTTTATGACAATAAGCATTAAGGAAAAACCTCATAAACTTCTAAATCCCAGGGATTTAACGATTTAAAGTCTGAGGAAGCCCCACTGACATCACAGATCCTTCCTGCAGTCACAATGCTGCTGAGCCACACTTGGGAAGATGCTCCGGAAACACGAAGAGTTCAGTTAGCCTGCAATTGAGATTCCTTGGTATTTGGGCTTTCTAAGAAAGAAAAAAAAAATCTCTTTCCTTTTAAAAGATTCAAATCAACCAAAAATAAAACTGAGAAATCAAGCCTCATGAGTTCAGGTATTTACCTCATGAACTACTCAAATTTCTCATTCTTCACTATCTTACTTCTTATTACATATAAACAAAGTAATAAATCCCAAAGAAACCCCTCAGATAGCTTGGGCAAAGTAGGGTATGAAATTATTCTCTATGATTTTAGGACTGTTTGATCTCAACAAAGTTCCTAAATATCTCATGGAATTACCCGTGAGGATACACTCCACCTGCTGACTCTGGCTGTGATACCAGTATGGGGAGAACTGGGGTAGGGGTTGGGGGGGAGGACAAGTGTAAAACAAATTTGAATCCTTTCTTTCAATTTTTACATCTACAAAAACTACCTTAATTTTAAAAAAATAAATAAAACAAAACATCAGTGCAAAAATTCACTCGTCATAGTTCCTGAGCTGATTCTGCATTCTGGTTGCCTAGATACAGAAGTAAACAAAAGTGCCACCCCGACTGCAGAGGAACAGCCGGATGAACCTGATGGCCCCCTTCCTGGCTCAGCCAGTGACCAAGAAAAAAAAGCAAGTACTTTAGATATTCATATCAAAAATAGAATATTTTGCTCAGCTTCTTTAAAGCTCAAGGTTGCTTAGTGAGTTTTAAGACATCTTGGAAGAATGGTTTTCCTTTTCAGTCTTCCCATATTGCTTGCTTATTCTGCCTTAAAATAGTGACTAATGACAGCATAGGCTGAAAAGTAGAAGGGTCTCTATACATGAATTGGACTGATTTCAATATATGGAATAATTTTTTAAATTTCATACTGATTTTTTTAATGAAGTTTCAAAAGGAGCCAAGGTGAACTCAAGGTGCAGACTTTAACAGGAAAAAAATACAATAGCTAAAAAAAAAAAATGTTTCTTTTATTAGTACTAGTCAGATCTTCCCCATTAGTTAAAAAGGATCTTGTAAACAATCATTGTTTTTAGACTTTGGTAATTCTCGTAACACCTGCTCAGTGGATGTAGCCTTTTTATATGGAAAGAGCACCCAAAAGCCAGTACAACATCAAGTACTCATTCAGGGTCTCTATTGACCATTCCACAAACTGTGTGATTTTAGGTGATTTCTTAAACTCTCTGTTTACTCTTTTACAAAATGAGCTAGTTAGGCCTATCAGACAAAGTTGTAGGGTTTCAATGAGCCACTTAGATAAAGTGCTTAGCAGGTAGGAAGAGCTCAGTTAATAACTAAAGTAGTTATTGTCATTATTTAAATCATCTTGAGCAGTTCTATTACTTCTGATTCTCAAGTTCTCCACCTATAAAAACAATCATCTTAATTATTTTCTATAATAATAAAGGATTTAAGTGACTTAAAATAATTACCCCTAATACAAAAATAGTGATACCCACTCTTATAGGTCTATTGGAAGAATGAAATTCCATTATATGCAAGAAAGGATTTTATAGTTCATAAAGTCATAAGAATTATAACATTTTAAAATATTCTTATGAAAAAGATGAAAAGTGACACATTTAAAACAATCCCATAATAACCATCAAATTGTTTGACTCTGAGACAATTTTTATATAAAATCACATTCCAGCCTATAGGAAGGAGATGAATAAGAACAAACGCCTATGTTAAATTAACAAAGATGTAAAATTTTAAGTACAGCCTTAGGTACATAAGATGCATTTTAAAAGAGGAAATAATTGCACTACCATAGTGATTATTTTGCTGTAGGTAGTAGAATTATAAATAAAATTTTTAATGTAATTTTAAAATTTCTTATACTTTTCCAAATTTTCCTCCATCATGTTTAACTCTTTTAACTTTAAAGTGTGTGTGTACTGGATGTATTTTTAAAAGGATGCTATTCATCGTCTTCAAATGAGACTTAAAATTAATAAAACTAAATTAAAACACGTAGTCCAGGTATGGTGGTGCATACCTGTATCCCAGTGACTCAGGAGGCAGAGGCAGGAGAATCACAAGTTCAAAGCCAGCCTCAGCAACTTAGCAAGGCCCAAGCAAATCAGCGAGACCTGTCTCAAAGTAAAAAGGGCTGGGAATGTGGCTCAGTGGTTCATGTGGCACCCTTGGATTCAATTCCTGGTACCAAAATTAATTATCCTAAAACACACATGTATGAATACTCTCACACATACCTATTACAGTTTAGAAAGAGAAGGAAAAATAACAGCTCAGGGACGTATTGTTCATCATACTTTTTCAATGCACAAATACTTACAGCGGCTACTGGGTTCCAAAGGTTCCAAACATGTAAGGCAAGGACCAACCAGTTGCTGAGGAAATAACAAAACCAGATTCTCACTGGCCTGGGGGAACAGCAGAGAGATGGGAAGGAAACAACTAGCATGAATTAGGCAAGGACCCCAGGGCCCAATACAATTCCAGCAGGAAACAGGAGTAAAAGTGTGTGCCAGGGAAGACCAGTCTGATCGCTAAGGATTTAGGATGGTTTCCAGAATGTGCACCCGTGAGTGCCCAATGGTTAGTAGTGCCAAGCTAGGCTTAGGAGCGTCCACAGCCATTCCACAATGAGGGTCAAAGCACTATGCAGCAGCTCACCAACTCTGTCACAAGAAGCCTGGAACCTCTTCTGGTTGCCCACCACAAGTGGGCTGGGTCAGGAGAGCCTGCATATTATCAGGGGTCCTTTATTAGCTACCTGGAAAATGGACTCTTCTAATTTTTAAGTTTTGTTTGTTGTTGTTTAGAAGAGGGAGATTTTCTATTAAGTTTTTCAGCCCTGAATCAATATATGGTGGTTCCACAGACATTTGTTAAAGGACTGATTTTTGTTTGTGGGTCTTAACACATTCCTGCAATCATTAGGATATAAAGGAATATAAACCAAGAATAATATACCATGGGAATATGTTTTGTTTAATTTTTTAAATGAGAAAGAATACCAATCACACTCTCCCTAGTAGATTCAGTTCAGTGATATTGACTTCAGTGACTTCCATTTTTTAAAAATGAACGATTAAAATGATAAACTTTTAAATTCACTGATTTTTATTTTGATATTTCCACAATTAAGAATTTCCCTGTTTTTTTCCCGTTTAATTTAATTCATTCCAATAATCCAACCACCATACTTAGTCCCTCTTTTCATGCTCCCTTTAACTTATAATCACTTATATAACTATGAATTTATAATTTAAACAACATAGGACCAAACATGAGAAAATGAAACTGTTTTGTTTTTAAACTTAAAAAATTTAAAAAAATGGAGTTTAAAGCATTTTCAGCATGTGCAAAACAATGAGTATATTTAGTAACCTCTTTCCCATAGAAATGTTGCCACATTATCAACCTTTGTATAAATATAACTTTCTAGAATTACCATTTATTAGGTTAGAGGTTGTCAGTTAAGTGTTCATACTAATAAATTATGTACATAGCTATGCTTTGTGCTTTGATTTTTTCTCATTGACTACAATAATCTGATATCCAAGTTTCTTAGAACATAAAATTATTTGAAGAGACTAGTTTTCTAGCTTGTTTCAAAACTGAACTGATTCCCCTAGGAAATCAGCACATCCAGAATAATTCACTCTATGAGGACTTCTTTCATAACTCAGTCAATAATCACTAGACATTTCATTTAAGAATTATCTAGGAATAATCTATGACTTTGACTTTTTCAAAAGTTTTTCTGTGATATGAAATCTATGAAATACTGCTCTTCAGTATCTCCTGGGAACTTGATTTTGATTATGGTCACTAGCAATACCTATGGGGCATGGGCAAGATTAACTGGGATGATGGTCTACAAGCTATGTTTTGTTTGAAATCAAAACATTTTTTTAAGGATAAAATGGACTGTAACATAGCAGGGAATATATTTTAAATTCTTGACCTTTGTTTCAGGTAAAATTTTCTCCAGCTAAAATGTCAACCAAGAATTCTACAGATCTAGTTGAATATGTTGACAAGTAAGTCTATAAAATTACTCCTTTTATGTATTTACTACATTTAATGATTCAGTCAGAGATTAAAGTGCCTAAATGAGACCTTTAAGGTCAGCTAAACTAGTTCTCTGCTTTCAGAAATTCTCAACCATCTAAGAAAGATGAATCTCTATCCTATTCCTTTTTGACCACAGAGCAAGCAGATTTTACTCTCTTCTCTTTAAATAACTTTCGTAGATCCCTATAAATTTATTTGTAAAATAACATAGCACAGGCTGTAAATTACATATGATAATTTCAGATATAGCTAACCGTGAATCTCAAAGTAGCCAAGTTGATCCGTTAACATTTCATGACAAAAACTCAAGAAAATTTGAAATATTAAAGTGATCATCAGAAAAATTTTCTTTCTTCTTTTTACAGTGGCACAGTTAGAGCTCATCCAGGGTGAGTATACAGAAGGGGAACAACTCTGGGCACATAAAAATATGATGATGACATATTATTAATACATCATATTATCCAAAAGTTCCTAGAATTCTAGTTGGTAAGGGTGGGATTTCAGAGGCAATGTGTATTTATTTGAATTGTCTTCTATTCGGCATATCAAGGGAGCATAATTTGGTCTGATGTTCTCATTAATATTTTCAGTACATTTGATACTTGGACTCTGCTCACTCACTAATTTGCTGTGTGACCTCAGTCAGTCCCATAATGTCTCTGGTTTTTTTTTAATATTTATTTTTTAGTTATAGATGGACACAATATCTTTATTTTATTGGTGCTGAGGATCAAACCCAGTGCCTCATGCATGCTAGGTGAACACTCTACCTCTGAGCCTCAACCTCAGCTAGTCTCTGGGTTTTAATTGTTTTCATGTAAGGACAAAAGGATTGGACTAGAGCTCCAGGGTCCACTATAGCTTTTATTAAAAAAAAAAAATCTGATTCTAAAACATATATAATAACCACAAAATAGGATCAAATAAATAAAATGAGCTGATGAAGAAACAATCTATATACTATAATTCCATTTTTAAAAAATGACCAATTAAAATGATAAACTTCTAAATTCACTGATTTTTATTTTGATATTTCCACAATTAAGAATTTCCCTGTTCTTTTCCCTTTTAATTTAATTCACTCCAAATAATCCAACCACAATACTTAGTCCCTCTTTTCATGCTCCCCTTAACTTATAATTGCTTATGTAACTATGAGTTTATAATTTAAACAACATGGGACCAAACATGGAAAAATGATTTTTGTATTGTTGAAAAAATTCTACACTTGATGAATGAATTTTTTTTCTGCATTAAGGACAATGAATATGGTACATACAAAAATAATTATCAATGGACATATTAGCTCACCTTACCACCCAAGGAGAAAAAAAGAGACTTGTTCCTACCTGATTTCATGTGACAAATGGAAATTAGAAATCATTCTTCTCATCTATCAAATTCAAGTGTGAACCCAAGAGGCTTTGTTTAATGCACACTGGTGACCTACATTTCAAGGAATGAGAGAAAAAATTCCTGGAAAGATGATAATGAATTTCAGAAAGCCAAGACTTTTTTTTTTTTTTAACATCTTGGATTTCAGAGAAACTAAAATTAAGACAAAGAGGAGAAATAGTCTATAAGAGCATGATGAGGATTATCTGGCCACAACATTAATTTCTACCTTGATCTTTCTCGTATCCTTCTCTTGCTGTCTGAATCACATGTCTAGAACTTTCCCTTTACCACCTGAGATGGTCAGTTCTCCTCTGATCTCTCCCCTATAATCCCAGACTAGACTGCAACTCCCTAAAGGCAGGGACTCTCTAACCTTGTGCCTGTGATAATCCTATAGTAGCCCATCATGTTGCATGGATACCAATTCTTGATGAACAGCGATTGACAAATTTAATGGAGACTAAGGGTAGAACAATTGAATCATTACGGCTCTGCTTAAAGTTGCAAGATCAGGCAGCAGTGACCAAAACCAGGCAGATTTTAAAAAGACCGCTGATCAAGGCTTTATTGAGATTTCACTCCCAGGAGGAACCCTCAGACTGACAGAGTGGGTAAGAAGAGGGTCTGAGGAGAAGTATGTAACGAGAGACTTGACAGGACTGGAATTTTTATTGGGCTTATGGCAGGAAGAGAGAGCTTGGGACAGAAAAAGGGGTTTTTAGAGTACCTTGTCCTACCGAGGTTGGTGGGGACGGGTGGCTGGCTAAGATTCAGGATTGGCCGGGAGACCCCACTGATTGACAGACAGTTCTGTCAGTGCCTGATTAGTGTTTCTTTCGTGCTTGTGGGTTGCTTAATCACCTCAAACCGACCTAACATCAGTGGTAGACTTATAGGTAGCTGACTAACTGGAAGAGCAAATCCATGTCCTGGCATTTCAATCATCAGTGCAGACATTTTGAATGGACATATGTAATCCAGTGAACTAAGTGAAGAGCAAGTTTTAAATAACTGCACCCTACAAATCAGAGCATTCACTGGGCACAACAAATGTATTGAAATACAAACAGAGAACTTAGACAAGTAAAAGTCATTATTGACTCATTAAACTGACAGAATGCATATTACATTTCTCTGAGGTTCAGTCTTAATAAACACGTATGGATACATTCAAAGGCGATGCTTAGAACAAATAATAACAATCCCCAAAAGTAAAAATCCAACAACGAAAAGAGGTAATGCCCATCCTATGAAAAAGCTTGGACTGGAGATATGCACACTAGAGACAGGCAATATGGTTGTGTTTACAATGCCCTTCTCAGCCTCAGACAGCTGCAGCAACCTCACATATTATTAGTAGGTTAAAAGTTAGGTCATATCAACAATCCACGGGACACAGGATGGAAAAATGCCACTGATAATACAACCATTGATACCGCCGGTTATCGGTACTCCCTCAAATGTTGAAGTTTGAACATGAGAGAAGCACGTGAGGCAAGCATATAAGCAGGGCAGGATGGTGCAGCCCAGGACATGTTAATTAACAACTTCATAGGTTCCTGTAGTGAGGGGCAACTCCTGGGACAGGTTACCTTAGCAACAGGTTGGAGCAGGGGGATGTTCTTGATTAGGGGGGCAGTTCCAACTTGCGGGACTCACTCAAAATTGGCCTCCTTGATCCGACATGACTCGATTTACCTATCTATACTGACTGCCTGTCTAATTCTGGCTTCAACATTATATCAAAATCTATAAGTAATTCTGATTTCCACATTTGTTCATCAGTTCCACAACTGTTCACAATGAGCTGGCATCCACTGACCTTAGGACAGTGTGTCCAGTGCCTATTTGAGCAGAAAAGCACCAAAGCCCTTTTTCTTGTTCTTTTTCTTCTGCTGGTGGAAAGAGCACTAATGGAAACCATGACACCTCAGGTCTGCTCTTGAATCTGCCTCCCATCAGCTATGTGAACTTGGGAAAAAGAACATTTCTTCTCTGACAATCTGCTCTATGAAGTGGGGAGGGAGTTTCAAGTGATCAATGATGAGCACTTGCTCCTTGTCACCTCTGCCCTCAATTCCCATCAACATTCTTCTATGAAATAAAGTAATTATTTAAATTATAATTTAAATACATGTACTATTCTCCCAAGGGGTTTAATTTTGAACAGAAAACAAATTCTGCTCATAAACCTCCTATTTTTCTTTAATTGACTAACCCTCTTGCTGGGGGTGGGGAATCAAATACATTCTAAGGTTGCTTCTAACCCTAAGATGTGCTGGTCTTCAAAAACTAATTACTGTCCAAACCAGTGCTAAACAGATGCTCATTAAACACCTACTATACTGTAGGTAGGCACTGTGGTAGGAACTTGGAGAGTCACCAGTGAACAAATTAAACAAAGATCCCTTCCCAGTGGAGCTCCCTTCTAGAAAGAGGCAACAGTACGTACTGCTGGGTAGCCAGGTCAGCACAGGCCTCATTGAGACACTGGCATTTGAGCCAAGACCAAGACAGGAAGGTTTGAGCCATGTGGTCATCTTGAGAAAGAGTCAAGTTTTTAAGGCAGGTATAAAAAGGGAGCAAGGAGGACAGGGGCAAAAAAAAAGGATGGAAGTATGAATTTGAACCATGTGTCTGGATTTTTATTTGGAAGTCTCTAGATAGAAAGAATCCTGAGACTCTGCCGCCTCCGAGGAAAGTTCTAAGTTTCCCTTACAAAAAACAACTTGCAAATGGATTAATTTGTCCAGGCTTATAACCTCAGTATTTCTCTCAAGAGCACATTTTGAGAAGATGAGGGTCTGGTTGACAATCAAAGAATGATATTTAGAATTTGGATAGATAAAACTTTAAGTAAGTCAAAGGGTCAAAATGACGAATGACTAATAATTCCTCCTTATAATTAGAATGTGGCATTCAGAGTATAAAATTATTTGCTTTTAAGGTTTTCTCAGCACCACGGAGACATTTTATCATACGGCGATGCACTGTTTTTGTTACTAAGTGATAAAGACAGATATTTCACTCTACAGTATTTAAGAAAGGAAGACAAAACGCTGCTGTCGAGCTCTCCGTGCAGGTCCTGTCAGGATGGATGGTGCTGCTACCAGCCACGGCACAGTCTTTTATTCTCTTTTTCATCTTCTCACTGACCCCTTGACCCCAAGAGAACAAGACTAAGCGAGGTCCGGGCACAGCCCCAAGAATCCCAAATCTGTCATGGCAAAGGCTGCCCAGGTGACGTTCAGTGCCTCCAGCCCAGGAGGCTCTTCATGCCCATCACATCTAAGAGCTTCTGCTTTAGTGGAAGACCCTGCTGAGGTCTAGCTGCAGCCAGTCTCAGTTCTCAAGAAGGAGCCCCTGTGACACCACCGCAGAGAGGAGATGTGAACCAAGCAGGGAAGGTGCCCAGAGTGAAAAATTACATGATGTTGAAGCAAGTTGAGTAGCAAGGAGAGAAATAAACACACCCCACCTCTCAGAGAAAAGAGCAAATATAACATAAAGAGCCACTAATTGTCCTCAGCAAAGCTGCTGTGATATAGGAGAAAGAGGAGACAGACGCATGTCCCAATGTTTCCCAGCTGAGTTACTGATAACCCCCAAGCCTCAGTTTCCTTCTAAGAAAAATTTTACTTACATTCACAGGATAGTTTGGGGAAATAAATAATTAAATAATATTTTTGAAAGTGATATGTTGGTTATAAGTACTAATGGAACTAAAATAGCTTTATAATAAATTCCATATATTTCTCCTGGCCTAGGACCTCCCTCACCTTAAGTAACTTACCATCTGTATTAATTTCCCAGGCTACCATAACACAACAGATTCTTTTTTTTTTTTTTTTTTTTTTTGGTCTCACAACTCTGGACGCTAATAGTCTCAAAAGTCAAGGTGTCAGTAGGATTTGTTTTCTTCTGAGAGCTAGAGAGGAGAATCTATTCTGTGTCTTCCTCCTAGCTTCTGGTGAATGCAGATTGTCCTTCATCTCCCCAATCTCTGCCTCCATCTTTTCGTTCTCCCTGTATCTGTCCTTATGTGGCCGTCTTCAGATAGGTACACCAGTCCAACTGGATTTGGGGCCCACTCTACTCCAGTATGACTCCATCCTAACTATTACATCTGCAACGATCCTGCTTCAAATAGGCTCACATTCTGAGATACTGGATATTAAGACTTTAATTAATGTCTGTTTGGGAGACACAGTGCAGCCCACATTGCCATCAAATAATTACAAAAACACAGGTGGAAAGCATTTTAGACATCCCAAAGCACTTGAGGTGCATTATTTAAACTGATCCCTTCAGCCAGCTGGGTAGGGCAAGAGTCATTCTCTCCACCAGACAGAGCAGGACAGAAATTAAACTCAGGTTTTCTGACTCCACCCACACTATTCTCTACCCTAGAGACATACACAAAAACAAACACCTCCCGGGAAACAAGTCTTGTAATACAGGAAAGTATATAAGTCTCCAGAGGACTACCAAACACCACAGTGCTCCAAACATCACCAGGACAATTGCAGCTGCAGCATACATGTGTTTTACCTGTATGTGTGGCCCGGAAGTCTGTTCTGCCCACACTCACACAAGACCCACCTTGATGCCTCCACAAGAAAACAAGGCAGTCATACCAAGTCCATCACTAAGATTTCAATTTTATTGAAACTTTTCTCCACGCGAGGAGTTTGCCTCACAGAGTGACTTCACAGGAAAGGTCCACACCATCTCTGTCTCTCTCTCTAGTCTTCTTGGGTGTGCCACTGTTTAGAAGCATCTCTTTCCCAGGCTCCTGCTCCTTGTGCGGCCTCCATGCTGGCTCAACCCCACTGGCCTGGGGTCTCTTTCTGGACTGTACCCTCCAAACTTGAATTGCATCCCTCACTGGCAAGAGCACTCAGCCTTATGTCAATCTAAGCAGCAGAGATTGACAGCTACCTAATTCCTAAATCCATCTGCCAGCTTTGTAAGTGGAGAAACTATAGAAAATATATTTTTTTCTTCATTCCCCATACATTCAGATTATTTTTGTGAGGCATTGAAATATTCACTAAAATTTCACTTGACATTTTTTGTAGGACTGTATGCATTCAAAATGTAACTCGTCATAAAATTGATCTCATAAAAATGTGTAGAGAATTTTCTTGTTATGCCCTTTTGTGTTCTAGAAGAGGATTTAAATTTTCAAATTTTTGTCTCTGAGCATTCACAGGTTGCCAAAATGGTTATCAGAAGCTCCTAAGTAAATTTAGTGCTCTCTTCACAAGGACAGAACAGGCAGCAAAGTGAGAGGCTCATGTACTGATGCCTCTGCCAGCCACGGCACAGCTGGTGTAAGTCACACCGAATTGCAGAGAAACAGAACTCAGAGTATGTGGAAAATCTGTTCAGATTCATTTGTCAGCTACACAATCAGTGATCTATGCAAAGTCCAAAAAGCTCTGAAAAGGCCCCCTAGGAGTTCTTTCTCCTGTGGCTACTCCTCCATGTGGACTAGTCTGAAATCTCAGGTATTTTTTTCCTTGAACAATTAAATTAAATAGAGGTTCTACTAACACAGCTTACTGATAGAGCACATAGGTTGTTGGCTCTTAAATTATGTAATTTTAGAATCTTAGCGGCCACACCTTGCTACTAGTAAAAGGCCTTGGGTTATAACCTTTTAGGTAACTTGATGATTTGAATAATAGTATCTTTAATAATTTCTCTTGAAGATGGTTATGTGTTTGTTCTTACAGTTGTTGTTCTAGAAAGGGCAACTGAAAATGAATATTCCCTTGCCTTATAGCATTAGAAATTGGAAAAAAAAATGTAAGTCCTACATTTATCTTAATCACATAAATATAACTAAACAGTGCATCATTTGGTACTTCATTGAGCATTCTTAATAAACATAATAATTATATTCCAATTGACAGAAAATCTGTGGCATGAAAAGAATTTTCAAAAAGAAAGCTCTATTTAAATATAACTTAAAAAAATAAACTTTAGAAACTAAAGGAAAAGAAATAACTATAGTCCAGCTTTTGTATATTTCACTTCATGTCTCCATGGTTGCATGCAAATCCATGTGCATGGCAGTAGGTGCTGCCCTGCTTAGAGACTTCTTCAATGTGCCAAATAGAAAAAACATTGAGACTAGCTATGACAGACAAAACCACAAACTTGCATGTGAGCAAAGTGGCAGCCCTGTGCCACTGATCCCTCTGCTAGCTTAGGTCTGCTTCCTCTTTGCTTTTCCTGGATACAAGCTTGATTACATACAGCACTCCACAAGAGTGTGTGGGAGCCCTCCCTAGACTGTGGTACAGCAGTATGGCATCGGTTTCACTCCTACCTACTATGGACATCTCACTTGTTGTCTCTAAACTTAAAAACATACAGCAAAGTAGGACCTATAGCCCTGTTTAAAAATGAAGCAACTGAAACATTTGGCTGGTAAGTGATGGAGCCTGTATTCTACCCTCAATCTATTCTGCTTTCCAACTGACCAAGCTTATTTCTGAGTATCTACAAAGTGTACAGCCCATATTCCATATTACATATCAGCATTTCATTGTGCATCCTGCTTTATATGATTTGCTGATTCACACAGCCAATCTTAAATCAGTCATGTTCTGTCTCCAGAATACATTAGAATTGCTAAGCACTTAAGATACATTACCTTGCTCTCCTGATCCACCCCAACATTATGATTCAGGTTTATGGCAGAGCCAGGGAATCAGTATTTTTACAAGTTTCCTGTCTTCCCCACCCTGTAAACTCAAGTTTATGAAAATCATTGAATTGGACCATTTTTTGAAGGATAGAACCATTATATATTATGCATGGGACTAGAGTAGATATGAAGTAAATACTTATCAACTGATACGTTTTTATTTCAACTGACATTACTACTGATAAGTTACTGATACAGTGTTTTTAGCTACATACACATAACAGAAACCCCAACCAAAATTTTTTAAATATAAGAGCACACTGATTAGCTTATGTAACAAAAATTAAGTCTACGGTTTGGCTAATTTAGGACTTAACATCATCATCAAGCAACTGGGTATTTTCTGTACTCCATCTCTGCCATTTCCTTTCCTTCAGAATCACAAGATGCCTTCTGCAGCTCCAAGTATCACACACTGACACAACAACACTTAGTAAAGAAGGCAATATCCCTCTTCAAGAAAGCTTACCCAGGTGCCCCCAGCAAGTGTCTCCTTTTACCTCCTTGACCAGAATTGCTTCACATGCTCCTATTTAAACCAACTGCCTCTCAACCCAGAAGAATGGAACCATCAGAATGAGTTCTCCCTACCACACATACCCCCTAGGACAGGAGAGGCAGGAGAATGAATCAAATCGGGTAGAAGTAGGGAATGGTTATGAGGAAGGGAGCCAACAATGTACCAGATCATCTAAGAGAAAATGTCTCAGTTGGGGTGAGGGTGCAGCATAATTTAATAATGTCTGTCTAGAAATGAAGCTTGGAGATCAAAAGCCTTCACTGGCAAATTCAGCCTGCATATTGTTTACAGGCCAGAAAGAAGTACTAGCACAAAGGAAATAATGAGCAAATCTGCAGTCCACTGCTAGGTCATATGTCACCATCAGCAGCGCCTGACATTCTCTCCCCTTCTGCCTCTGACTCAGACAGCAATTCAGGGTAGCGCTGTCAGCATTGTGGGGTTTAGAGGAATGGATTATATGTATATTATATATAAATGAGTACCATTTGGTAATTTTCCAGAAGAACAGTTTTGAGTCAAATGAGAGGTAGGTGAAATCTGACTAATGAAACCCCTTAGCAAAGCCTTCTTCATTCCTTGGATGTGCAGTAATGGGAAATGGGAACACCACCCAGGCTGAGGCTATTTAATATTGCTTATGAAAGTAAATATAAGCCTCGAGCCAATAACATGTGGCTTTATGGAGTCATTTTTTTTTCATCCAACAACTGAATCTTAAGAGATCTGTCAAGTTAGAAAAATCAGTCAGGCAGCAAATATTTATTGATCACCTACCATGTGCCATGCATATAGTTTCCCATAGGGGATGCTTTGGGAATCAAGTAAGAAAAGTGCCTGACACAGAGAGATCTTATGTTAGTGAAGGAAAACAGGAAATAAACACAAGCAAGTAAAGACATGCTATGGAGACGATAAAATGAGGTGTTATGGTAGAAAGTGACGGGGGAACGGGGCCTGAGAAGTAGGTACTGGAGTTGAAGACTAAACAATGGAAAAGAGGCAGCCATGAAGTGAGTGCAGGAGAGAGCAAGCTAAAAAGGAAAAGCAAATGCCGAGGCTCTGAGCTAGGAAACAGCTAGGTGTGCTTGAGGGAGAGCAAGTGTGTGGGGTTAAATAAGAGTAAATGAAGGGAAGGGTGGGAGGAGAGGAAGCTGGAAAGGAGAGCGAGGACTTTATTCTCAGAAAATGGATAAGCCACAGGAGCATTTTAAGTAAGGAAGTGCTCTCCTTTACACTTGGGAAAAACCACTGTAGCCACTAGTTAGAGGATGCATTCTTCATTAGGAGGCAAAACTAGAAGAGAATGGTATCCAGGACTGAGAAAGGAAGAACTAAGTTGGAACCTGAAGACACTTCTAGGAATTATTTCTGCTGTAGCCCTTTGAACAGTAAAGAGGTGGAAAATAGTTTCTTTTCTTAACCCTTTAATTCATGGCCAGAACAGATTTTGGGGAACAGGAGGCCTATTATCAAGGCCCACAAAAAAGCAAGTTTATTACATAAACAGTGTAAATCACATGGGAGAAGAGTTACTATCTCAGAGTAGCTTAGGAGCCTTGTTTAAATAATATTTTTAACAAAGGGCAATAAATTTTAAAGTGACGAGACAAAGAAGAAAAATTTTCAGGCTTCCAATGGGAGAAACTATGGGAAGGTATTTTTATTTATTGCAACTATTGTAGTTTTCATGCCTAATTCTATTTGTTTTTATTATTTATAGTTTTTTTTTAGTTTGTTAATACCTTCCCCCTTAATATTTTCCATTAATCTTTAAAATTTTTTACACATTTTAGTATTAGTATTTCTCTTTGGTAGGAATAGTTGTAGGAATACTCTTGTTGTCTAGTGGTTTTCCAAAGGCTATCCCCTCCAATGCTTGATGAACTCATTTTGTCCTGGGGATTTCAACCAGACCCTGGTCTCCATGAAGACTTGTCAGTTCCAGTGAGCCCAGGGGTAGTAGAGTGTGGTTAAAAAAAGCCAGATTCCAGAAAAATTATACTCAAAAAAACCTTCCCCATTCTACAAAATAACTTCTGCCACATGATCACTTTTTGCTCTTCAGGAAGAAACAAGGTTAGGAGCAGCTGCCTTCCCACTCTTGATCACCTACCATGTGCCATGCATATAGTTTCCCATAGGGGATGCTTTGGGAATCAAGTAAGAAAAGTGCCTGACACAGAGAGATCTTGAGGCATTTGCAGGTGAAATTGCATGGAAGCAACTACCAGGGGGTCAGTTGTTCCTCAAGCTTACCATTATTGTTACTACTCAACAGCTCCTTGCTGACAGAGGCCCTGTGCTCTGCCGGATCTTTCTAGAGGACACCTAGACCACAGTCTGAAATGACACACAAGTAGGAACAGTTTGCCTCAAAGCAACCAAGAAACAGCAGTGAGAGCAAACCTACATCATTCCCTCTTCGGTTATCCTCCACCGCCAGTCTGAGCTGACTCTTGCTTCAGGCCAACACAGGCATCTGGCTCAGGTGGGAACATGGAGGAAAAAGACACCAAGACAGAGGCTGATAAATAGATGCCTCATCCTAGAGCACACTGAAATCATCATCTGTAGAAAGGAAGCAAAAGACAGAATGTGCAGAAGGGAAAGTTGAGCTATGACACGATTCCAGTGAAGATTTCAGCTGAATTCATAAGAAGCTCTGAAACTGAGATGACCCTTCAAGGTTGTTCTTGGTTAGAGGAAGTGTGCCAGGCCTTTACACCCACACTGACTAACCACCGAAGGCAAGGTGTTCCTGGAAGTGGGCATGACCTTGGGAAGGCGACCACCTACCGGAGGCAGTTCCAACCACTGAGGTCTGCCAGCGGGCAGTACTCCCAGCAGTTGAGGGGGTCCTTCCTCCCTGAAAGTGCAGTAGGCTAGCACATTAGAGCGCCACTGCACTATCCAATTCACTAACCAGTTCAAAACAGGTCCCACATGGTTACAGAATGTCTCACAGTATTCGCACAGTATTTGTTTCTCAGAGTATTTGTCAAGGTCCTTCAAGGCTTTATGAGAAAGAAAGAATGGGAAGGCTGTAGTCATGCTAATTCTTCATTTTTGTCAAAACTATAGTCAATCCAGGGATTTTCACGCCCGAGGAATTGGGCAATTCAGTTCCTTTCTTTCTGTGCTTTGTCTCATATGAGTTGTCATATTCCTCTGGGCAGATACTCAGCACCCATCCTGGCTCTCACCTCTCTTGCTCACTAACAGGCCTCAATTTTCCAAGGAGGCTGAAACTGAGTGAGTTCTCTGACTCCCAAAAGCAGAGATGAGGCAGAGTTGTACTGCAGTCTTACAGACAGCCCCTAATCCAGGGGGCTGCAGGGGCACCAGGATTCTGGGCATGGAGGATGGTAGGATATTCCATGGGACAAAGGTTCACTCTATGAGTCCCTCAGAGCATGCCTCCCCATCACTTCTCACATACACACTTCCTCCAACTCTGTCAATCTCACCTTCCTCACCCAAGTCTTCAACTATCCTTTGTTTTTCAGATAACATCCCAATCCCTATGGCTAGACACACTTCATACTATTCAACAGGCAACTCTATATGGATGACCTACGAATATCTCAAGTTCATTTTCTTCCCCTAAATCTAATATTTTAAACTTCATTAAGCCCAACTCAGAAATTTTAGAATCTCTGCCTTTCCTAAGCCCATTTCCAAACTATTCCAAAAGTTCTAGGTGCTTAAGCTCCATAACATTTTCTTCCTCTCTGTCCAGAATCATCATTTTAGTCTCAGATTGCACCCCCCCACCATCATATTTCACATAGAAACTACTTGTATTAGTTATATGAGTAGCAAAGCATCCTAAAACTCAGGAGCATAAAACAAATATTCATCCCACGGTTTCTGTGGATCAGGAGCCCAGCAGTGGCTCAGCATGTCTCATGAGGTTGCAGCAAGACATGAAAGCTAGAGCTGCTGTGGTCTGAGGCTGGACAGGGCTGCAGGTTCTACTCCTGGGAGGACTTACTCACACAGCTGTTGGCAGGACACCTCAGCTCCTGCTGGCTGTCTCAAGAGGGTTCAGCTTCTCACCTCATGGACCTCTTCACAGGGCTCCTGCTCACATGGCAGCTAGCTTCCCCCAACATGAGTGAGGGGGGAGTATGAGGGATTGAGAGAGAGAGCACTCCAGGGACATGATGGTCACAGCATGAGGAGTGAATCTCAAGTATTGAAAACCACAAAATTGGTTGCTTCTTCAAGAGGTTTATCCATGAAGGGAAGGAAGGAGTGACATACTAATGCTGAGAAGGGCTGTCAGGATTTTAAACATGTCTTTGCTCCTGCACTTCTAGCCCTGGCCTGTGAATTTTTCCTTTCTAATTTGCTTTGCTTTTCACTGAACTTATGATTCTGGTTAATCTTTGTCTTTAACCTATCATTTCTGCCAGCTATTAGAACACAGCCCTCTCTGCAGCATAGAATTTTCAAGTATTCAGTTTATGTAGCTCCAGAAGCCATCCGACCTGGCTCGTTAGAAGAGTGGGCAAAATAGAGCAATCACATTCCAAGGGCAATGTTGAGGCCAAGGGTGGAGGTGCCTTCATCTATGTGTATACAATAGGATCGGCTCCAGAATCAAATCCTCGGACTTAAACACTGGTTCCACCCTTGTTAACTGGGTAACCTTGGACAAGTTACTTAATCCCTCTTAGCTTCGGTTTCATCATCTTCGAAATGGGGTAATATTAATACATCCCTCGTGGGGTTATTATAAAGATCCAACAAATTAACCACTTAAAGCGGTAGCCAGAATGTCTGGCTTATATTAAGGACTTGAAGAAATTGTCTATAGTATTTGTAAAGTAGCTTATGGACATGGCAGTAATGCTCTTACTTGCTCGGAGACATTTTCTTTCTACTTTCTGGTTCTCAGCTTCTAGAATTATATTGTCTGAAACAGTATTCACTGAGCACATGTGACTATTGAGTACTTATATGTCCAATTTAAAGTGGGCATAAAATTCACAGTATATTTTAAAGATCTACTGTGAAAGTTTTAGTATAAAAATAATGTAAGATATCCCGATAAAAAAGTACATCTTAGTTGTATGCTGTAATAACATTGTAGATATTTTTGGTTAAACAAAATACATTAAAATTAATTTCATCTGTATTTTAATATGTTTCCTAAGGTATCTAATAAAAATGTAATTATATGTAGGGCTTTCATTAGATTTTTAGTGAATAGCATTTTAGGAAATTGAAGTTGTAAAGCTGCTAAACCAAAAATAAGTAATGTGTTACTGTATTTTCTTTATCTGCATAGCAAGAGCACTTCTTCTTTTGAGCCACTGTGGTCAGTTACAGCCTTGCCTTTCATACGCCCTGATCCTTGTTGGCCACTGTCCATCACGAGGGTAATAATAATATTTGTGGCCAACTTTTAGTCAGCTTCAGGAGTGCCTAAGAAATCTTGGTTGTAATTAATCCATAGAAAGCAATGAGGAAGAAATCAATTTCTTGCTTTTAAAATTATTTTAACAATGTTTCACATAAAATTGAAGGTAAGAAAGAGAAAAACTGCACATGGCAAATGCCTCTGGTAGCCAATCCAATATGTTGGCATTTCCCTCTAATTTGCTAATAAAAGTCCTAATTTTGCTTAAGACCACAATGTGCCCAATTTAAAAAAAAAAAAAGTCACAGGAGGTGGCCATATGGCACAACTTCAACCAATGAAATACACTCAAAGTGTCATAGTGAGTCTAGTGAGTCTTTAGAACAGTTGTTTTTTGCTTTTTCTCAAATTAAAAAACCGGGGGTGGGACAAACAGCTGGCACACACACTGTATTCCTGGCCGTCCACCTTTTCTGTGTGGAATATGAACACAACTTCATAGAACAACAACCTTGACACACTGAAGGTAAGAGTTACACACTGAAGTGGGTCAGGAAGCCAGAAGGCACTTGGATACTGGACCACTTCCTTGGTCAGTTGCACCAGACCTCTTCACTTAACCTCTAGACTTCTTGTTACATAAGCCAAATAACCCTAAGTGTTAGGGCCACTCTCTGTGGGTTTCTGTTTTACACAGCGAAGTCAAACTCTCGCTAACACTTTTAGTCTTCAGAAAAATACCAGTGTTCATGCTTTGATCCTAAAAGTCTCTGTCTTCAGTACATTCTAATTCCAGGGAAATATTAGCCCACTGCAAATGGTTATTCTGGGTTTTGTAGTGGGAATACTTTAAACTATTTGGCCTTGGCTTTTATGATCCAGTATGTATTTCAGTCACTTTTAAAAGATATATATGCTATATATTTATACATCTACATAAGCATATAAGTAGATGTTTCTTACAGAACAGGAAATTGTTTTTATTTGTCTTATTCATCATTTTATTCCCAAGCCTTAATAAAGGTCAAATTCCCTTTTCCTTTTAAGTCTGTCTTCTTCTAATGATATTCATAAAATATTTTGCATCTTGAGAATTATCTTAGGCTACATTTCAGAATTCTTGGATCAAATCCTGGTAATGCCATATAAAATAGTTGTGATACTGAAGCATTTCTTCAACTGAAAGCTCATGAAAAAGCTCAGTGTTAAACTGGTACGATTGAAGAAGGAACATCCAAAGTCCTCTCTACTGGGACATAAGGTCATACAAAGCCCTCAAGAAACTTAACAGCATTAGAGACAAATTGAAAGTAAACTTCTAACTCTTATGTAGACCTGATGAAGTATTGACCTGGTGAGAGGTCAGAAATCAATGTACGCATTGGCTTTGGAAATGACCTATACTTAGGGACTATAATCAAGTGCTTTAGCCATGGGAATTTGATGGCCTAGGACTAGTTATTTAACTACTACATGAGTTATTTTTCTTACCTGCTATCTGACAAGAACAACTTAGAGGAAGAAAAGTTTGTTTGGGCTCACAATTCCACAGATTTCAGTTCACAGTCCTGACACTAACATCTTCAGGGAAGAAATATTTATTTGGGCTCATGGTTTTAGAGGTCTCAATTCACAGTTAGTCAACCCGATTGCTCTATGTCTGAGATGTAGCAGAAGGGTATGGTGGAGGAAAACTGCTCAGCTCATGGTAGCCAAGAAGCACCAAGAGAATAGGAGGGGCCAGGAAGAAATGTATAATTCCCAAGGGATGCCCCCAGTGACTCACTCCTTGGAGACACAGCCCACCTGCCTTGAATTCTTATTTGCTAATAAAAGAGTAATTCAAATTATTAATCAAATGGATCAATCCACGGGTTTAAGTTCAGGTTCTTAGATCTAATCATTTCACCTCCTGTATTAATGTAGGAGATTTTTTTGTTTGTTTTTTGAGGGGTTGAGCCCAGGTGTGCTCAACCCCTAAGTCACATCCCCAGCCCTTTTTTAGTGTTTTGAGACAGGGTGGTAAGATACTGAACCTTACTTTGAACTCATAATCCTCCTACCTCAGCCTCCTGATCCACAGGGATTATAGGCGTGTGCCACTATACCCAGCCCAACACAGAAGTTTTTTGTTTTTTTTCACTGTTTTATTAATTTTTTTATTTATATATGACAGCAGACTGCATTACAATTCATATTACACATATAGAGCACAAATTTTTCATATCTCTGGTTGTATACAAAGTATATTCACACTGATTTGTGTCCTCATACATGTACCTTGGATAATAATGTTCATCACATTTCACCATCATTTCTAACCCCATATTCCTCCCTTGCCATATCTAGAGTTCTTCTATTCTTCCCATGCTCCTCCTCCCTACCCCCCTATGAATCAGCCTCCTTGTATTGGAGAAAACATTTGGCATTTGGTTTGTGGGGATTGGCTAACTTCACTTAACATTATCTTTTCTAACTCCATTTACCTGCAAATGCTATGATTTTATTCTCTTTTATTGCTCAGTAATATTCCATTGTGTATATATGCTGCATTTTTTTATCCATTCATCTATTGAAGGGCATCTAGGTTGACTCCGCAGTTTAGCTATTGTGAATTGTGCTGCTATAAACATTGATGTGGCTGTGTCCATGCAGTATGCTGTTTTTAAGTCCTTTAGGTATAGACTGAGAAAAGGGATACCTGGGTCAAATGGTGGTTCCATTCCCAATTTTCCAAAGAATCTCCATACTGCTTTCCATATTGGCTGCACCATTTTGCAGTTCCACCAGCAGTGTATGAATATACCTTTTTCCCCACATCCTCACCATCATTTATTTTTGCTTGCATTCTTTTTTTTTTAGTTTTATTGATTTTATTTTTTAAATACATGACAGCAGAATGCATTACAATTCTTATTACACATATAGGGCACAATTTTACATATCTTTGTATATAAAGTATATTTGTACCAATTCATGCCTTTATGTATGTACTTTGGTGGTTTTTTGCATTACAATTCTTAATACACATATATACAATAATTTTTCATATCTCTGTATATAAAGTATATTGACACCCAATTCGAGTTTTCATACATGAACTTTGAATAATGATGTCCATCACATTCCACCATCCTTGCTAATCCCCTGCCCCCTCCCTTTCCCTCCCACCCCTCTTCCCTATCTAGAATTCATCTAATCCTCCCATGCTCCCCCTCCCTACCCCCACTATGAGTCAGCCTCCTTATATCAGGGAAAACATTTGGCATTTGTTTTTTTGGAATTGGCTAACTTCACTTAGCATTATCTTCTCCAATGCCATCCATTTATCTGCAAATGCCATGATTTTATTCTCTTTTAATGCTAAGTAAAATTCTATTGTGTATATATGCCACATTTTTTTCATTCATTCATCCACTGAAGGACATCTAGGTTGGCTCCACAGTTTAGCTATTGTGAATTGTGCTGTTATTAACACTGATGTGGCTGTGTCCCTGTAGAATGCTGTTTTTAAGTCCTTTGGCTATAGACCAAAGAAAGGGACAGCTGGGTCAAATGGTGGTTCCATTCCCAGATTTCCAAGGAATCTCCATACTGCTTTCCGTATTGGCTGCACCAATTTGTAGTCCCACCAGCAATGTATGAGTGTACCTCTTTCCCCGCATCCTTTCCAACACTTACTGTTTTTTATCTTCATAATAGCTGCCATTCTGACTGGAGTGAGATGATATCTTAGAGTAGTTTTGATTTGCATTTCTCTGATTGCTAGAGATGATGAGCATTTTTTTCATATACTTGTTGATTGATTGTATATCCTCTGAGAAGTGTCTGTTTTTGGTCCTTGGCCCATTTGTTGATTGGGTTATTTTTTTATTTTTTTATTTTTTGGTTCTTAGCTTTTTGAGTTCTTTATATACTCTAGAGATTAGTGCTCTATCTGATGTGTGAGGGATAAAAATTTGCTCCCAGGATGTAGGCTCTCTGTTCACCTCACAGATTGTTTCTTTTGCTCAGAAGAAACTTTTTAGTTTGAATCCATCCCATTTATTGATTCTTGATTTTAATTACTGTACTATAGGAGTCTTATTAAGGAATTTGGGGCCTAATCTTACACAATGGAGATTAGGGCCTACTTTTTTCTTCTATTAGATGCAGGGTCTCTGGTTTTATTCCTAGGCCCTTGACCCATTTTGAGTTGAGTTTTGTGCATGGTGAGAGATAGGGTTTAATTTCATTTTGTTGCATATGGATTTCCAGTTTTCCCAGCACCATTTGTTGAAGAGGCTATCTTTTCTCCAATGTATGTTTTAGAGCCTTTGTCTAATATAAGATAATTGTAATTTTGTGGGTTAGTCTCTGTGTCCTCTATTCTGTAACATTGGTCTACCAGTCTGTTTTGGTGCTAATATCATGCTGTTTTCGTTACTATTGCTCTGTAGTATAATTTAAGGTCTGGTATAGTGATGCTACCTGCTTTGCTCTTCTTGCTAAGAATTGCTTTAGCTATTCTGGGTCTCTTATTTTTCCAGATGAATTTCATGATTGCTTTTTCTATTTATATGATGAATGTCATTGGGATTTTGATTGGAATTGCATTAAATCTGTATAGTACTTTTGGCAATATGGTCATTTTGATAATATTAATTCTGCCTATCCAAGAGCAAGATAGATCTTTCTATCTTCTAAGGTCTTCTTTGATTTCTTTCTTTAGCATTCTGTAGTTTTTGTTGTAGAGGTATTTTACCTCTTTCGTTGATTCCCAAGTATTTTACTTTTATTGAGGCTATTGTAAATCAGGTAGTTTTCCTTTCTGAGGACTTGTCACTGATATTCAGAAATGCATTTGATTTATGGGTGTTTATTTACATCCTGCTACACTGCTAAATTCATTTACTGATCCTGGAAGTTTTCTGGTGGAATTTTTTGGGTCTTCTAGGTGTAGAATCATATCATCAGCAAACAGTGCCAATTTGAGTTCTTCTTTTCCTATGTGTATCCTTTTAATTTCTTTCATTTGTCTAATTGCTTTGGCCAGTGTTTCAAGAACTATGTTAAATTGAAGTGGTGAGAGAGGGCATCCCTGTCTTATTCTAGTTTTGGGGAAATTCCTTCAATTTTTCTCCATTTATAATGATGTTGGCCTGAGACTTAGCATAGATAGCCTTTATGATGTTGAGATATGTTCCTGTTATCCAAGTTTTTCTAGTGTTTTGAACATGAATGAGCACTGTATTTTGTCAAATGCTTTTTCTGCATTTATTTAAATGATAATATGATTCTTATCATTAAATTTATTGATATGATGAATTACATTTATTGATTTCTGTTTATTGAACCAACCTTGCATCCCTGGGATGAATCCCACTTGATCATGGTACAGTATCTTCTTGATATTTTTTTATTCAATTTGACAGAATTTTAGCATATATGTTCATTAGAGATATTGGTCTGAAGTTTTCTTTTTTTGATGTATCTGTGCCTGGTTTTGGAATCAGGCTGATATTGGCCTCATAGAATGAGTTTGGAAGTGCTGCCTCTTTTTCTATTTCCTGAAATAAATTGAAGAGTATTAGCATTAGTTCTTTTTTTTTTTTAAAGTTATTGTAGAACTCGGCTGCCAACACAGAAGTTTTTGAGAGATACCTCATATCCAAACAATAACAATACAATTAGACATTAATGTGATAAACATGTTGTAAATCACAAAAGACGGATGTGATATACAATGTTTTCCAAATTTATTTGACCATAAAATTCTTGTGCAGTGGCCTGTTAGTTAACTAACTACTATTCTAAGACATACCTTTTGGGAAACTCTAATATAATCACTTTTGCATTTTTATACATATAAGAATTTAGATATTTTTCTAGATTAAAATTGAGTTTTTTAATACAAGTGTATATAAAGGCAGAAATCATGGAAAAAGCTTTCTAGTATCATCTTTTATGGATCCCCCATTCCCTCCCAACCACTACCAATTTGGCTTAAAATTTTACTGTCATTCTATATAGAACAATTCCTCCTTGGGAAACATGAAAAGTACATGATATGAAATCAAGGCAAAAGTCAGATAAGCTTCTTAGACAAGACATAAATCCAAGATTCTAACCTTGTTAGAACTTAAAGTCCTACCAAATTTCTTACAGGTGAGAAAATAAAGGAGTAGCATTAGGAGGCACGTTCTGGTTCCTGGCTTATCCAGTTCATTCTTGTAACACCCCTGGTATTTCCTTTTCCTGACCAGGGGTCGTCCTTTTCTCCCCATCATCCAAAACATCCAGAAAAGTCAGCTGGAAGACAGATTGAACAACCAGGAGCGCACCATAGCGTTCCTCCTTGAACAAGCCTTCCGCATCAAGGAGGACATCTCTTCTTGTCTCCAAGGGACCCACGGCTTTCGAAAAGAGGAATCACTTGCCAGGAAGTTACTAGAAAGCCATATACAGACCATCACTAGCATCGTCAAAAAACTCAACCAAAACATTGAGGTAGTTGTCTTTCACATATTGGCATCATTGCTTGACAAAAAAATTATCAACCACCAATGTCATTTTTTCAACTGTAGAAATGTATTGCTGTTGTTTATGTTTAAATGATTATAGCTGCCTCAGAGGAAAACAGTTCAATTTTTGAACTACTCATTTATGCTAAAAAGTATAAGGAACTTCCATTCAAAAACTATTTATTGTCTATCTATCTTGTATCGGCAAAGATCTATTTAACATTATACTACATATTTATGTTAAAACACTCTTAGTCTAAATCTCCAAAGTTCTATTAACCATTATACTACATATTTATGTTAAGACACTCTTAGTCTAAATCTCCAAAGTTCTATTAATGTCATGATTACAAACAGAGGTATTCATAATACACAACATGCTGGTTCATAAATCCACCAGCAATCTCTGACTCCGTCTCCACCCACCTCCTTCAGTCTGGCCATGCTGGTCTCCCAATTATTCCCTTCTATTCAGTTTGGATCATCTTCCTCCACTATGACATGTTCTTTATTTCCTTCAGGTCTCTGCTTAAACCACCTTCAAAGAGAAAATTTCCTTCATACTGTGTAAGATAGCATCCCTTCTCAGCCCAACAGTTTCAATCTCCCTTAAACTCTACTTTTATCTATAGTACTTAGCACAATCTATTTTTGTCTATTGGTTGTTTTCTTCCTCTAAAATATAATCTCCATAAGTGCAGGAAGTTTTCTTAATTCACTAGTAAGTCAACAGCAGTGTCTGGCATGTAGGCAGCACTCTAAATTCTTGAGAATATGGGTAAATAAATGATTTTTAAGATTTTAAAGGAAAAATAAGATTTTTGATGGAAAAAGAAAATTCTTAGGCTAAACCAAGATAAGTTTTTATCTTTCAGAGTTTTTAAAGTACACATGCATGATGAATCAGGGTTAACAACTTTGGGGCAAGGATTCCAGTAAATACACTTTAGGAACCTGGCCAAAAAAATATGGAATAATGAGAAATAACAATGCCCTTTCGCTTTCTACTATCAGTGAGAATATGAATTAAAAACAAATAAACAAACAACAACAACAACAAAACACTAAATACTAATCATTGAATTAACCCAGGAATGATTTGCTCATGAATTTACCTTTGAGGTAGAGGATATTTATGAGTTTATTTCCTATCTGCAGGGTCTAGCAGATTCCATGATGCAACTGAGAAAATATGGAACGTTAAAAACTATTAGTTGACTTTTCAAAAGGTATATTAGTGGTATTTAGCTCATATTGAATTGACCCTGGTACCTGGAAAGTCAGTTGACCAAAGGTGATTCCAGACATGACAGTGTCACTAAGGTATCCAGAGGCAAGCAGCTCTGTGCTTTTTGAGATGACCAGAAAATCAAGTAAAGGCTGGGATTGTGGCTCAGTGGTAGCACACCTGCCTGGCATGTGTGAGGGACTGGGTTTGATTCTCAGCACCACGTTCAATTCTCAGCACCATGTATAAATAAATAAAATAAAGATCTATCAACAACTAAGAAAAAAATTTTAAAAAGGAAAGAAAATCAAGTAAATATAGCGCTAGCACTAAAATAAGATTCCAATACATGATCAAAATATCTTGGTAGTTGAAAAGAACATTCTCACCAAAATGTTCCTAAGCATATTCTGTATTTTGACCTGGGTCATTGTTACATAGCTGATCACATTTGTCAAGATCTATCCAGCTGTACACTTTGATTTGTGCATTTCAATATTAATTATACCTGAATAAAATACTCTTAGTATTAAAAAGGAAAACATATTCTATATCTCTAGTATCTTTTAGTGTTTCTTTTCCTACAATAATTGATTATCTGGGGCTGGGGTTGTGGCTCAGTGGTAGAGCACTTGCCTCTCACGTGTGAGACCCTGGGTTTGATCCTCAGCACCACATAAAAATAAATAAGCAAAATAAAGATATTGTGCCCATGTATAACTAAAAATAAAAATTATCTTAGATTAGTTCTTTTTTTTTTTTTTTTGGTACCAGGATTGAACTCAGGGGCACATAACCACTGAGCCACATCCCCAGCCCCATTTTGTATTTTATTTAGAGACAGGTCTCACTGAGTTGCTTAGTACCTCTTAAATTGCTTAGGCTGGCTTTGAACTGGAGATCCTCCTGTCTCAGCCTCCCTAGCTGCTGGAATTACATGCATGCATCACCACACCTGACCAAGGTTAGTTCTTTAAAAAAAAGACAAAGCCAAAACATTTCCCAAAAAAACTATAAAACCTCAAAATGTTTGAGTCCCCTTAAGGGTTTGACATGATTAGAGAAAATGAGGAGGGCTGATTTATGTGGAAAACTAAATTTAAAATACATTTTAAAGGCTTTAGATAACACTGTTAAAACATTATGACGTAGAAATTATTTGGTTACCCTTAGTGAAAAACTATAACTATAAGTAATAAGCACTTTATAGAGAAATCAATGCTATTCAAATATTTTAATGGCACCTAACTCAGCAACCTAGTTAGTCCATTTGCAAACCAGCCAGCAAGATAGATCCAAATGTAAAACTAAAACTTGACTCAGGTTCTTAAAAGGAATAAAACAATAATTTTTTTAGATACGGTTACATTGCTTGTTTCTTTTTAAAAGAAAATGATTTTTAAAGAAGACTATTAATTATGTCTTAAAAATAACATTTTTAACTTAAAAAAAAAGAAATTTTTTTTTTTGTATAACATCGCCTTATTGTGGATCCCCTGCTACAATTTATAGAAGCAATTCTTGTTCACTGTAATTATTTTGGAAGTTCAGGAAGAAATTTTAAAACCTGAGAAAAAAATTTCTCACAATTCCACCATGAAATGTCAATCTCCGCAAACATCCAGATATATCTCCCTCTAGCTCTTGTAAGTATTCTGTTTAGGCGGCTGAAACTATTTTTGTTAGCACAGTCTTTAACATAAAATTATAACACAAACCCTTTCATGTCATTAGAAACTCCTTGAATGGAGCATATGCCATGATTTGCTTTATTATTCTTAATGTTAAAATATCTTTGTGCTTAAGTATATATCTGTATTTGGATTATTTCCATAATATATATTCTTAGAAACAGAATTACCAAGATATAAATGCTGTGAAAATTCTTGATATGTGTTGCCAAATTGGTTTCAGAAAGATTATGCTGGTTTATCCTTTCATTAGCATTATATGAGAGTGATTTTTTTCACTGGGCCTATGCCAGCATTGAAATTTATTGTTTTAATCTTTGCTAATTTCATAGGACAAAAAAATTAGATCTTTTTTTTTCTTGAAGGTTTTGAATCCACTTTTAAAAAATGACTATGAAATTTTATATTTCCTCTGCCAATATTCTGCTCATGTTTTTTGCCAATTTGTCTTTGAGAGTTTTAGCACTTTTAAATTCTTGTTGATTTGATGAACTCTTTTACATATTAAGGCTATTAACCAGTGGTACAATGATAAATATTTAACAATAAGAATTTTTTTTTCCTGGGGAGAAAAAAAACCTGATGTGTGGTGTTTGCCTACTTGCATGGTATAAATACTCCCACTATGATTTCAAATAACCACTGTGATGACGCTGAACACAAAGGTGGGGAAAGACGCATAGCATCAACTCTCTCTCACCAACAGGTACATGCTGATTGCAGAACACTAATGAAACTTTGGCAATATCATTTGTTATTAATGTTTTTCAAGCTTACTTTTAATGTCTTAATTGTATTTATAATGTTTAACAAGTTTAATATAAAATATCTTAAATACTCAAATATTTTGCTTCTTATTACTTTTGAGATGAGAAAAGTCTTCAGAAATGAAATAATATCATCTTTTACTTGTTATTCTACTGACTTAATTTGTGTGTGTGTGTGTGTGTGTGTGTGTGTGTGTGTTGCTGGGGATCAAACCTAGTCAGGGACTAACACATGTGAAGCAGGAGCCCCACCATTGAGCTACATTCCAGCCTCCTCTTATGGCTTAATTTCAATTTATAGTTTTATTCAGTTTTTCTAAAATCTATATCAATATGACATGAGGTAAATACCTAAATGATCCCACACCATTTATAAAATTTCTCCCCTACTGATTGGTTAGTCTCATGCATAGTATTTTCACACTTACCACGGTCTTCATGACACAATTGCATTACAGGACATTATTATACTACATTGAACTTATTGGCAACATGCCCTTACTATACTGATTTGCTTCTTATACAAAATGTTTCATTCTATCATAGAACAAGTTCACCTTCATCACTGTTCTTTAATTTAAAAAACCTACATATAAATGAGAAAAGGCAAAAAAACAAACTCTAGCTAGTGTTTTTCACACTTCTATATCTTCAACTTAGGCTCTATTTGCTCTTGGGTTTTCTCAGTCTGCCAATTTAAAAATGGGAAAGATCTGTATTTGGCCTTTGAAATTCCTGTAATACATTTGATAAAAAATCCTACTCTACCTAGCATAATTCATAAACATGATTTTAAGTGTAGTTCAGAACTTTGTCAAATATAATAAACTCAAATGTTTCCCCAAATCCAAATTTGTTTGTTTTCTGAAATTCTATGCTCTCATTCTTTTCTCAACAACAACTAAAAAGTAGATGTCAACACTTCACAATGGAATTTGAATGTCAACAAAATGTATTTTTTTTCTATAGATAGGCAATTTTTTTTCAATTTTAAAATTAACATTCATAAACAGGTACAAAAAATAAAAACCACTGTTCTCAGGACCACCAATCTGGCAATATAGGAAAGACAGCTTCACTTCCAAAATACCTTGAGAGAAATAACTAACAATACTCAACGACACAATCTGAAAGCACATATGCCATAAACCTTTTGTGTTCTCAAGAAATCTGAAAAAATAAACCCCTTTCACTCCATGTATATGAAATGGTTTGATTCCAATTGGCTTATGTCAGTTGTGTTAGCTTCATTGTGGTTCTGATTCAATCCATAAAGCACCTGACTGGGCTGGGAACATAGCTCAGTTGGCAGAGTGCTTGCCTTGCATGCACAAGGCCCCAGGTTCAATCCCCAGCACCAGAAAACAAAACAACAACAACAAAAAGAACCTGACTGATGCCACTTTGAATAAAAACCTCTTTTTAAATCTGATCATCCACACTGAAATCGTGTGTATGTTTTTGTGTGTGTGTGTGTGTGTGTGTGTGTGTGTGTGTGAGAGAGAGAGAGAGAAATTTTTATGTTAATGATGGCCAAATGGCAACTTCTGGCCAAATCAAACCAATCAACATGTTCTGTTTGGCCTATATAGTGCTCAAAGATTTTTAACAACATGCCAATATTTTAAAATCGAGATTTTTACATAAAGTCTCATTTTCTAGCTTTTGTTGAAACACTAGTGAGATGTTGTTCTCACCTGACCACAATCAGCTACAATCAAACCATAGCTGCCTCCTCCAGATGAACCAAGATCAATTCTGTGAGACCAGCCTCTTGCACCCCTTTCCACCTGGGCCTAACCACAAAATCCATTTGCTTCAGATGAAGTTTTCTTACCAAGTGTGATGGAATATTAATTGCCATCTTAACTCAAAATTTCAGGTCTTAGAAGACCAAATAAGAACTCGAGATCAGGTGACCACAGGAACTAATTTCGCAGTGCAGGATCTAAACATCAAACACCTGCAAGGAGTTGGAGACCTTCGGGGAAGAGTAGCCAGGTGAGAAGCAACATGTTAACTCATGATTAACAATCAGTTCTCAGCCATTGAATTCTCATCCCTAAATAAATTCCATAGTTTAAATAACAAGTTATTGACTTTATATTAAGCTAAACTGATGAAACAGTAGTTGAGAAAATGTCTTTAGAACTTTGAAAGACCCAAGGTTGTATTCAAGACCCCTTATACAGAATATCCAGTTTGGTTTCACTGGAAGTGACTGGAGTCTTGTCTTCACAACCCACAACTGCCCAAATGCCAACAGCCATACACAGCCTATAACCACATATAAATATCCACTTGTCAGGTTCTAATGAGTAAAACATTTAAAATATACAAGGACTAGTTATCAGTCTAATCAAAGAGATTTTCTGCCAACCAGATGAAGTTTTGAATAGCAGATTTTGTATGAGAGTTTCAAATCAAGAGTTAATAGTAAGAAATTCAGAAAAAAAATCCATTAAGCATTGGCAGTACTTGTGAATGGCTTACCACTGATACTCTCCATCTCTGCATCTTCTGCCAGAAACTCTTTCCTCTCTCCTGAAATACCCCCACCTCCATCTTATTAATCTTCTCTGAAGTATAAAAGACCAAGTGAGAATTCAGTGATTGACATCAAAGTCAATTCTCTCAACCTATTTATGCTGTTATAACAAAATACCTGAAGCTGGGTAATTTATAAAAACCAAAACTTATTTTCCCACAGTTCTGAAGGTAGAGAAACATAACAAGGGAGTCTGAAGTTTCGGTTGTCTGGTGAGGGCTGCATCCTCCAGAGGGGAGAGACACTGTCTCCTCACACATCAGAGAAAACTAGTGAAATGGAAAACTCTTCAAATGCTGTGTGAAGACTCTTCTATAAGGGACTCACTGATCTGGCAGGAGCTCTCAGGGCCTACTCATCTCTTAAATACCTCCCTTATGAATACTCTCACGTTGGCAACACCTGAATTTTGGAGGAGACACATTTGAACAGTAACATTACTCCAGGGTATTTGTCCATTCAATTAAAAAAAAAAAACCTAAATACTATAAGCCAGACATTGTACTAAATTTCAGCAACACAACCTGCTCTCTTTACCTGCTCACAGTCTATCTGGCAGAACAAGTTTTGAAGGTCAGCTATAGGGCAACACGATGCTGAAAACCTGGGGTGCTGTGAGAATATCCAACCAGACAGACAAAGGAGGGGCTTCTCAGATGAGGTAATATTTGAGATGGGTTGTGAAGGACTTGTAGCAGTTAGCTATACCAGGAGGGGTGGGAAAGACACTTGGAAAAGAATCAAGGCAAAGATTATTGTGGTATGTTGAAAGGCTGGGAGAAGACTATTTGGGGTATGGGATTTGAGAGTATGATTCAAGAAGAGATGGGAGAAAAAGTTCAAGAAGTGGCACAAAGTTGAAATATGAGTGACTCTGTTGGCCAGTGTCTGAACACAATGTAGAAGGTTGTAAATAGCCATGGGAGGATTTCAGGTAAAGGGATGACTTGGGGGCGGGGGTGCATGAGACCAGAGACAACCCAAGGGAGAGGTGACAAGGGGCTAAACTCAGGCACTGGTCGTAAGTTCCAGAACAGAGCATTTGGGAAATTGAATCTATAGGATTAGTACATGAATTAACATGGAAGATGAGTTAAGATAAAAGAGTGCAGGATAGCTACCAGGGTTTCTGTCTTGGGGACCAGTTGAATGTTCATGTTATTCAACAGAAATATAAAATGAGGAACAGTTTTGACAAGGAAATGGGAAGAGAGTCAAGGGGTGATTATGTATTTGGTTAGAACCACATGGGAAGACTGTGGGATATTAATCATAAAAGGCATGGTGCTCAAAGGTGTAGAGGCTGGGGGAGGGCCCAGGCTTTTGTTTGACCTACAATAACTATGATATAGAGGCTTTGGGAAACATAGTGTAGTTCTGAAGTATGACTTCTTTCCTCTTAAAAATAAAGATACAGTTTAGGTAATAATAGCCAGGGTTGGAAAACTGTCATCAAAGAAAACTAACTGATAACTCAGAGACAATACAAACAAAATTATCGTATTAATATTTTCTGTAAATATATAAATAAACTATATGTAACTATATAATGTTCAATATAAAGAAATTTTTATAATACTTGGGTTAAAAACATACAATTATTTCATATTTGATACATAAGAATTTTTATAGTATTTGGGTGAGTTATGAAGCAAGATACTGAAATAAACATGAGCAAATCCACAACCCTTCTTAGATAGGTTTTTGCAAAAAAGATAAACACCAAATATCCATTTTAAGTGAAATATAGTGGGCTGGGGATATAGCTTAGGGGGGTAGATTACTTACCTAGCAAGCATGAGATCCTGAGTTCAATCCCAGAACTTCAAAAGAGAAAAACAAAATCATCAGTGAATGAAGCAAGATTTGGTACAATCTGGTGTGTGCTGATGACACTCGCCATGAGTGTCAAACCTATTATTTACAAACCTAGTATTTTGTTCTTATAAATCATATTTTGCATACAAAAGAACAAATGGATTTAAAAGCAACCCAGAGATGAATAGGATTACATCAAAAAGAGATATACAACTCTTTTTGCTCTGCTCTATTTCTTCCTTTTGTTTTGGGCAGGGGGTGGGGCAATGTTGAAGATTGAACCCAAGGACTGTGCATGATGCTTATCATGATGCTCTATATTCCCAGCTCATTTCTTTTTTATTTATTTATTTTTTGAAATAGGGTCTTGCTATGTTGCCCTAAACTTCTGGGCTCAATCAATCCTCCTGCCTCAGCCTCCCAAGTAGCTGTGACCACAGGAGTGGGCCACTGTACCCAGCTTGCTCCAATTTCTTATTTATTTTCATCTTCAATTGTAAGCAGTGATTTTGGAACAAGGTCTTAGTTTTCCTTGAAATGTCCCCCTTTTATGGAAAATTTTTGAAATCTATTTGGAAATCTGAGACCGAATCTGGCTGAAAGCCATGAGACTTAAATTCATCCTTCCTCTCCTGTTTCTTGTCTGTGTTTTTGCCAGATAAAATGACTAATGGACAAGCTAAGGCATATTGATTACTGGCTCTCCACATCTAGTGACTTTAATACCAATTAGCATTTTGAAATTAAGTGAAATGTAGTTGATTATTTTAACATAATTCCTAATAATCACCTTGCCACTTCATAAATCTGACTCAATATTTAATAACTACAATGTTCTTAGAATTTTATAACTTTTTTCCCACATCCAAACATAGTGGTAGTTTAAAAGCATGTACTTCCAATGAAATGAGATTCTTAAAGCTTCCCAGCTTACTCTTGACACCTTCTCCTCTATTTGATAGATGAGTCTCAAGTGCAAAAAAGGAAACAGTAGGTGTGCAAAGGTCACTTCCCTATGGATGAATAGGTATGGCTATGGCTTACAATCTGCAGCAGAAGTCAGAGGAGGCCAAGTTGCTTGCCACATTTGACTCTTTAGACTCCAAGGCAAGATTGCATTTTTAAAAGTGATAAATTGGGTTGATGTGTGATTAAAAGCAAACTCATGTCCTTTAAAGAAACAATGATATTATAAATATCAGCAACTTTTAAAAGATAAGGGATACTTCTGGCTAAAGGGGACAGAAAAACTTAACTCCATTTTCTTCTCTTGAGATATCTCAATTCCAGTGAAAAATAAAAGGAAAACAAAAACATCTCCTTTAACATAAAATGGAATTTGTCACAACCATTAACCACAAACAAAACACACTTGCCAAATATTGTGATGTTTGGACTGACCCTGTCCTTCTTAGACGTTAAACAAAGATTTCTTCCAAATCAAGAGTCATAATCCTGAAAGGCATAAGCCAAATAATTTTTTTAAGTTTTAAAAAATATTTTCAGTTGTAGATGGACACAATAACTTTATTTTGTTTATTTTTTTTTTTTATGTGGTGCTGAGGATCAAACCCAGTGCCTCACGCCTGTGTGACAAGCACTCTATCACTGAGCCACAAACCTCAGCTCACAAAATAATTTTAATTTAGCAATACTATTTGGGGGCTTAGGTGGGTCAAGAGATAGGCAATGTCCTTTAGAGATAAGGTCAACAGAATAGCTGGGGAGCTTTAGCAGCAAATCCAAGGGTGTTCTTTATTGTTTCATTATTCTAGGACTCCCTCCTAGCCAGCTCGTAGCTGAGAGAAACTGGAGAGGAGGCAAGAGTGTCACAACAGAAAAGCTATGACTTACATTTGATATGAGATTCTCCAGTCTGTCTTATCAGGGGACAATTGAGAGAAGTGCCCCCACCCTCAGATCTAAGGAAATACCACAGAGCCTGGTCTCTGCCCCTCCACCAAACCTACCCACCAATCTTCTGCAGGCAGCCAGAAACATTCACAGATGTCATAGTGATAGGCAGAATCTACCCATAAATAAAAATCACTTCCACTACCATCTCCAGATAAACAGACAGACAGATCAGTCTGGGATGGATAGATACACAGACAGACAAAAACACAGGTCAAAGAATGAATGTACTTCATGAAAGGAATTGGCCAGAAAAGTTAAGAGGTCATACAAAAATTCTCCTGGTTTCAAAGAAATTAAGAGCAAAAGAGATAAAAGATTGTATGAACAATTGTGAGTAATTTGGCTCCTTCCAAAACCCCCACCAAATCTACAGTAAAAAGATTTTCTCTTTAAAACATAAACCCCACAAGGACAAGGGATATCAGCATAGAAGCCCTGGAAATGAGAAAGCAGGCGGACATGTGGAAACTGCCTTAGCAGATTTCATAAAACTAACTTTAAAGCTGTAGGATAAGCTGAGAACCTTGATTTCACATCACAAAAATCTCAAAAGGTTTCAGGCAATTGCCTCTAGGGAGAGGAACTGAGAGAAGCAGGGAAAGGTCAGGAACCATGGTAAAGTAGTCTCCCCTCATCTTGAAGACTGCCAGTAGATGCCTAGAATTGCAGATAGTACCAAACCCTACAAATACTCTTTTCCTATATATACATACCTATGATAAAGTTTAATTTGTAAATTAGGTATAATAAGAAATTAACACTAATAACTACTAATAAATATAAATTATAACATATATACTGTAATAAAAGTCATGTAACTGTGTTCTCATTCTCTCTCAATACCTAATTGTACTGTACTCACCCTTTCCCATTTAATACTTTCAACCACGATTGACTACAGGTAACTGAAGTATAAAACTGGATAAGGAACAACTCCTATAGTTTTTTTTTGCCTTATATTATTGACTTTTAAACTATAAGCATGTTTTACTTAGATAAGATAAAAGTTAATTTTAAAAATGAGGTATAAGGGCCAGGGTTGTGGCTTAGTGGTAGAGTACTTGCCTAGCTTGTGTGAGGCACTGGGTTTGATCCCTGGCACCACATAAAAAATAAATAAATTAAATAAAGGTATTGTGTCTATTTACAACTAAAAAAAATGTATAAAAAATGAGATATAAGAGGATCCCCCCCCAAAAAAAAGAGGGTATCATGTAACAAAAGGAAATAGATAAATTGGAATTTCTCAGGGATAAGATAAAAGGAAAAAATGAAAATATTAGAGATTAAATCTACTTTAGAAACTCCTAAGCAGGATAAATACAACTAAAAATAATAAAGAGTTATTCAGAAAATAAAAAGCATGAGCAAACCACATAAAGAAAATGCTTTTGACATAAAAATGGATATGAATAAGTATGTTTATGACTGACACACCATAGAAAATTTCATGGATGTAAAAGAAGACAATTTAATGGAAACAGAGATCAAAAGGTAAAACTGTGTCCTTGGAAAAACTGATGTAAGAACAATTAACCCAAGATAATTTGGTTGAAGTTACTGAACATCAAGGATAAAGAATCACTGGGGATCTAGGTAGACAAAGCAAATCACACAAAAGAAGGGAAAGTATAATCACCTCAGACTTCTATATTTCAATCAGCACCAGAAAAGAATGAAACAACATCTACCATATTTACCTTTCAAGTGTAGAAGAACAGATTTTCCTAAGGATTTTAACATTACTGAGCCTTTCTTTTGAAATCTGGATGAAAAAATCTGGCCAACTGAGGAATTTTTTAAAAAAGGAATTTCAGAAAAAGAATCATAATTTAGAAGAACTGCTAATAAACATAGATCTAAATATAGAATAAAGATTCAATAACTGTAGGAATTCTGGTTATAGAACATAATAAAAGTGTCATAAAATTTAGCATTTAAAAATAGCAAACTATTCACAGAACTGTTGAAGAACAAGTATATAAATTTATTTCCTTCATTTTTCTCATATGGTCAACAGATAATATCTAAAGTTGAGTTGGTATTGTAAAAAAATAACAATTCCAATCTACAATAACTTTTTATAGCTTCTTTATTTCAGAAACAAATATCACTCATAGTGAAGAAATACATAGCCAGCGTTCCATATTGTACTGAACAGATAAAGAATTTTTCTTGTCATTATTCCCTAAACAATACAGTATGACGGCTATTTGCATAGCATTTACATTGCATTTATTATTATAGCTAATATAAAAGTTATTTAAGGTATTTGGCAGGATACCATTAATATAAGAAACTCGAAAATCTGTGGATTGGGTATCTTCAGGGTTCTGGGGGCTGTTCTAGAACCATTCCCCTATAGAAACCAAAGGATGACTGCATACACACACACACACACACACACACACACACACCTATTATTAAGAGAATGACAGGGTGGGGGTGCTTGGGTTGTGGCTCAGAGGTAGAGCACTCGCCTACCATGTGTGAGACTCTGGGTTCAATCCAGAGTTCAATATAAGATAAAGATATTGTGTCCACCTATAACTAAAAAATAAATATTAAAAAAGAATGACCAAATATTAAATATTAGCAATGTTATTTCTGAGAAGTAGGATTTTGTTTCTTTCTTTCTTTCTTTCTTTTTTGGTATTATATGAATTTTTTTACAATGGGCATGTTACTATTTTAACAGAAACAATAAAACCATTCTAAAGAAAGAGGAGGTAGAGACTTCCTTTTGGAAGATAGAATGCAGTTTGAAAAGCTGCTTAACAATCCTTCACTTCAACATGCATGGGTGGGCTTGTGGAGGAAGCCAGGGGAGGTGAAAATGAATAGGTGGCAGCTTCCAAGATGACTAATAAATAATAGCTGCTAATCTTGTGTGGGTGTTCCCTCTGCCCTAGGTACTGGCCACATGCTTTATATTTATCACCACCTTACTTGAATAACTTTACTAAGTAGTGCTTCTCAGGACCTCCACTTAAGTTCTGAAGGTTGAACTCTTGAGACATATGTCCACTGTTGCCCAGGTGTTTGACACCCTCTGGAGTTGCATGGTAGACAAATTGTACAACTGTGTGTAGTGATCTTAGCATCACTATCCCCCCTCCTTTTTTTTTTTTTTTTTTTTTTTTTTCAGATGAGGAAAACTGAAACTCATAGAAGAAACTTGTCCCAGATCACAAACTTAGGAAGTAGCAAAGCCAGGACTCAAAGTCTGGCTTATCTGACATCAAAGACAAATCTGACATTGGAGATCAGTGGCCTCCAATACACAGACCAGCTGTCCCTAGGGGTAGAGAATGAGGGAGGGATAGAAGAAGGTAGCAGGAAGCAGTGGTAGCAGCAAATACTCCTATGTATTTGTGGGGGATTTTAATATGGACTCACATAAAGACATTCCAACTAATCAACATTAGAGGTATAATTCTGACAATGACAGTTTCCATAGACAAACATGGAAAATGGTTTTGGGGCATGACTTGCATGCATACCATCTTGCTTCTATTCTTGACAAGACTGACTCCTAATATTTTCTCTGGTAGCCTCTGCTCCTACCACCAGTCATCTGGTATCCATCCCTTCAAGGGCATGTTCAGACAAAATTACCTTCTTAAACCACCTTTAGTTCAATTCTTTGGCACCAAAAATCTTTAAAAAAAATTCATTTCTGGTTCCCCAAAATTATCAATGGTCACAATGCAAACTTAGTAGCCCTTAGCATGGCAACATGAAAATGTAGTTCCTAATACTATCTGAAGACAATTGAAAAAGTTATTTTATAAAATGACAATGTTAAAGTGCTCCCTGATAACTCAAACATGTAAGACACAGTCCTTCAGTGCTCTCCATTTTATCTGTCATGAATTCAGGGAACATTTAATGAAACTGATCACTAGTGCAGTATGTAAAATGCTCTCTCCCAACTGAGAGGTCTTCAGTAATGGTAGGGGGAGGCTAGGGCTCTGTGTTTTCTTCCCTGACATGCTGGGAAGATGATCAATCTTCAACTCAGCTCCATCTCACCAGAGGTCCCTCCCTAATATATCAAGTGCTACCTATGGACCAAAACTTCATCCATATGTTAATATGAATTATTTTTGTCCCTATAAAAGACAAAGGCTAGCTGAGACCATTCAAGGAACAGGAGGTTTGGGGCTAAGAAGGTGATTTTTAAATTTTTTAAAATTTCTTTTTCTTTCTTTTTTTGTTTTAATGGATTAGAAGATTTTTGTTTGGGTGGGACACCTTTTCTACCCAAAGGAGAAGAACTAGGCAATCTGGGTGCCAAGTAGACTCAAAACTTGGATTAAAGGGAGCAAAGTGGATTCAAAACATGATAAAGAAGAGGACATTTTATCAATTTTGCCTAACCACAGACAGCATGGTGTATCCCTCCAAAATTAAAATCTGTTAGAAGTCCTTTGAATGAGTTAATATAATGCTAAAAATATAAATATTTCCCCAATTTATTCCAATGTTCCCTTACACCAATTTGGTGCTCTGGGTTTGGGCCAGAGTTTTAAAAACTGGTTTCTCTCCCATCAGGAAGAAAAAAAATGAAAAAGGAGATTCCTATACATACTGCTACATCTACCAATGTTATTCAAAGAATTTTAGAACCTTTGTCAGCAAATGAATGCACAGATCTTATAGTATTTAAAATGTTATAAGACTGTTGAACTCACATAGATTTCCATGTTGGCACTAGATGTGACTCAAGCATCATGAAGCTTTCTGGAGATATACACTTCATCAGGAATGAGTACCGGCAAATGGAGAAATCAATTCAAGATCTCTTGTCTGCCCTAGAAACTGTTTCCAAGAACTTGGATATGAAGGTAATTGGAAAGAGATGGGACTCATGCTTTGTGTTACTGCCTGAAGTAAGCTCATTCATTATGTCATATCAAAATGGCCAGACAGGTGGTAATTTTTTAAAAAGAACTCTTTTCTTCCAAAATGCATAATCTGACAGCTCATGCATACGTACAGTCAGTCCAGTCAACAAATATTTAATGAGTGCCACCTATATTCTAGTACTGCTGCTCGTTGTGAGCATAGACTGCCTGATTCCACTGTTAACATTGTTTGCTTATTTTCTGGCTTCCCCTCAAAGACTGGAGCCAGGGATTATAAACAGGCATTTCCCAAGGAAGCTATTATTATTAAAGATCCAACATTAATGTGAGTTGATCATGTTATATCCCTGTTTAAAACCCTTCAATAGTTTATGTCTCTTATAAAAAATACAAAAGTCCTTTGGCCTGAATTTTAAAGGCCATCTCTTCACAAGCCCCTGCTTAGTATCTGTACTTATTATCTGTACTTTCTGACTCACCCTTAATACCCAGGGGCACCAACTACCTATACTTATAGATTTGTCTGTGCCCATTATCGTTTCCTATAAACTGTAATAGCAGTGTTGATTTACTCTTTGACATGTGTGTTAGTCCAAAGCCTTTGAGAAGTCAATGCCATAAAGGAATTAGATGAACAAGAGATTAACTGAGGGGAAAATCTATGAGGAAAAGAGCTGTATGAGACTGGAAGAACCCTACCTAGTCTGCAAGCAGGTCTGGGTCCTGTGCCCGGGGGGGGGGGGGGGGGGGGGGGGGGGGGGGGGACTAGGAAGAAGGTCTTTAGCTGCAATGCCAAGAGGAGCGGTTCATCAAGTTCCTGGAAGCAGCCTGTGCAAAAGAATGGTCTGGACACATGCTGATCTTTTTTGGGTACAGCAGTCTAGGCCCTTGAACAAATTATGTTCCTTGCAGTAGATATCATGTTAAACATGAAATAAACACTAGAATTATAAGAATATTTTTTATTCAAGGGGCTGGATTTTTATTTCTTTTCATATACTTTTCTTATTAATTTCTGGTTTTAGAGTAGCATAGTTAGACTAATGACCTATGTTTTTCCTTCCTTTTGGAACAATTTGAAATTTTCTTTATAGTCACACACATGCTTAGTTGCTGCAAATGCTCATAGGCACTGGGAAAGTGTTGGCTATTCGAAAGCTACATAGTTTGATAAATAAATCTATTAAATAAAATTTATATTTTTCCTATATTCCTACATCCTTATTAGTATTTTACTTATTTTCCCAGTAAAGAAACAAAAAAGGCATTAAAAATCACTATTATATAACGTGTTAGTTTATCCTAAAAAGTTATTGTTTTCCAATTCAGTATATAAAGTAAAAAAGGTCCAAAGTTCTTTATTTTTCACTGAGGATTTTGCCCTTTACCTATAAAAATTGGCATCTCTGTCCCACTTTCTAACATATTTTGTCTTGAATAATATTTTATCTGACATTATGATTGCTCTGCCTATTTCCCTTTTCTTTCCCCGATATGTATTAGCCTGTTATTTTATTTTCAACATTTCTGCTTTATTCCTGTTAAAAGTAAACAATCATTCAGGTGCTCTTGTTTGCCCACGAAATATGTATCTCTTCAAATTCTTTCATTATCCACCTCTTTTTTTTTGCTAAGAGAACACTGATTACACCAAATGCCCACTTTCTTCAGGAGTTGAAGTTTGCTTGTACGATGTCAATGCTGTTTCATTCTCCTTGACAGCGATTAGTTCAGACACAATCATTGTGCTGCAATTCTGCATCTATTTTTTAATCCAGTTCTTGTACCTAAAGGATTTCTCTAATGCTTCTAGCAATATGAAAGGCGTCCTATTCATAAATTTCAGAACAGAACCTTTTCCCCACCGCTATCTTTATATGCCCTAAGTCATTTTACTTGTGATTCTTTTATGGTCATGTCAGAATACTAGCTGGAGATCAGAGGGCCTGAATTTGGTCTGTCGTGGGTTTTCCTCAGAGCCCAACTGTGTATTTAAACATTATTCACTAAATATTTGTTGACTATTTATAACCAGTCACCTAATATGCCTTGAGGCTATAATGGTGAAAGGATATAATTGCTTACATTGGAACCAGAAAGACAGAAAGTAAAAAAAAAAAAGTGTGTCAAATTAATAAATAAACTAATGTCGAGAGTGTGTTTTTAATATCATTATTTAGCCTATTATATAAAAGAATATTATGCACAGCAAATGGAGCACTTCCCATTATTCTTTTCTTGAAAATAGTGTGACTATAACTGTGAATCATACTCATTTGAAAAAAGTAATTTTCAAATGCAAACATGCTTTCAGTTCAAGTCTATTTGCTGGCTCCTTTAGGAATAAAATATAATTCATGTAAGTGCTGGTGACTTTTCTCATACACAAAAAAGCTCCCTCTTATACTTTCATTAGGTAATACAGCTCTTAGGAAAGATAGAGTCTTCCACTTCTGAGCAAACCTCAAATTTAAAGATGATCCAGGGAGATTATCGCCATGAAATGAACCTTTTGGAATTCAAGTAAGTGAATGGAAGATTTTTAATTCTGTTAAGTGCATTCCAAAGAGTTTTGTCTACTAAAAGCATTGGCATTAAATAAAAACCTATCCCAGGAATTTGAACCTGATTAAGAAATGAAGTAGCAAACCAAAGCAGACAATATTCCACCCTAAAGCAACTTATACAATAAGCATAAAAGAAGAAATATGATTATCAGTTTTGTCATACTTCTTTGTATCTCAACATTCACTCTGACCCTTCCTATAGAGTAATTTAACTAAATGCCTCAATGTAAAGCACTGCTGAATATAAATTGATTACCCAAGATTATCAGATACTTTTCAAAGCAATTTTGATTTGCAAGCTTTTCATTTAAGTTTTCTTCTAATATCCTCTACTTACTTCATTACATTGCCTGTTTTTAAAACTAGTTTTTATCATGTCTTAAACTGAATTTTCCCCCTCTCAGCAGAGAAAGTAGTAAAGTCTCTGCAGACGTTCAAATTACTCCCCTCCCCACTTGGGGCTGCCATTGTAGCTCAATGGTAGAGTGCTTGCCTAGCATGTGTGAGGCACTGGGTTTGTCCTCCAGCAGGAGAGAGAGAGAGAGAGAGAGAGAGAGAGAGAGAGAGAGAGAGAGAGAGCGCACGAGTGCAAGAGAGAGGGGTGGAATTTGAAAAACTTACTGGCCCCTCATTCTCAAGTCTCCCTTACCTCCATTGTCCAGGGGTTCTGGTGCAGGCAAAATAAAATTCTAGTCACTTGAATGATGCTACCTAAATGTCCTGATATGCTTGTTCTTTTTCCTTTGCTTCCCATACCTTGTGGGCTTAATGCTTTGGTCAAATCCAGTATTCTGATTATACTCTGCTTTCTCCATTTCTCCCTATCTCCACTGTATTTTATTAAATCTAAGTGCCCTTCAATGATAAGACACACCATTGTTAAGACATGAAGCTAACAATTAAGCTATAGCACACCATCATTTTTAATATACTTGATTTTGGACATGTTATAAAATATGTGTGTCCTAAAATATGATGAAAAACACTAGCTATCACTAAATGCATATAGGTAGATATCTTGAATAAACATACAATACCTACTTTCTTCACACTCTGAAAGCACTTTGTCTTGAATTCTAGCACAGTGAGAATTCCCAGTAAATACCTCTGTGATGCTTGACAAGATACCTTTGGTTTGAAATTAAGACAAAGAAAAGTATCCAAAGGAAAAGAAGAAAAGTAAACTATTTATATATGTACAGTTCAAGAACTAATTTCCTAGGGAAGAGATGGAAGAGCTGGGACTTATAATCCAGAGTGGGAGTCTGGAGACTGGATTTAAAAGAATAAAGAGTATTAACAAAAAAAAATTAAAATCAAAGAGGGAAAAGGGAAATGTTTGAGATGTAAGATTGACTGCTTCACACACACACACACACACACACACACACACACACACACATATATATATATATATATATATATATATATAGAGAGAGAGAGAGAGAGAGAGAGAGAGAGAGAGAATACAATTTTTTTTTTATTTGTTTTGTTTTGCAGTACTGGGGATTGAACTCAGGGCCTTACATGGGGTTGGCAAATGCTCTACCACTGAAATATATCTCCATCCCAAGAGTATGGTTTTAAAAATAAATACTGGGATGAGTGGTAGAGCATTTGTTTAACATGTGTGAGTCCCTCCCTGGGTTTAATCCCCATCACAACAAAAAATAAATAAACAAAATAAAATAAATTCTATGTAAATTACTCAATTTTTCCATTTTATCTGCATACCTCTTGAGGTCAGTGAATATTATTCAAACATTATTTTTCATAGCTGAGTATTATAATGTGCCATAATTCAACCATTTATCTTATTGCTGAATAGATTATTTCATCACAACCAAATAATGATTATGTGTCTATCTTTAGATATTCTTAGATTCTGGAAATGTTATTTCTAAAGGCAAGATTCCTAGGTCAAATAATATATGTATTTATTAATTTTTTATAAACTTTTTTCTTAAAATATTATAGTAATTTATATTTCTATCAGAAATGTATGAAAGTGCATTTATACATCTATACATTCTTACCAATACTAGATATGCTCTCTTTTTAGTATTTGTCAATTAAAAGGTGAAAAATACCGTGTATTTCAATTTGCATTCCCTTCACTATTTTGCTTTTCTTTACTGTGAACTGCCAATTCTTATCTTTGTCAAATTTTTGTATTGGGATTTTTAAAAAATCATTATTTATCAATTTGTAGGATTCCTTTATATTACAGATATTAATCCCTAGACTGAGATATGTGTTACAAATGTATTTTACACAAAAGGAAAGTAAGGTAGGTAGGGCTCTTTAAGACAGAGCATTTCTGTTTTAATCTGGTATATTATATTTCAGCAAGGTTGCCTTTGAACAACAATAGTTGTAGTTCCATGACTTTTTAAAAAATATATAAATAACCACTAATATTAGAATTTTAAGATACATATGAATTTAAAATTAAAGTAGACTGGGTACAGAATTTGCTTTTCTTTTCTTTTTGAAGGAAGAACTGTCTGAACAAAGAGATTAATTTCAATAAAAGTATTTCAATAACATTAAGAGTTAAGTTTAAATAAGCAACTTTCTCATTTAGAAACTTTGACAAATTCTAGTTTAATTGTCAACTAAACTTATATTTTACATAGAAGCCACAATAATGTCTGGGGGTTTCCTGGGGAATTCCTGGAACTTTGGCATCCATCACTAGGTCTGGACAAAGAAGATGTGCACTGAAATCCTCTAAGGACCCCCATTCTAAAAGTCATAGATGTCCAGCTAATTGTCCTAAAGTCAACAACTTAATGCTTATATATCAAGAGTCTCGGCCATAATGAAATACAGCCATCTTTTAATAAGGGTTTGGCAGGGGCAGCAACTGCCCATAACTTCCTGGATAGTTCCTACTGCTGATACTGTTTAGTGTTAGACCAATAATGCAAAGAAAAGATCACCAACTCCAATTGAAATCAAATTAAAGCAAGCTTAGAATTTCTACCAGCAGGGCTGCCTCTCCCAACAAAAACCATGGAACAAAAGACAGCCCTGCAGCTGTCTTGGAGCACAGCTTTATAGCACAGAAAGTTACACAAAGGGGGGTTTGAGAACTTACAGATAACAAAATTTTGACAAGCATAGAACAAAGGCTATTTAATATTTTATCTGGCCCTGACATCAGAATTTATGAGGGTCATTAGAGCTTCAGAGAGGATGGTTATGTGGTCAGGGAAAGCCAGGCATGAGTGAGTGCAAGGCACAGGCAGGCATTCCAAGCAAGTTTAGAAATTGCAGTAATTTATAGTAAAGCCAAAATTAGCTTTTCATGCTTTTGTGGCGAGATGGCTCCCAATTTTGAGAGGGAATTAGTCTGGGTTTATCATTAGTAGAATAGGTATTTTTTAAAATTTTTTATTCTAATTTTTTATATATGATAGTACAATACATTACAATTCATATTAAACATATAGAGCATGATTTTTCATATCTCTGGTTGTATACAAAGTATATTCACACCATTCGTGTCTTCATACATGTACTTAGGGTAATGATATCCATCTCCTTACACCATCTTTTTTACACCCTGCCCCCTCCCTTCCCCTCCCTCCACTTTGCCCTATCTACAGTTCATCTAATCTTCCCATGCTCCCCCTCCTAACCCCACTATAAATCTGCCTTATTATATCAGAGACAGCATTCAGTATTTGTTTTTTGAGATTGGCTAACTTCACTTAGCATTATATTCTCCAACTCCATCCATTTATCTGCAAATGCCATGATTTTATTCACTTCTGTTGCTGAGTAATATTCATTGTGTTTATATACCGCATTTTCTTTTGCATTCATTTACTGTGGGGCATTATGTTGATTTAACAGTTTAGCTATTGTGAATTGTGCTGCTATAAACATTGATGTGGCTGTGTCCCTATAGTATGCTGTTTTTAAGCCCTTTGAGTATAGACGGAGGAGTGGGATAGCCGGGTCAAATGGTGATTCCATTCCCAGGTTTCCAAGGATTCTCCATACTGCTTTCCACATTGGCTGTACCATTTTGCAGTCCCACCAGCAATGCCTTTTCCCCCACATCCTCGCCAACACTTATTATTGTTGGTATTCGTAATATCTGCCATTCTGACTGGAGTGAGATAAAATCTTAAGAGTAGTTTTGATATGCATTTCTCTAATTGCTAGAGAAGTTGAACATTTTTTCATATATTTCTTGATTGATTGTATATCACCTTCTGAGAGTGTCCTTGGCCCATTTATTGATTGGGTTATTTGTTTTTTAGTGTTTAGATTTTTGAGTTCTTTATATATCCTAGAGATTAGTGCTCTATCTGATGTGCTTGTGGTAAAAATTGCTACCATGCTGTAGGTTCTCTATTCACCTCACAGATTATTTCTTTTGCTTTTTAGTTTAAACCCATCCCATTTATTAATTCTTTTTTTAAGAGAGAGAATTTTTAATATTTATTTTTTATTTTTTAATTTTTAATATTTAATATTTATTTTAATATTTATTTTTAATATTTATTTTCAGCAGACACAGCATCTTTATTTTATTTTTATGTGGTGCTGAGGATCGAACCCAGTGCCCCGCACATGCCAGGTGAGCACGCTACCACTTGAGCCACATCCCCAGTCCCATCCCATTTATTAATTCTTGATTTTATTTCTTGTGCTATAGAAGTCTTATTAAGGAAGTAAGGGCCTAATGTGACATGATGGAGATTAGGGCCTACTTTTTTTTCTGTTAGACGCAGGGTCTCTAATTTAATTCCTAGGTCCTTGATTAACTTTGAGTTGAGTTTTGTGCATGGTGAAAAATAGGGTTTTAATTTTACCTTGTTGCCTGTGGATTTCCAGTTTTCCCAGCACCATTTGTTAAAAATGCTATCTTTTCTCCATTGCATGTTTTTGGCACCTTTGTTTAATATAAGAAAATTGTAATTTTGTGTGTTAGTTTCTGTGTCCTCTTTTCTGTACCATTGGTCTACCAGTCTGTTTTGATGCCAATACCATGCTGTTTTTGTTACTATTGCTATACTGTAGTATAGTTTAAGGTCTGGTATAATGATGCCACCTGCTTCACTCTTATTACTAAGGATTGTTTAAGCTATTCTGGGTCTCTTATTTTTCCAGATGAATTTCATGACTACTTTTTCTATTTCTATGAGGAATATCATTGGGATTTTGATTGGAATTGCATTCAATCTGTATAATGCTTTTAGTAGTATAGTCATTTTGACAATATTAATTCTGCCTATCCAAAAACAAGGGAGATCTTTCCATCTTCTAATTCGTCTTTAATTTCTTTCTTTAGTGTTCTGTAGTTTTCATTGTAAAGGTCTTTCACCTCTTTTGTTAGGTTGATTCCCAAGTTTTTTTTTTTTTAGGCTATTGTAAATGGGGTAGTTTTCCTTGTTTCCCTTTCAGAGGATTTGTCACTGATATACAGAAATACATTTGATTTATAGGTTTTGATTTTGTATCCTGCTAGTTTGCTGAATTCATTTACTAGGTCTAGAAGTTTTCTGGTGGAATTTTTTGGGTCTTCTAGGTATAGAATCATATCATCAGCAAATAATGCTAATTTGAGTTTTTCTTTTCCTATGTATGTCTCTTTAATTTCTTTCATTTCTCTAATTGCTGTGGCCAGTGTTTCAAGAACTATGTTAAATAGAAGTGGTGAAAGAGGGTATCCCTGTCTTGTTTCAGTTTTTAGAGGAAATGATTTCAACTTTTCTCCATTTAAAATGATGTTGGCCTGGGGCTTAGCATAGATAGCTTTTACAATGTTGAGATATGTTCCTGTTATCCCTGATTTTTCTTGTGTTTTGAACATGAATTGGTGCTGTGTTGTTGAATGCTTTTTCTGCATCTATTGAGATGATTATATAATTCTTATCTTTAAATCTATTGATGTGATGAATTACATTTATTGATTTCCATATGTTAAGCCAACCTTGCATTCCTGGGATAAACCCCACTTGATTGTGTTGCACGATCTTTTTGATATGTTTTTGTATTCTATTTGCCAGAATTTTATTGAGAATTTTTGCATCTATATTCATTAGAGATATTGGTCTGAAGTTTCCTTTCTTTGATGTGTCTGTGCCTGGTTTTGGAATCAGGATGATATTGGCCTCATAGAATGAATTTGGAAGTGCTCCCTTTTTTCTATTTCCTAAAATAAATTGAAGAGTATTGGCATTAGTTCTTCTTCAAAGGTCTTGTAGAACTTGGCTGTCTATCCATCTGGTCCTGGGCTTTACTTGGTAGGCTTCTGATGGCATTTTCTATTTCATTGCTTGAAATTGATTTGTTTAAATTGTGTATATCATCCTGATTTGATTTGGGCAAGTCATATTTCTAGAGTCAAATCATATGACTCTAGAAATTTGTTAATGCCTTCAATATTTTCTATTTTATTAGAGTACAAGTTTTCAAAATCATTTCTAATTATCTTCTGTATTTCTGTAGTGTCTGTTGTGATATTTACTTTTTTATCATGTATGTTAGTAATTTGAGTTTTCTCTCTCCTTCTCTTTGTTAGCATGGCTAAGGATCTGTCAATTTTATTTATTCTTTCAAAGAACCAACTTTTTGTTTTGTCAATTTTTAAAAAATGTTTCTTTTGTTTCTATTTCATTGATTTCAGCTCTGATTTTAATTATTTCCTGCCTTCTACTGCTTTTGGTGTTGATTTGTTCTTTTTCTAGGGCCTTGAGATGTAAGATTAAGTCATTTATTGTTGACTATTTCTTCTTTTAAGGAATGAACTCCATGCAATGAACTTTCCTCTTAGTACTGCCTTCATAGTATCCCAGAGATTTCAATACTTTGTATTTGTATTCTCATTCACCTCTAAGAATTTTTTAATATCCTTCTTGATATCTTTTGCAACCTATTGTTCTTTTAATAGCATATTATTTAGTCTCCAGGTGTTGGAGTAGCTTTTATTTTTTATTTTATCATTGATAATTTCATTCCATTATGATCTAATAGAATAAAGGGTAGTATCTCTACTTTTTTATATTTGCTAAGAGTTTCTTTGTGGCATAATATATGGTCTGTTTTAGAGAAGAATCCATTGCTGCTGAGAAGAAAGTGTATTTGTTCATTGAAGGATGACATATTCTATATATGTCAGTTAAGTCTACATTATTGATTGTATTATTGAGTTATATAGTTTCTTTGTTTGGCTTTTGTTTGGACAATCTATCTAGTGGTGAAAGGGATATGTTAAAGTCATCCAGAATTATTGTGTTGTGGTCTGTTTGACCCTTGAATTTGACAGGAGTTCGTTTGATGAATGTAGATGCTCCATTGTTTGGGGCATATAAATTTATTATTGTTATGTCTTGTTAATGAATGTTCCCCTTAAGCAGTATAAAATATTTTTATTTATCCCTTTTGATTAACTTTGACTTGAAGTCTACTTTATTTGATATGAGGATGGAAACCCCTGCTCACTTCTGCAGTCCATGTGATTGGTATGATTTTTCCCATTCTTTCACCTTTAGTCTGTGGATGTCTTTTTCTATGTGATGAGTCTTATGGAGGCAGCATATTGTTGGGTCTTTTTAAAATCCAATCTGCTGGTCTATGTCTTTTGATTGGTGAATTTAGACCATTAACATTTAGGGTTATTATTGAGACATGACTTGTATTCCCAGCCATTTTTGTTTATTTTTGGTATTTAACTTGACTTGGTTTCTCCTTTGATTAGTTTTTCCTTTAGTGTAATACCTTCCTTTACTGATTTTCATTGTTGTTTTTAATGTCCTCCTCATGGAATATTTTGCTGAGGATGTTCTGTAGTGCAGGCTTACTAGTTGTAATTTCTTTTAACTTTTGTCTATCATGGAAGGTTCTTATTTTGTCATAAAATCTAAAGCTTAATTTTTCTGGATACAAGATTCTTGGTTGGCATCCACTTTCTTTCAGAGCTTGATATATGTTGTTCCAGGATCTTCTAGCTTTCAGGGTCTGGGTTAAAAAATCTACACATAATCTAATTGGTTACCCCCATATGTAATCTGATTTTTTTTCTCTCATGACTTTTAATATTTTCTTCTTATTTTGTATGTTAGGCATTTTCATTATAATGTGCCTTGGTGATGATCTGTTGTGATTTTGTACATTTGGCATCCTGTAAGCCTCTTGAATTTGGTTTTCCAATTCATTCTTCATATTTGAAAAATTTTCTGATATTTCATTGATTGCTCATTCCTTTGGTTTGAAACTCTCTTCCTTCCTCTGTCCCTATAACTCTTAAATTTGGTCTTTTTATTTTATCCCATAATTCTTGAATGTTCTGCTCTTACCATTTTCACTGTGTGGTCTACATTCTTTTCAAGATAATATATTTTATCTTCATTGTCTAAGGTCCTATCTTCCAAGTTGTCTAATCTGTTGGTGATGCTTTCCATTGAACTTTTAATTTGATTTATTGTTTTTTTCATTTAAAGGATTTCTGTTTGTTTTTTAAACCTTTATCTTCCTGTTGAAGTAAGCTTTTGCTTCCTATATTTGTTTATATAGCTTTTTGTCAAAATGATCTTTTGTTCCCTGTATTTGCTCTCTTATATCATCCTTTAATTTGCAGAACATTTTAATTATGTACATCCTGAATATTCCTTCTCTGTAATTTCTTCTACAGTGCTGGTCATGGATTCTAATAATGTGGTATCTTGATTTGTTTGGGACACTTTCTTTCCTTGTCTGTTCATATTGCTTGTGTGTCTTCCCTTCTAGCACTGTGGATCTGAGGCATTACTGTTTTCACTCGATAGGCTTATAGTGCCCCTGTAGGGATCCAATACCTATCCTTTGAGGTGGAGGACAGTGTTGTCAGATCCCAGTATGAACAATATACACACTAAAAACAAATGTTTGCTAATAAGAAACTGGATACCTGGCCTGCCAGAGTTCCAAACTGGGAGTTGCCCCCCACTGAAGATGGTGATGAAGGTGACCCGAGATGGAGGTGCCTGCTTTCAGTAGTGGGGTGTCCTGTTGAGTGGGGGGGAGCCAAGCAATGGCATTAGATGATGAGTTCAGAGATGCGCTCTGTGGCTTGCAGTGTGTGGCTGTTGGCTGACTTCAGAGACTGCATGTAGGGGACTATCTCTGCTGCTGCAGAGACCTAAGATGGTGGTGACCAGTGGAGCCCCACATTTGTAGATGGGAGTCCACACAGAAGTGGTGGCCAGAATTCCTGTGTGTGGGAAGTTGCCAGGGGTCCTGCATGCAAGCAGCTTTGGTGATTTCTGTTCTGGTGGGTGGTTGAAAGTTCTGCCTCGGTGTTGATGGTTCCATTCAGGTAATCCTGTATGGGCAAGTAGTTGAGAGACTTACTCTGACACTGAGGCCTGAAGCCCTGGACTGGCATGGTGGCCGTGATTCCTGCACAGAAGCAGGAATATTGCTCGCAGAGAAGCAGTATTCTCACTACTTGAGTCCCAGGTCACAGAGTGACACAGAATGTTGCCTCCTTCTGACCCGCCATCTTGCATCCTACCACCACCAGATAGTGATTTATAAGAAAAGAAAATGGTCAATGAAGCAAATCTATAGACTCAAATCTTATCACTCAACTCTGAAAACATTACTATAGTAGAAATTAAAAACAATCCAAGGCAGGACTCTGCCTCACTCATCTTTGTATCCTTAGCATCAAGCACATACAAACAGAAATAGAAGCTGATTAATGAATGAATGATCGTTTTTTAGTTGTAGATGGACACAATACCTTTATTGATATATTTATGTGGTGCTGAGGCTCAAACCCAGTGCCTCACACATGCTAGTTGAGAGCTCCACCACTGAGCCACAACCCCAGCCCTTAATGAATGATTTTTTGATCACTTAAAATACGTAAGTTGTATTTTGAAATTCCCAAAGGTATTATCAGTAATGGTGAGATGCTAAGCAACTCAGTGAGACCCTGAATCTAAATAAAATACAAAAATGGCTGGGGATATGGCTTAGTTTTTGAGTGCCCCTGAGTTCAATCCCTGGTTTAAAAAAGAAAGAAAGAAAGAAAGAAAAAAAGAGGATAACATTTACAATCATTGAGATTAAGTAGTCTGCCCAAGTCACACTGCTAGAAAAAGTCTAATTCCAAAGCTCAAGTTGTTTTTATCAAGTCATATGCCTCTATCTCACAATTCCCACCTGTTAATAGATGAACTGTGCAGATTACATTTGCTTGGGCAACCAGGAAACAGGCTATGAAGGTATTGGGATTTAAGTTCAAGTATAATTTGGAGTGACCAAGAAGAAAGTCTTCCTATAAAGTAGAGTTGGAATTGCTTTTTAATTAGTGTCACTAATTAGAAATCACAGAACATTTAGAAGAAATTAGTTTGAGTTCTACTATATGGGTGAACTCAGTAGAAAAACTATTTCTTAGGATTAACTTCTTGATTCTCACATCAATTGAAAACCTTAAACTCAATCTCCAGAGAAATATAGCACATGATCTATCTTAAGCACTTTTTCAAATATAGTTACCAAAAATGAAAATATCTTCTATGTATAACAATTCAACAAAGACAATTTTTTTAATCCATACTTTTACATTAGATAGTAGTCAAAGTCACTATCTAAATTATATATATATATATATATATATATATATATATATATATATATATATTTTAGTTGCAGTTGGTCACAATACCTTTATTTTATTTATTTATTTTTATGTAGTGCTGAGAATCAAACCCAGGGCCTCATATATGCTAGTTGAGTGCTCAACCACTGAGCCACAACTCCAGCCCCACTATCTGAATTCTTAAGAGCCTGCTAGCAAAAACAGTTTTTAAGAATTTAAAATCTTCACATCTTCTAAAAATGTTAATTCAACAGATTGTTGAGTACAGGACAATGGTTTGGGTACATAAAGTGAACTGGTAAAACTAATATAGACTGGAGCTATGTCTATTTATGTATGCCAGTCATAAGACTGGTATTTATTCTGCCT